>NC_091982.1:16487043-16796530 GCF_044704955.1 Pristiophorus japonicus
ATGGTCACCTGAAACAAGTATGGGCCTCATTTCAATATAGAAACAAGGTTCCTGCGGCCATTTCAGGACCCATCCACAAAATTCTTCTGTCTGGAGTGTGAACGTTTTATTCACCAGCGAAGGTCTCCCTAATTATCAGCTGTGTGTGGCTCTTGCAATCTGTAACTGATGGCCCTCCACCTCCTCACCTTGCTGCTGCTGGTGTGTGCATGGTCCAGCAGAACTAACAAGTCTTCCTCCATAAGGATTTCCATGATCAGGCCTTTTGGAGAGCGAAACTGTGCAGCATGCAGCGCACAGCCATTATCAACGAGACTCTAACTGGACTGTATTAGCGAGCCTCTCCAGAATGTTCCAGGCACCTGATGCAACCCTTTAGCATTTCAACTGGGTGCTTGATGACGATTCTAGTAGATCATGGGCAGGTGTGGTAGACATGACGCAGGTTTCATGAGGCACCCTTTGTCTATATAGAGACTTGTTTATCTGAGTGAAACACTGCTAGTACAGTGGACAGCGTTAAAAGAGAAGCACCATGGCAACCTCATGAGCATAAACAAGGGGTGCAATGCCGATTGGTTGCAAATGATCAGCATGCTCATAGATTGAATTGCAGGTGACGTCCACAGAAGGCCACCTGGGTGCCATCTACAACACCCTGGACTTTGGAGATATGAAGCAATGTAGAACTGTCCTGATGGAACCGATTCTAAAACTGATGAACTGTGCAGCAGCTTTTGCAAATAAGACATCGGTGACTTTTTGGATGCAGGCATGCACTGTGGATTGGTTGATAGTGATGATGTCCCCTGTCACTGCTCTGGAACATTAACAATGGAAAGGCCCTACTGAATACAATGGAGGGATGGAACTTCGTAACAGTCTGTAAGCCAGTCCATCATTACCCAATCCCAGGAAACCACATTACCAGCAAGGTGTGCAGCTCAATCAGTAATTATGCTTCCAGAAACGGTACTGAGCAATACAAACCAGGAGAGTCCCAAATTCAATCCCTAATTTGTCCCTGGAAAAGTAAACACAGACTGGAAAATAGAACACGGATTGGAAAATAGAACACAGATCGGTAAATAGAACACAGATCGGTAAATAGAACACGGATTGGTAAATCTTCATGTCCAAGCTCGCACGTGAAGAATGGCTGGCTGGATGAGGTATCAGAGGATGCTGGTGCCCAGGGAATAGTACCGCAGCAAGAGTGAGCATCTTTAGGAGAGAAAGGTGGGGAGTAAACAGCATCAAAACAATGAACACAGCCAGGCTCGAATTAGCTCATTATTAGCAAACAATGGCCATCTATATTTTAAGACTTTTTTTAATGTTACAAAAGCAGGAGTAGGAGCTATTTTCCTGCCTCCCCCACTTCAAGTTGCACATTCAAGAAACAGATGTCGTGGGAACGGACGCCACACATGTTTATGTAAGATTATAAAAGGATGCAAACCTTTATCAAAGGATGGTTGGAGGCAGCTGAGGACACTACAATGCTGTTGAATATACTTCTAGACTGAAAATCCCAACATTTCACAACAGCAGGGAGCACGTTTTGGCTGTAGTACTGCAATAGGCTTGCAAATCTTCACTGTTATCAGCTTCCTATTCTGGAATCCTTCAGATTACTCTTCTCTAACCTCTTTCACAACACACAATCAATCTGAGGCAGCCAGTGTGAGGACAATAACTGAATTCCTACTGGAACTACATTCCCAAAATTCTTTAAAATGAATGAAATTACTGTAGTGTTACAAACAACAACAGCGCTCCACATACATGTATTGGATAATAGACAGATACAACACTGAGTTCCTACCAATAGAGAAATATTAGGTACAGCATTTGGAGTCATAAGACATATACCCAAGGATGTCACTTCACACCAAAATCACCATTAAAGCAACCAGTTGCATCAGATTGATATTAGTATATTCTCTCCTCTTTCTTATCCTTGTCTTTCAATTTTTTTTCTCTTTCCACGCATTTTATTTTTCTCTCCACACCCACCCAGCTGTGGGATTGATGGTTCTTCTGTTAAGAAAAATCAAGACAATGCTTATGGACAAAGGGATGTCCCAGCATTCATCCGAGCATCCATTTGGATCGTGAAAGGCCTCTATTAAATCTAAACGGCCTATACTTTTAATGGAGCCCTTTCACTATCTTCAAAGTGTTGGCTTGCTTTCTCACCACATGCTGAGGCAAGAGGGAGGGAGACCACAACCTCACACAGCCTCCCACACCAGCTAAATGCGAGAGAGCTGTAGGTGTGCCAAGAGCTGCAACATGGAGATTTAGGCTAAGAACAAAACTGAGATTATGAACTCCTTTTTTGCACATTAGTCGCATCGCTGCAGCCAGAGAGCACTGTAACAAAGCCAGGTGCCTGTCTCTGGTAGCTACTGTGAACACAGAACTTGGGGAAGTTGTAGTTTGGACCAACCACAAAGTTACAGATTACCCACAACTTAAGGCACACCCCAGCAGCCCTAGTTCAAAAAACAATTCGAAGATGAGAAAGCACGGACATAAAAGGCTATCGAACACGCCAGTCCCACTCTATCCACAGATTTTGTGCAACCCATCATGGATTTTACCCCACCCATTTAATCTTGTGTGTGAAAATTCTGCATAAATACTCCATGATCCCCAAAATATCGACAAGTAAAACTGCAGAATGCTCTTCCATCCTCACATTCCCATTATTGAATTGTCGCCTCCAAGCAACATTCTTTCTCAATTCCAGCAGCACAGGAACCACTGAAGCCTGTAGACAACTTCATTAACTTTGTTTACATCTACCCCTGTAATCACAATTGCAACCAGATATTATTTAACTTCCCCATTAAAATTCTGTGTGCCAAGCATTAAGTTTGGGATCATTGGTCTCGGGAGAGAATTCCATAGACAAGAGAAGCAAAGTGTGAAGCTTCAATATATTGTGCAGACTTTTTCAATTTATACAGACTGTCGAGAATTTTCAGGGATCGTTCTACCCCTGTAGAATAAGCAGGACATATCACTCTAATGTATGCACCTGTGAGTAGCTTACAAGTTTGTAGAGCTGTTGCATTGTGAGTGGCTAAGCCAGTCACGTGATGCGCATAAGTCTCAATAAAACCCCAGTCAGTTGGGTCTAGGTCCTCCACGATGAGGTATTTCGTTGTGAGCCTAGTGTATGAACTGGTAATATGTAGTGTAATTGTTAAACCTTTGTTAATAAAACAACTTGTTCTTAATAGCAATGTGTTGCTATGAATTCTTAAGCAAAGAACCCATAACAAAATGGCAACGAGGATGAGACAATCTCTAAGAGACTCTGTATCTTCCGAGTGGGGAGGTGGAATTGGGGTTCAGTTGAGAAGATCAATGAGAAAACGCAAACCAACCAGACAGGATATTGATAACTGGGAATATCAAGATCTTAGGAAGAAAGCGAACACTAGGACTGATGCAAGGGTTTCACGGAGGACACAGGAAGATAGAGGTCAGGAATCTTGGGCTACATGCCCTGAAAACAGAAATTCCCCAAGACAGTCTCTTGGGTCAAATAAGAATATAGCAAACGGGCATAGCCAGCCAATTGCAAATAAATGGAGGTCAGAGTAGGAGGAGGCGAAAAACTTACAAGATGCTCAGGCTCAGCAGTCGAATTTGTAAAATTGTAATCATGGCAAGTGATCTTTTGAAATATTCTACAAATGCATTGCTTCTAAAAAAAAAAGGGAAGCAATGTAATGTATGCACCTGTGAGTATGGTCACAGGTTTGTAGAGCTGTTGCCGAGAGATGGGCGCTGGAGGGGCTGGAGTGCATTATCACCCCCGGCAACCAAATTTTAATTTGATTTTATATGTTTTAAAGTTTAATTTGTTTTAAAGGCCGGTTTTAGTGTCCCCCTCCCCTTTTATACGGGGCACTTGTAAATTATGGTTTTAGAGCCCCAAAAAAAACACAAACAAACCCTACAAAAATACAAAAAAAAACAAAAAAAGGGCCTTGGGAAATGTTTGGAGTATCCCCCAGATCGGGGGATACTTGATCTAATGTTTATTTTGTTTACTCTAAAAGAGTTGTAGAGCTGTTGCCGAGAGGTGGGCGCCGGAGGGACTGGGGTGCATTATCACCCCCAGCAACCAAATTTTAATTTGATTTTATATATTTTAAAGTTTAATTTGTTTTAATTGCTGGGTTTTTAGTGCCCCCCCTCCCCTTTTATAGGGGGCACTTGTAAAATATAAAGTTTTAAGGCCCAAAAAATATATATATAAAAAAAGAGGGCAGTTAAGTGTCTGGAGTGTCCCCCAGATCAGGGGGGGGCACTTGATCTAATGTTTATTTTGTTACCCCCCCCCACCCCCACCCCCCAAAGAGTTGTAGAGCTGTTGCATTGTGAGTGGCTTAGCCAGTCACATGATGTTCACAAGTCTCAAGAAAACCCCAGTCAGTTGAGGTATGCAGTTGTGAGCCTAGTGAATGAACTGGTAATGTGCTGTGTGGTTGTTAAATCTTTGTTAATAAACCACTTTGTTTTTAATAGCAATGTGTTGCTATGAATTCTTAAATAAAGAATCCTTGAAGCAAATACATTACAATCACCAAGGAGCAGAACTTCCTCTACTATGCTAGCTGCTTGAAAGAACAGCACAACTCATTCATACCCACTTACTGAGTTACTGGCCCTTTACATCAAAGATAACACATCCTGTTCAGACAGCTGGTTTCATTCTCAATGCTGTTGAAATTAATATTTAACATCCTTGCACCTGCTCGCATAGCTTCAACAATAACTGTAATACAGTTCTAATTTCTGTCCCTCCCTCTTTTCTTGATTAATTTCTTCCCCTCTTTATATTGTGACTGCATTATGCAGTCAGTGCCCAGCCGAAAGTGTGGGCATTAAACCCAACCCCAGCACAGTGATCGTTTTCCTCTGTAGCTATTTGTTATTAGTTGTGTATTATCAGGAATGTCAACTTGAAAGAAATTAATGTCACAATTTTAATTGTGAGTCAGATACCCAAGGCATTGCTTGCAACAAAAAAATCACATGGGCTGAAATTCATATAACCTTCAAGCACACTGCCGCCATAACTTCAGCATAACTGTGGCAGAAAGGCCACATACTCTCCCTATGTTGGAAGTCCTGCTGATGTTGTCCTTACACAGGTCCAGCATATCTTCAAAGACCAGTATGCCGAGAAGAAGGAGGCATGCCAGCCTCTTCAATGGCACATGCAGGGAACATCTCGGGGCCTAGGCCCGAGACTCAGCCTGGGCCCCTGAAAATTTCATTTACTTGTACCCTTATAAAGGGGACCAATGGGCATAAGATAGAGATGTTTCTGAGAGAACATAGACCCGAAACATTAACTCTGTTTCTCTCTCCACAGACGCTGCCTGACCTGCTGAGTATTTCCAGCATTTTCTGGTTTTTATTTCAGATTTCCAGCATCTGCAGTATTTTGCTTTTGCTACAGTTCTGATGGAGAGTCTCTACCCAAATGTTAACCTGTTGCTTCTCTTTCAAGAAGAGACACATCTGTTCTGGATTTCCAACATTTTCTATTTTAATTTCAGAGTCTGAAGACGATGGCTTGTCTACAGTAATTTTGTAAACCACAGTCTGACTTCCTGCGAGACTGAGAATAGAGTTCCTATTTATAACCACTACTATCTGGTCTTCAGAAGATGTGGCATAGAGACCTGTTCAAAGACTAACCAGCCCTATCCATATTAACGTGTGTTTTTACTTTAACCCTTTGCCTGCCAAATATCTTTTAAAGCTTTTAAAACAATGGACGCATCATAATTCACTAAGAAATGTACTTCTCGTTCAGTGGCTGTGGGGGTAGATGCCCCATTAAGTATAAAGCACACAGTCCAAATGATCATAAATACGATCCATGGCTGTGCTGATCTCGGTCAAGGATGCAGTTGGGAGCTGTAATTGGCATCGGGTCTAGTCACGGAGTCATCCAGCCAGGATTTCCACTGCTGGTCACCATCCAACGACCCCTGCTGGAAAGTGCATACATCAGACGAGTCCAGGATCAGATTTGTCTGTGAGTAAGAATCGTAGGGAAGCTCACACCTGCTGACCTGTACCCTGGCACAAGCCACAAAATTCAAGCTCCACCTGTCACCACCAAACCCAATATAAATCAAATCCCACAGAAAGGTGAAAGGTGACACAATAATTTACTGCATTAAGTTGGCTGCAAAAACTCATCAGCTAATTACACATGTTTGACATCCATCTGAATTACTGTCACATGTCCCCGACCCGCCCCACCGCACATAGTTTTCTATATTGACAATGATATTAAATCATAAAACGAGTGAAGTTTCAGACACTGAATAGAGAAGATTTGGCTTTTATACCCTTTGCCGAATCATAATCCTGGTAAATCTTTTAAAGAATAGCTCTGCAGTGAATTCAGATCTGACTTACCACGGCCCGTCACAATCATCCCACCCTCCAAGTTCATAGAGGAACAGCCCCGCGAACAAGCAGGTCACAACCACATCTTGGCTGCGATCTTTTAATCCCGTTAGACAAGCACACTGAGAAATTCCATGACATGGAGAGAAAGGCGACCTCAGGGAATGTCAGCGGAATCAGTAATAGCAGTGGGAGTGACTGACAGCAGCTTACATCTCACAAGCACACGCACACACACACAGGCAAGCTCACTTCGCACCAGTAGCTCATCTGGCAGAAATACACAACAAATGTCTCACCAAGTGCTCCCGGGCAGTACCAACAGGAGGGGAGGGTAAGGAAACACTTAAAGACTTTGCAGCCTCCCAGCCCCCACACCTCAAAGTCTGCTTCAGTTGAGTTCTCTTTCATTTGGGTTGGGAATTTGAAGATTTAAATGATCAAAATTGAGTTTAGAGGGTTATTCTTTTTATCAGTCCTTTACGAAAATAATTAAAATTAACTTTAACATCCTTTCTTGATGTTGCCCGCTTTATTTAAACATTAAATCATAGAATTTTACAGTGCAGAAGGAGGCTGCCTATCCCATCATACCTGTGCTGTCACTCAGAGACCTCTTTCACTTCATTCTATTCCCCTGCCCTTTCCACACAAATTTTATTTTTCAAATGTTTATTCATTTCCCTTTAAAAGCAATTATGGATTCGGTTTCCAACACTTTTTCTGGCAAAGCATTCGATGACCCCACAACTCTCGTGTCAAAAGCATTCTTCGAGCTTCTCCCTTTGTTTTTTTGATGACAATCTTAAGTTTATGCCCGTTAGTTACCGATTCAGCAACCAGGGGATTATGGTTGTTCCCAATTTAGCAAAATCCCTCAATTTTGAACAAGCTTTATGTTATGTATGTAAACTTTATAATAGTGTTAGACTTGCCACCAGGGGGCGCACCTGTTGGAGACCCAAGGGTCACCTGCACACCTCGTGTAAACAAGTATAAAAGATTGTCTGCCACGCTGCTTCGGCACTCTGGAATTTGATTAAAGAGACTAAGGTCACATCAGTTTGAGCTTACAGCTCACAGTCTTGTGGAGTTACTCTGAACATAACACTTTATCTGTCTTTATTATAATGAAAAGAGCCCCAGTTTCTCATGGCTGAAGCCTGACATCATCTTAGTGAAAACTTCTGCATTCTCTCCATACTGCCGACTAAAGACTGAAACTGGAAATAATAGGAGATTAAGCTAACTGAAAAGGGTTTGTATTGAAGATTTCAACTAATCCTGAATTCCACAACATAACGCCCTCTCCCCCAAAAAAGTAGTTTAGCTGCAGGGTTTGGCATCAATCCACTTCATCATCGCAGTGCAAGGATATGGAGCAAAGTATTCAATCACTATGTACTCCAACAGCTTTCTCAGCAGAGAAGTGACCTGTAAAAACAATGACAAAAACACTAAGGCAGCAAAAGTGACTTGCAGACTTCAGGGTGCGCAGGAATGCAGCAAGCCACACGAGGAAAGCTGTAGCAGATTGTGAGGCCTCTGTAGGCCTTGATTACTTTGGAGATTTTCAATCATTCCCAAGTATCTGCTGCTGTAGGATGTAGATAAAGTCCTAGGTTTGATCTACAGATGGTGCGGAATTAGCTGGTCTCAAACATGGCAGCAGTTGAGGGAGTACAATTGTCCATACTTCCCTGGGTTAGGGGGAAAAAATCTGTCAGAGTTCTCCATTCCCAATTGCTATCCAGTAACCCCTGATGGAAAGTGTGCATTTGTGAAAATTATCCAGCAGCAATTAGCTCTTCAGCAGTCTCCAGAAGAAGGAGACTAGGCTGAAAATTAGACATAGACCTGGTTTATGTGAGTGAAAATCAGAGTTTAAAAATGTGTACAGCTTCAATCAATGCCTGCGAGGATTACATACAAATATTAATGTAATATGTCTGTTAATATTTGTCGTTAATATAATACATAATTCAGACAGAGAGATTGAGTGACTCAGTGGCTAGCAAACTATTTCACACTGATCAAAGTCTTCTCTGCTAGTTGTAAGGGTTCTGTATCAAAAGAATTTAGGACAATCTTAACCCAATTTCCACTGAGTACATGAAGGGTCGAAAGCGGGAGGGCACAGATTTAAGGTGATTGGCAAATGAACCAGAGACGACAAGGGGGGAAACTTTTTTACGTAATGAGCAGTTAGGATCTGGAGTGCACTGCCTAAAAGAGTGGTGGATACAGATTGAATAGTAGTCTTCTAGCGGGAATTCGATAAATACTTGAAGGTGAAGAAATTGCAGGGATATGGGGATAAAGCAGGGGAGTGGGAATAACTGGATTGCTCTTCAAAAGAGCCGGTACAGACTCGATGGGCCGAATGACTTCCCTCTCTGCTGTACTATTCTATGATTCTATGTCCACAGCACAAAACTGGCTATAATTGGTCACCAATTAGCATTAAATTGCCAATCGCACATGAGCAGCCACAAGAATGCTGTAGAAATGGAAATGCCACTTTTGAGGCTATGTCAAAATGCTTCTTTGGGAGAAATAGAGAGAACTTGACTCTGCATCTAACCTGCACTGACCCTGATTTGGGGGTGCTTACTGGTCAGTGTAGGTAGAACTTTACTGTGAGTGCAACCTGATGAAACTGTTCAGTGCTAATATTGAGGCACAAGAGGAAACATTGGCCCAGATTTTGCTGGAGAGGGGCCTTTCGCTGCATGCCTGTTAGTTAGAAATTTTCCCTCACCTTTCAGCACGAACATTTTTTTGCTCTGTAAGTTGTTGGAAATGCGAGCTGATAACGGTGTCTGGGACCTTGGTGAACGACAGGACCAACAGAGTATCCCCTTAACCACTGAGAGTTAAGGATTGATAAAGAAACAGAGGAACGTCAGAGAAGGAAATAGGGTGAATTAGAAACAAATCAAGTACAGAAAAATAAATAAAGAGAGGGAAAGAAGGATTGGATTAAGAGAGAGAAAAGAGAGACAAAAGAAAAAATGTAACGTTTTAAATTTTAAAAATCTCTAACAACAATTTAGACTCTACAGTTTAAATTGTTCCCTTTCTGGGCCAGAGAGGTTGATTGGCATTTCAGGAACATAAATCTCCTCATTAAAAAGGTACTTGTGCTGTTTAGTATCAGCACCAACTTTCGACGATGAGTTTAATTGCCAATTAATGTGCAAATTCAGTAACTTCATTAAACTGATGGGAAGGTTGAGGGAGAGATTCCTGTTTCGCGAGGCTAACGGTGCAAATCTGTGGCAATTCGCAATTCACAGGGTATCTCTGGCCACAATTTGCTGGACGATTTACACATTAATAACGGCGAGCACATTAAACTAGCTCTTATTTTTGGCAGCAATTCTGGGCCATTACCAATTCCCTCACCAAGCTGGGCACACACATTCATCAAACAATAATGATAAGTACCATTTTACACCACTGTTGCAAATGCCAAATATATAACACACTTATGAATAAGAACTGACTGAACTAGCAATTCTTTTCAGCAATTTCTACATCGTTCTGTAAAATAACTTTTAAGCAGCGTCTCCGAGCCCTTTGAGTAATCCTTGGAATTATGTGCACTCCACGGGCTGCATCCCAAAGAAGCTCCACCCGGAATTCCATCCAGATGCCTTAATGAAACTCAGTATTCATTCCTTGAGAAGTGAGACCCACCAGCTGCTCCATTTAATCAACCGATCTGTTTTATGTTTTTTTTCCCCAAAACCTAGGGAGTGACCTCACTCATGGGGAGTGGAAGGAAAAAAAGGTTTTACAAGAACGTAGTCATTGAGTTTTTTTTCAAACAGCTTACTTCTAATTACGTGGGCCGTGCTGGCGCCAGAACTGAAACCCAGCCCAAAGCAAGCAGTGACCTAGAGTTTAAATTTAGATAGGCAGCAACCGCTCGGCACTGCACACACACACAGGCCATTACATAAGAACAGAGGAATTTTTAGGAACAGGAAAAAGCTAATAGGCCCGACAAACAGGTCCTTCATTCTGGAAGATCAACTCCACCCACCCACATCTCAATCCCTTCTCTCTAACAGAAACACATTTAATTGTCACTTAACAACCCCATTCCCCGCCCCCCTCACCCCCCACAATCACGTGTTGACTCTAGTTGAGCCATAATTCCATTAGTAGCATTTGCCCTCCAGAACCTCACCAAAGCGGCTAATCTTTATGTGTAAGCTTAGTCGGTGAGTGTAGCCAATCTAATTATTGTTGAGGGCATTAGAGCCGATTCTGATCCTGCCTTCACCATAGGCCAGATTCTCCTTTTCGTGATGGCATCAAGGCAGTGTGGGACTTGCACCCTGACACTGCCATGACCTCCTGGTCCATTTTCTAGATTGGGGCTGTTTACTTCTGTTGGGAAGGCTCCTGATAGGAAATTGTCCATCAAGAGGAGCTCTGCCTCTGCCTGGTGGTGTTATGGCATGACCACCAATGCAACACCCAAACAAGTGGCCACTGGCCATCCATTTAAAGTGGGCAAAAATCCCCAAAGAGGATTCAAAAAAACGTTTTAAGACTTCAAGTGAGGCTAAGGCCTAAAAAGGTATGGCATCGAGGCCAAAATGGAGAACGTTGAATTCTGTACTAGTACCTCTCCCACTATTGAAAGAATTTGGGCCAACTTTAAGCGGCTCTGGGGAACAGTGCTAGGAGGGGCAGACAGCAGCACAACCACCCAAGAAGCTGAGCCCTGGCCACTGCCAGGCTTTACATGGAATGGGTGGAAAAGTGGCTGTCTTTCAATAGCGGGATGGGGAAGGAAAATGCATCTCGGGCTGGAAACACGGGGCTAGGCCTGATTAATATTTGATTTTCACACCTTTTCTGTCGCTGGAATAACTCTATTTTGGGCGGAATAGCAGAGGAAAATTCAACCCTTCAGATCTACAATATCCTTTGCACCAGCAGAAGTCACTAGATATCAATCAGGAATGAGAAGTCTATATAATTTTCCCTCTATCCAAGGGATACTGAGATCAATTAGAGTCTCCGCATCATATCCCAACTCAGATCAACTTACTCAGCACAGACATTGAAACATAGAAAATAGGTGCAGGAGTAGGCCATTCGGCCCTTCTAGCCTGCACCGCCATTCAATGAGTTCATGGCTGAACATGCAACTTCAGTACCCCATTCCTGCTTTCTCGCCATACCCCTTGATCCTCCTAGTAGTAAGGACTACATCTAACTCCTTTTTGAATATATTTAATGAATTGGCCTCAACAACTTTCTGTGGTAGAGAATTCCACAGGTTCACCACTCTCTGGGTGAAGAAATTCCTCCTCATCTCGGTCCTAAATGGCTTACCCCTTATCCTTAGACTGTGTCCCCTGGTTCTGGACATCCCCAACATTGGGAACATTCTTCCTGCATCTAACCTGTCTAACCCCGTCAGAATTTTAAACGTTTCTATGAGGTCCTCTCTCATTCTTCTGAACTCCAGTGAATACAAGCCCAGTTGATCCAGTCTTTCTTGATAGGTCAGTCCCGCCATCCCGGGAATCAGTCTGGTGAACCTTCTCTGCACACCCTCAATAGCAAGAATGTCCTTCCTCAGGTTAGGAGACCAAAACTGTACACAATACTCCAGGTGTGGCCTCACCAAGGCCCTGTACAACTGTAGCAACACCTCCCTGCCCCTGTACTCAAACCCCCTCGCTATGAAGGCCAACATGCCATTTGCTTTCTTAACCGCCTGCTGTACCTGCATGCCAACCTCCAATGACTGATGTACCATGACACCCAGGTCTCTTTGCACCTCCCCTTTTCCTAATCTGTCACCATTCAGATAATAGTCTGTCTCTCTGTTTTTACCACCAAAGTGGATAACCTCACATTTATCCACATTATACTTCATCTGCCATGCATTTGCCCACTCACCTAACCTATCCAAGTCGCTCTGCAGCCTCATAGCATCCTCCTCGCAGCTCACACTGCCACCCAACTTAGTGTCATCCGCAAATTTGGAGATACTACATTTAATCCCCTCGTCTAAAATTAATGTACAGTATAAACAGCTGGGGCCCCAGCACAGAACCTTGCGGTACCCCACTAGTCACTGCCTGCCATTCTGAAAAGTCCCCATTTACTCCTACTCTTTGCTTCTTGTCTGACAACCAGTTCTCAATCCATGTCAGCACACTACCCCCAATCCCATGTGCTTTAACTTTGCACATTATTCACAAATCCATGCTGACTTGGACCCGTGATCTAAGCTCGGACCTTCCTAGTCTGCAGGGCTCAGCACTATACTGGATGGTGCTTTACCTACTAGGACATCAGGGGAGCAGATTTATATCGTCCACTTCAATAACCTCCCTTACTACGTAATTACACAACTCTAATTAACTTTTGAGTGACAAAGTTCCACTTGATCACCTGTAAATTTCACGGGGAATCTCCCATTTCTCCAGGGTTTTCTCCAATCTTCCACCAAAGTTACGGCCGGAGATTGGGAGAACCCCCCCGGAAATTCTACTACATATCTGTTATTACTCTTAATATTTTTTTAATTAAAAAACAACATTCAAATACTGGAAATGAGAAAAGGCTGAAAATACATCAGCATCTGAAAACAGGCTAATATTTCGGGTGCCCTGGTGATAGTTTAAACCTGAAACCCTAACTTCTCTTCTCTCTTTTCAGATGTCACATATTTCTAACATTTCCTGTTTCCCCATTTGTAGCTTGGTTACCCCTCTAGTTGAATCCTTTGCTACAATGAGCAACTTCTCCAGATCAGTCCCCTTCGCCAATCCCTTTCATAATCCTAAAATCTACAACCAGAACCCATCATTTAAACAAGCAACACTCGCAACGAAACGTGCGCAGAAAATCTTTTGAAAGAGAAACTTTAATTCATATAGCACCTTATCATGTTCATCAATACTTCACATATAGAAATTACTCGAGTGCAGTGACTGTTGTTACATAGCACACAGCATCAATTTTGCATTTCGTAAGGTCTCACAAACATCGGTGGAGATGATGACAAGTTAATCTGTTTTCGATGATGCTGATTAAGAGAAGAATATTGGTCAAGACCCTGCACATCTTTGAAGAATGCCATGGAATCCTTAACATTTATGAGAGCTACCAAAACAGTCGTGTCCATGTGACATTTGTATAGGTATTTAGACACCAGTGTGTGAAAAGATAGATGCTTCCAAATGGAATTTTTTGGAGCAGGCTGTTCAAAGAACTGAAACATATGGAAAACTCTTTACAAAAGGAGGCAATGTGTCCTTTTAAAAAAAAAAAGTAGGAAAAAATTCTTGATGTTCTACCAGAACGGACAAGCCTTCCCAGGCAACTTCCTTCCTTGTTCACTCAGCAGGTCAGGATGAGGGTGGGTAGGGGGCAGGGGAGGAAGCTGGTCAGAATATTTTTTGGCAATTACGTTCAAACTAGCTGTCCTGTGAATCAATGATCCTTGGAAGTGTGCACTGCAGACAAAGATTTGTAAATAGGAAACAGCCCTGGGAAGCAGAGAGAAAAGGGAAGAACTTTTTTTTTAAAAGAATGAATGCGCATTAAGAATTTAACTCTTTAGTTATGTGTGTCAGCTTGGCTCAGTTAGTCACATTCTACCATTTGAGTCTTGAGGTTATGAGTTCAAGTCCCACTCCAAGACTTGAGCAAATAGTTTATATTGATACATAGGATTACATTGGGATTACATTGGATATATGGCACAGAAACAGGCCATTCAGCCCAACCAGTCCATGCTGCTTATGCTCCACTCGAGCCCCCTCCCGTCTCTCCTCATCTAAATCTATCAGTATTACCCTCTATTCCCTTCTCCCTCATATGCTTGTCTAGCCTCCCATTAAATGCATCGTTACTATTCGCTTCAATCACTCCCTGTGGTAGCGAGTTCCACATTCTCACCACTCTTTGGGTAAAGATTTTCTTCTGAATTCCCTATTGAATTTCTTGGTGACTATCTTATATTGATGGCCTCTAGTTATGCTCTTCCCTACAAGTGGAAACATTCTCTCTGTATTCACTCTATCAAAACCTTTTATAATTTTAAAGACCTCTATTAGGTCACCCCTCAGCCTTCTTTTTTCAAAAGAACAGAGACTCAGCCTGTTCGTCCTTTCCTGATATGTACACCCTCGTATTTCTGGTATCATCCTTGTAAATCTTCTCTGCACCCTCTCCAGTGTCTTTACATCCTTTTTATAATATGGCGACCAGAACTGTACACCGTACTCTAAGTGTGATCTAACCAAGGTTCGATACAAGTTTAGCATAACTTCCCTACTTTTCAATTCTATACCTCTAGAAATAAATCCTAATGCTTGGTTTGCTTTTTTTATGGCCTTACTAACCTGTGTCGCAACTTTTAGCGATTTGTGTATTTGTACTCCGAGATCCCTTTGTTCCTCTACCCCACCTAGACTTGCACCCTCCAAGTAATAAGTGACCTCCCTATTCTTCCTACCAAAATGTAATACCTCACATTTATCTGTGTTGAACTTCATTTGCCAATTATATGCCCATTCTGCAAGTTTATTAATGTCCTCCAGTAATTTGTTGCAGTCCTCCTCAGTATTTACTATCGCCCCCAATTTCATGTCATTCACAAATTTTGAAATTGTGTTTTTGATTCCAAAGTCTAAATCGTCAATATAAATTGTGAACAACAGTGGTCCCAGCACTGATCCTTGTAGAACACCACAACCCCAAAGCCAGCTTGTCTTTAAGCCAGCTAGCTATCTATTCTGCTATTTGTCCCCTGACTCTGCATTCTCTGACCTTGTTCATCAGTCTATTATAGGGTACCTTATCAAAGGCCTTTTGAAAATCTAAATAAATTACATCGACTGCATTACCACTGTCTATTCTCTCTGTTACTTCTTCAAAAATTTCAATGAGGTTGGTCAAGCAAGACTTTCCCATTTGAAATCCACGCTGACTATTTATTATTATATTTTTGGTTTCTAGATATTCTTTTATTTTCTCTTTTAGCAGGGATTCCATTATTTTTAAGCTGACTGGTCTATAATTCCCTGGACATGTTCAATCCTCCTTCTTAAATATAGGTATTACGTTAGCTATCTGCCAGTCCTCTGGCACTGCACCTTTTTCTAATGAATTATTAAATGTATGTAGTAAGGCCTCTGCTATCTGTTCCCTAGCTTTTTTTAAAATGCCTGGATGCAATCCAGCTGGACCAGGGGTCTGATCCTCTTTGAGTTTGATTAGTTTATTTAATATATCCCCTCTTTTTATTTTAAATGTACTTATCTCATCATTCAATGTCACATCCACCTGTTCTAGCTCCCTGGAGCTACTGATACAAAAGCAATATACTGTGGATGCTGGAAATCTGACATAAAAACAAAAAATGTTGGAAATATTGACAAAAGATCTGGGTGCCGAAATTGCCCCAGTTTTTTTTTTAAAAAGAGCAGTTACCGCCTCAAAGAGGCATTGCCCTCTTGGTTTTTTGAGGCACAGAACCTGACCGCCTGCTCCTGTGTGACCGATGGTAGTGACGTCAGAAGACTGCGCACTGTCTGGTCCCCGCCCGGAAGCGACATTAGCCTCCAAAAATGATTCCACCGCTTGTCGGTGCCCCCGACAGCTTTGCGCGGCGGGAACCTGCCAGTGGCTTAGCAGCACGTCCGCTCTTAAAGGGGAGGGCACACCTCCTCGGCCTCCATCTTATTTTAATTGTCAGCCGACTCTGCGATTGTCCCAGCAATGGCGGCCACGTGTCCAGCTGGGCCGCCCCAGCACTCCCTTTTGGATGCTGGCCGCTGGCCCAGCCAAAGCCCTCCCTGGTGACCCAGTGGGTGCCGAGTAGGTCTTGCAGCATCCCTCCCCTTGAAGTGAAGGGATGGACGTACCTGAGCATCAGCATGACGTGGCACATCCCGTCGTGTTGACGTCATCAGCGCTCTGCCGACGTGCTCAGCACGGCGCTGATGACACCGCCCGACTTCCGCCCCACTCCCGACTCGCTTCCGCCCTCTGCCACCCCAAAAACAGCCCAAGGATTTTTCACAAGAGGAGGCCAATTTCCCTCTATTCCCGCCCCATCAATTAGGGCAGTAATTCACCAGCAATTTTAATTATCTGTCCCATAGTAGTTGAGCCCAAAATTCATCTCATTGCTATTTGTGGAGTTTTGCTGTGTGCTAAATGGCTGCTGTGTTGCATATATAATATATCACTGCATTTCAAAGCATTAATTGTATGCCAAGCACTTTAAGACTTGATTAGGTTGGTTGGACAGTATCAAAGGTGATACCGACTCACAGACTGACATATGAGGAGAGACTGGATCAACTGAGCGTGTATTCACTGGAGTTTAGAAGGATGAGAGGGGATCTCATAGAAACATATAAAATTCTGACGGGACTGGACGGGTTAGATGCGGGAAGAATGTTTCCGATGTTGGGGAAGTCCAGAACCAGGGGACACAGTCTAAGGATAAGGGGTAAGCCATTTAGGACCGAGATGAGGAGAAACTTCTTCACTCAGAGAGTTGTTAACCTGTGGAATTCTCTACCACAGAGTGTTGTTGATGCCAGTTCATTGGATATATTCAAGAGGGAATTAGATATGGCCCTTACGGCTAAAGGGATCAAGGGGTATGGAGGGAAAGCAGGAAAGGGGTACTGAGGTGATGATCAGCCATGATCTTATTGAATGGTGGTGCAGGCTCGAAGGGCCGAATGGCCTACTCCTGCACCTATTTTCTATGTTTCTACTCCACAATGTCACTTCATTCCATACTGTATTCAGGGACAGGCTGTATGGTACAAACTGGATGAAGTGTTACAGCATTATAATATTGGATTGGAGTACATCTTCATCTTCACTGCACGGGCAATGATCTAGTGGAGCAGCGCGCCCATCCAATGTGGAGCCCATCCAATCAGTGGAATGAGAATCAAGCGGGATCTACAATGGACGGGTAATCCTCTCCGCCAGATCATTGCTCACAGTGAAGATGGACTTTTACTCAATTGACAGTTGCCAATCTTGTGTGGAACGGGACATGTCACAAATTTTAGCACATCATAAAAAAACTCCTGAACAGAAAAGAGAAGAGAAGGACCAAGAGTGACTGTGTAAAATCTGTATAGAAATGGAGGAAAGACAGTTTGGGCAGTTTTTACTCACAACCAGCAATCATGGTTCAGTCAGTCACACAGTGACAGACACAAATTATCAGAGTTTTAGATATGCAATACAATTCACCATTCTGGATCATTCTCGTGTAAATCAGACCGACCTGCGTTAGATCTTCTGTTTTTGCAAGCTGAAAAACAGTACCAATAGAAACTGCCGATGGCCTTGTGACCACCTGTATGTTTACTCTAAACTTCAAGGAAATGGTGCAGAAGGAGACGATCAGGAAATTCTCTGTCATTGGGAAGCACTGAGAGAGAAGGGGAAAGTAGGCTGGGTGTCCTCTTGCAAGTTCACATTTTTGTGAATTTGCAACTTTAAAATGCAAAATTTTAAAGGGAGGGCGGAGCTAACAGAGTTCTTTCAGCTGAATTGTAATTTGTTTCAGTCAAGGCAAGTCTCTTCCCTCCACACAGTGATGTGTGTCTACTCGTCTCCTTGTTAAGTTCAGCCAGCACTGTATTCTATGGATTACTGTCGAGGTCGCTGCCTGAACTCTCCTACTTCTCACTGTTTTAGTGGCCTTGTTCTCTCTATCCTCTCCTCCAGACTCCTTTCTGGCCCACTTCAGCTGTCCACTTTATTCCTATCCCACAGTGTTTCCACACACAGCTGAAAAGAAGAAAGAGTAAAAAAAAGCAGGAAGGAGAAGAAATAGAAAAGAAAAGAGACTAGCATCATAGAAACATAGAAATTTACAGCGCAGAAGGTGGCCATTTTGGCCCATTGCGTCCACGCCGGCCGACAAAGAGCCACACGGCCCTTGGTCAGCAGCCCTAAAGGTTACAATGACGGAAAGGCAAAGAACACCCAGCCCAACCAGTCCGCCTCACACAACTGCGACATCCCTTACACTGAAACATTCTACACTCCACCCCGACCGGAGCCATGTGATCTCCTGGGAGAGGCAAAAACCAGATAAAAATCCAGGCCAATTTAGGGAGAAAAAATCTGAGAAAATTCCTCTCCGACCCATCCAGGCGATCGAAACTAGTCCATATCACGCTGGCCGTATTCTATTCCCTGCCGTACTTACCATTATATCTGCACCTGCAGGTTACTGCACGTTAAGTGCTCATCCAACCATCTCTTAAAAGTGGTGAGGGTTTCTGCATCCACCACTCTTCCAGGCAACGAGTTCCAGATCCCCACAACCCTCTGCATAAATGGAAATAGGCCCTTACTATCCACTATGTCCAGGCCCCTCAATATTTTGTACACCTCAATGTGGTCTCCTCTCAACCTCCTCTGTTCCAATGAGAACAAACCCAGTCTATCCAATCTGTCCTCATAACTAAGATTCTCCATTCCAGGCGGCATCCTAGTAAATCTCCTCTGCACCCTCTCTCGTGCAATCACATCCTTCCTATAATACGGCGACCAGGACTGCATGCAGTACTCCAGCTGTGGCCTAACCAAAGTATTTTACAATGTAAACATAACCTCCCTGCTCTTATATTCTATGCCTCAGCCAATAAAGGCAAGCATTCCGTATGCCTTCTTAACCACCTTATCCACCTGGCCTGCTACTTTCAGGGATCTGTGGATAAGCATTCCAAGGTCCCTTTGTTCATCTACACTATTAAGTGGCCTACCGCCTAATGTGTATACCCTTTCCTTATTAGACCTCCCAAAGTGCATCACCTCACACTTCTCTGAATTAAATTCCATTTGTAACTGCTTTGCCCACCCGACCAGTAGATTGATATCCTCCTGCAGCTCATGACTTTTGTCTTCATTATCAACCACACAGCCAATTTTAGTGTCTTCTGCAAACTTCTTAATCATACTCCCTATATTCAAATCTAAATCGTTGATTATATACCACAAAAAGGAAAGGAAGGTGAAGAAGAAAGAGAACAGTGGAGAGCAAAGGGGAGATAGAGAGTGAAGGGAAGGGGAGACAGAAAAGGGAGACGTACGGTGAGAGAAAGGAAATAAAGAGAAAACAGGGGAAGAGCAAGGGAGACAGAAGGGAAGGGGTAAAGAAAGAGAAGGAAAAAGGGGCATCTAGAGTTTGTATGAGGGAGAGAAACAGAAAGAGGGGGACATAGAAAAGGGAAGTAAAAAGTGATCAAAGGAAAGGGGCAGACAGCAGAAAAAAGGAGCGAGACAGGACAGAGGAGGAGGGAGGAGAGTGAAAGCAAGGAAGGTAGAGATAGAGAAATACAAAAAATGTAAAGGAAAAGATAAATGATAAAGAGAAGACCAAGTCATGTGACTCCCTCCTAGATCGCACAGAGGGCATTCAAGTCAGTTTATCCGCAGAACTCATGCATAAACTTTGTGAGTGAATCATGATCTACGCCCACAAAACAAAAATGGTTTCAATCTACTTTCCTAACCACACAGCAACTCTCACAAAATCTAGAATGTTCAGGGATAAGTGGTTGAAATAGAAATCTGGAATTTGTTCTGTTTCCAGCTGCAAATCCGGAAACGTATTGGCCTTGATGGTTGCTAGTTTTTATAACTGGAGTACATGACACCTACTGAGTTTATGCCAGTGGTCCCAGTGCATGAACTGGCTCAACAAATCGATTCATGCATGCACAGAGTACACAAAAAGTATTAGAACATTACCAAAAAAGTTAGGAGATCTAACAGTCTAGACAGCACTGTACAAATCAAAGATACAACAGTCTGGACAATGCTGTGTGTACCATTAGGAGCTTTATGATCTGACTAGCAAGGATTAGCTGCTTTTTTCCAGTTTAATACAACATCACTAGTTATATTGGGCACCAAGCTCACTTGAATATCTCTCACTTTCAGTTGGAATACATAACTTATTAATTACCAATGGAATGTAGAGGTTATCAAAGGAAACATTGCAGTTTGAGAGAGTTAGGTTAATATGCAACAAACTCCAAAAGGGACTATAATGAAAATATTCCCTTTCTAATAACACCCTGTACATTTTCATTTGAACCCCTACCCTGCTGAATAAACGGCAACTCCACGCAGTTACATAGCTAGTAACCCTTAACCTGCTGTATTAACTGCAACCGTGAACAGTTAGTGACAAACCCTCATTCTGCTGAATAAACAGCAGCTTTGTGCAGTTACACTGTGAATAACCATCGCTCTGCTGAATAAACAGGCACTACTTACCATTACACGGTAAATAATCCTAACCCTGCTGATTGAATGGCCACACTACATAATTACAGAGAAGGTAAACTTTACTATGTTGAATTCAGTTACAGTGAGTAACCCTAACTGTACTGTATAAACAGAAACCTGTACTACTGCAGCATAGGACCACGCTGAATTCCACAAGATCATACAAACTGGTTGGTTAAAGGGATGTTGCCTAGCATTTCAGGACCCATACTTGAATAGCACCCAGTTAAATCAGTGCAACTTCTATCCAACCAAAATGTATTGCTTCCGCACTGTCAATACAGATTCAAACACACACAGAGAACTTCATCTATGTCTATATAAATTAATGGCTGTGGGATTTTAGGGCTAACTCCCCATAAAGAAGGAAAAAAACTGACTGCCCCCCCCCCCCAAAATTATAAATGTGACTTCGAATCATCGAATCTTGCAGCACAGGAGATGGCCATTTGGCCCATCATGCCTGTACTGGCTCTATCCAACTAGTCCCACTTCCCTGTTCTTTTCCCATAGTTCTGCAAACTTTTCCTTTTCGGGTATTTATCTAATTCCAACCCAGATCACAACAACTCACTGCGTAAAATAAATTCTCATCTCAGCCTCTGATTCATTTGCCAATCAAGGAATCAAAGAGACATGTATTGACACAATGAGACACTTATGAGTATAGACCATCCTATTTCTCCAGGTAATTTGGTTTCATCCAACAGAACGCCAGTGCACATTCTACTACATGATTTTCAAAAAGTCCTGTTTAAAGTTTTTATTATACTAACCCATGTACTTATTTCCTTTCTCATGCTTTCTGGAAATATTCTGAAAGAACATTTATACACCTCATTAAGGGGATTCAGTAAGAGAAATATCTAATGCACCATTACAATTTGTGTCCTGTCTCGTGATAGTCTTTGCCCAATCAAGCACTGGAACAGAATAGCCATTACCTACATATTCCTAAGAATTTGACGAAGGCATATAAAATCCATTGCTGTCAAGCTAGCATACATTTCCAGTCAAAGAACCATATAGACATTTCTGGGCAGAAGTACTATTTTGGAATCAGCACTGCCATGTTTCTAATACAGAACCAAGAATGGAGATCGAAAGGTGAGAAATTCAAATTATGCAGTCAATGGAAAAAAAAATCAGGTAGCCTGTTTTGTGCCAACGCCAAAATTGAATTTCACCCACAGTATTTCTAATCCAGGTGCATTCAGGACAGCTGTAGTGCCCCAACTGCTACCCCTTCCAAGATCAAGCAACTCAGCACAGAGCCGGGATTTGTATCTGGGACCTGCAAGTATGGAGGATGGTTACAAATGAGCTCTCCCATTTTGTTGTCTCTTAGAATCCATGATGAGAGGGAAGCAGATGAGCCTCGCTACCACAAAGCTCTAATAGGATCTGAAAACGAACTGTCAACACTGAACGTCCAGGGCATAATCAGATCAGACGTTTTTGTACATCCAGTGTCACTGTTCCACACCATACCGCACCATCTGTGCTTCAAGCTTAATTTCATAGTGAAGCTAGTTGGGATAACTAAATCCTACCACACCTGGCTGGCTGACATACTGACTTAGTATGCAATTTTTAACATTCAGAACCTAGGTTCAAACCCTGCTCAGTCTGATGGGATGAACTTTTTCTCTCAGCTAGCTCTACAAGTCCTGAATGAAATATTTTTAGTTTGATTCAACCTAGTTCCTGGGTGGGTATAATATCACCGCACAAATCATTCTGTGCTGGTTAGTAGTAAATTGTCAATCTCACATAGCAATGGTTAGCATGAAAAATGGAAATGTCACAGTGTGAAGGGGATTTGTTTTAGTTTGGGATCAAGGTATATTGATGGGATAGTGCAGAAGGATCTCTACTCTCCATCTAACCCATCGCAACAGCAGTGATTGTTTAATGGGACAGTGTAGAGGGAGCTTCACACGGAACCTAACCTATGTTGCATTTGATCTGGAAGTGTTTGTTGGTGTTGAACTCTCTTGCCTTGAAAAGCATGATATTTTTAATGTTAAAATTAATGTGATCTAAGTAAAATGTTCAGTGTAAATCTGTCGAGAGTACCATTTGCAGAAATGCACCAGACAAAAATGGTCATGGAACCAGCTTCAATGGAAATTTAACAATACAACATAAACAAAAAGCTTTAACAAAACAAAAACAAATACACTTGTCACAGAATGCTTATTACATAATGCGTAAGGACTATAACACATACTAAAGCCGCTTGCAACAGCAGAGAAACCCCAATCCATGTCTGAAGCTTGGAAACCAACCCTTGTGGGGTTAATAAAAACACTGGGACCTCAATAGAAAGGAAACATTGTCTCGGACAAGTAATTAACCCCTCAGTCTGCTACGTGTTCCAGAAAATTTCAGTCAACAGCCAGTGTCATCATCATCATAGGCAGTTCCTCGGAATCGAGGAAGACTTGCTTCCACTCTTAGCATGAGTTCTTAGGTGGCTGTACAGTCCAATACGAGAACCGCAGTCTCTGTCACAGGTGGAACAAATAGTCGTTGAGGGAAACGGTGGGCAGGGAAGCTGGTTTGCCGCACACTCCTTTCGCTGCCTGCGCTTGATTTCTGCATGCTCTCGGCGACAATACTTGAGGAGCTCAGCGCCCTCCCGAATGCACTTCCTCCACTTAGGGCGGTCTATGGCCAGGGACTCCCAGGTGTCAGTGGAGATGTCACACTTTATCAGGGAGGCTTTGAGGGTGTCCTTGTAACGTTTCCTCTGCCCGTCTTTGGCTCGTTTGCCGTGGACGAGTTCCGAGTAGAGCGCTTGCTTTGGGAGTCTCGTGTCTGGCCTGCCCACCGGAGCTGATCAAGTGTGGTCAGTGCTTCAATGCTGGGGATGTTGGCCTGGACGAGGACACTAATGTTAGTGCATCTGTCCTCCCAGGGGATTTGCAGGATCATGCGGAGACATCGCCGCAAGATCCTGCACAGCCAGTGTACAGTATATGTGAATAATGATTAATGCAGTTAGAACAAGTAAATAACAGGAAAATCCCTACAAAATGCCAAAAAACATGAATGAGGAATGAAAAATATAGGCAGACAATTTAAAACTCAAAGTTTCATTACCCGAATGTTTTGTCCTTTAATTAAAATACATTTTCTAAAATTGTTTGTACTCTCTTACCCTCGCCTTAGTAAACCTGGCATAATTATGAAATGTTAACCTGAACTTCACATAGTGCTCCCACTTCCTCCAGTTCCCCATCTTAGGGCTTAGTACCACCTCATCCCTTGGGCAATAATTTCCAATCATTATAAAAGCGTTTTTTTTTAAATCCGCTAAACTCTCAGCAGGTTTTAAACAAGTAAGCATTACATCATCATCATCATAGGCAGTCCCTCGAATTCGAGGAAGACTTGCTTCCACGCTAAAAGTGAGTTCTCAGGTGACTGAACAGTCCAATACGGGAATTACAGTCTCTGTCACAGATGGGACAGACACTGGTTGATGGAAAGGTTGGGTAGGGAGTCTGGTTTGCCGCACGCTCCTTCCGCTGCCTGCGCTTGATTTCTGCATACTCTCGGCGACGAGACTCGAGGTGCTCAACGCCCTCCCGGATGCTCTTCGTCCACTTAGGGCAGTCTTAGGCCAGGGACTCCCAGGTGCCGGTGGGAATGTTACACTCTTTCAAGGAGGCTTTGAGGGTGTCCTTGAAACGTTTCCTCTGCCCACCTGGGGTACGATTGCCATGTAGGAGTTCAAAGTAGAGCGCTTGCTTTGGGAGTCTCGTGTCAGGCATGCGGATGATGTGACCCACCCAACAGAGCTGGTCGAGTGTGGTCCGTGCTTTGATGCTGGCCTGAGTGAGAACACTGACATTGTTGCGTCTATCCTCCCAGTGGATTTGCAGGATCTTGTGGAGGCAGCGCTGATGGTACTTCTCCAGCGCTTTGACATGTCTACTGTATATGGTCCACATCTCTGAGCCATACAGGAGGGCGGGTATCACTACTGCCCTGGAGACCATAAGCTTGGTGCCAGATTTGTGGTCTTCAAACACTCTCTTCCTCAGGCGACCGTAGGCTGCGCTGGCACACTGGAGACAGTGTTGGAACTCGTCATCGATGTCTGCCCTTGCTGATAGTAGGCTCCCGAGGTATGGGAAATAGTCCACGTTGTCCAAGACCGTGCCGTGGATTTTGATGATCGGGGGGCAGTGCTGTGTGATGGAGTCAGTTTGGTGGAGGACCTTTGTTTTTCGGATGTTTAGTGTAAGGCCTATGCTTTCCTAGGCCTCGGTGAATACGTTGATGATGGCTTGGAGTTCGACCTCTGAATGTGCACAGACGCAAGCGTTGTCCGCATACTATAGTTCAATGACAGAGGATGGGAGGACCTTGGATCTAGCCTGGAGGCGACGACGGTTGAACAGATTTCCATTGGTTCTATAGTTTAGTTCCACTCCAGCAGGGAGCTTGTTGAGAGTGAGCAAGGAAGACCTCAATAGATTTGAACCTCAAAACTTATCTTGGTGCCTAGTCTTCCTGTTACAGCTGTGGTCTCTTACTCCAGCACCACTCCATAAGAACATAAGAATATAAGAAATAGGAACAGGAATAGGCCATATGGCCACTCGAGCCTGCTCTGCCATTCTGTTTTAAATGGGCGGCCCCTTATTCTAAGATCATGCCCTCTAGTTCTAGTCTCCCTCATCGGTGGAAACATTCTCTCTGCATCCAACCTTGTCAAGCCCCCTCATAATCTTGTACATTTCGATAAGATCACCTCTCATTCTTCTGAATATCAATGAGTAGAGGCCCAACCTACCCAACCTTTCCTCATAAGTCAACCTTCTCATCCCCGGAATCAACCTAGTGAATCTTCTCTGAACTGCCTCCAAAGCAAGTATATCCTTTCGTAAATATGGAAACCAAAACTGCACACAGTATTCCAGGTGTGGCTTCACCAATACCTTATATAGCTGCAGTAAAACTTCCCTGCTTTTATACTCCATCCCCTTTGCAAAAAAGGCCAAGATACCATTGGCCTTCCTGATCATATGCTGTATCTGCAGACTATCCTTTTGCATTTCATGCACAAGTACCCCCAGGTCCTGCTGTACTGCGGCACTTTGCAATCTTTCTCCATTTAAGTAATAACTTGCTCTTTCATTTTTTCTGCCAAAGTGCATGACCTCACACTTTCCAAAATAATACCCCATCTGCCAAATTTTTGCCCACTCACTTAACCTGTCTATGTCCTTTTGCAGATTTTTTGTGTCCTCCTCACACATTGCTTTTCCTCCCATCTTTGTGTCATCAGCAAACTTGGCTACGTTACACTCAGTCCCTTCTTCCAAGTCATTAATATAGATTGTAAATAGTTGGGGCCCCAGCACTGATTCCTGCGGCACCCCACTAGTTACTGGTTGCCAACCAGAGAATGAACCATTTATCCCGACTCTCTGTTCTCTGTTAATGAGCTAATCTTCTATTCATGCTAATATATTATCCCCAACTCCGTGAACTTTTATCTTGTGCAGTAACCTTTTATGTGGCACCTTGTCAAATGCCTTCTGGAAGTCTAAATACACCACATCCACTGGTTCCCCTTTAGCCACCCTGTTCATTACATCCTCAAAGAACTCCAGCAAATTTATCATCCATGATTTCCCCTTCATAAGAGGCATAAAAGATGGCAGACGGGATTGCAGATTCCTAGGGAGCTCTCTCTGAACAAATTTCCCCCTGGCCATCTGCTGTAATCATTACCTTGAGGCCATGTCAGCATCCCATGTGGCCCATGTTCTTACCAATCAGTAATCATGAACTCAATTAAAAAATATCTGACAGCTACTCTTCATTTTGTCAGCGAGTTAAAGCCTCTTAATATTGACAATTTTTGATTACTACTAGATATGTGTACAATGTTTTCACTTCAAGCCCCCTTTGGCAGATCCTTGAATAGACCCAAAGTTGAAAGTACAGGATACTTTGAGAGTTAGCAGTAGTTCACACAAATTTAGAAGGTACCCATATAAAGGCAATAGAGCAATACTTTCTTAGGGGTAGGGTAAACACAAGCAAATATTCAAGGAGAAGAAAAGGTGGATTTAGGTGGAAGAGAAATTGAAAATAATGCAAAGGTCAGAAGTAAGTTTGTAAGAAAACACCTCAACGATGATGGAAAGGTTGCAATCAAAGCTAGAGGTGTCACTGGAGTGTTTAAAGCCGAGTGCCACAAGCATGGCAGGGATAAAACTTGATGTTGGTTGTAATAGTAGACCAGAATGGAGCAATGAAAGGAAATTCTTTACTAAAATCATTGAGATTAGCACTGTAGAAGAGAAGCAAGTCAAACTTGACAGATTTCTCTTTGAGAACGCGAGCAACTGTACCATCAAAATGGATAAGGGACGGAAAGGAGAATTTAAAAAAAAATCATTCCTGGGATGTGGGTATCGCTGGCAAGGCCAGCATTTATTGCCCATCCCTAATTGCCCTTGAGAAGGTGGTGGTAAGCCACCTTCTTGAACCGCTGCAGTCCGTTTGGTGAAGATATTCCCATAGTGCTGTTAGGGAGGGAGTTTCAGGATTTTGACTCAGCGACAATGAAGGAATGGCAATATATTTCCAAGTCAGGAATGGTGTGAGAGTTGATGGGGAACTTGGAAGTGATGGTGTTCCCATGTGCCTGCTGCCCTTGTCCTTCTAAGTGGTAGAGGTTGCAGGTTTGGGAGGTGCTGTCAAAGAAGCCTTGGCGAGTTGCTGCAGTGTATCTTGTAGATGGTACACACTGCAGCCACGGTACGCCGGTGGTGGTGGAGAATTAATGTTTAATGTGGTGGATGGGGTGCCAATCAAGTGGGCTGCTTTGTCCAGGATGGTGTCGAGCTTAGAGTGTTGTTGGAGCTGCACTCATCCAGACAAATTCACAGAATGAAAGTACTATGGAACCATACGACATCATGTAGAAAATAAACATTTTAAATAAAAGCAATTTCACTGTCTCTCATTCTAAATAAGACCTCAAGTACTTACACTGCCTTGGACAATAAAATGTATTCTTTACAAAAGTTTGGTGCTTTGATATCACTTCAATGTGGAGATATTTTATGTATGCTCAAAAATGATGTATATATGTAATTTTAAATTTGATAAATAGGGGCATTTGTTCCCATATGCATTGCAGTGATACCACAGGTTATAATGGGTCAACTACTAGCCTGTGCAGCAGTAACATAATTAGCAGTAATTTCCAGATCTCATTAAAAGAACAATGACAGCACGTTAACAGCTAAATAACAAGAGCTTTAGTACTGGGGAGAACCCTGGCAAAAAAATTAAACGGCTGGCAAAATGGAGGAACAGACTTATTTTTTACCATATGGTAGACCTTGCAATGACTTATCAAAAGGTCTGATGCTCGGAGTATAAATCATGCAATTAAAATCAGATAGGGAATGAGCCAAAATCTTTCACCCACACCACCAAATTGAATCATTCCATTCAAAAGAGTGGCTCATTGGAAACATTTTCAAGAAACAAGTAATGACATCACTGATTCTAAGCTAGTTATTGTGAAAAAGTGAACATTGGTTAAATAGAGCTTTAAAAAATGTATCGCTGTCCCTCTTTCATGCCGGCACAAATGGCATTCTCCTCTGGCGACCTTTTGACTGCAAAGAAATTGGAATCAAAGAGCCCACTCACAGGCTAAACTTCTCACAGGAAATTGGAAAGAGACGCAGAGAGAGACGGCCTGTGAACTGCATATTGACAGGATCCCGGAACAGGGGCCACAGTGTGTGAAGCCAAAGATGACAGCCGCTTGCTCATTCCTTCAGCCTCTGAGAGCCTCATTATTGGGCACAGCCCTAGCACGGAGTAAAGGACATGCCAATTTGATGAAGCAAGGGAGAGGAAGGGTTCTGTTCTGTGATTGACTCAAAGGAAAACATGCAATGCACTTTCCCCTCTCCTGCCCATTTGATGTTGATTCACATTAGACCTGAATACTCACCCAATGGCTCTGAGATCACCCTGTGTGGTACTGAACCATTATAAGACCAGGAATGTCCAAATTTAATTCTTGGTCTAAATCAAATTTCAGCTGTAGCAACATGAGTGCTGCAATTGTCCACAACTCCTCTGGGTTAGTAAATGGAAAATTATCCATGTTTGTTACTCCTGATTGTTAGCCCTACTGGAAAGGGTGTGTGTGGATTTGGTTATGGATAGGATTTTGCTCAGACATTCCTTAAATTTGGATGGCTTAGCTGCGCTCCCATATGAAAAATTTCTCACATGGATGAGGTACGAGAAAGAAGAGGTTGGCCAGTACCCTAATAATGGTCAACACCTTCAGAATTTTTCTCTCTCTCTCTGTTATGTGTGTGAACCGGGGACTGAGAATGGGACTGGACTGTATGTGTGAACGGAGATCGAGAATGGGAGCGGACAGCCTTCGGGCGGGGTTGGAGGTAAGTTGCTGCTCTGTGTTTTTCAATTCTTTCAGTGTATCCGGGCATCTACTGCGCCAATTTCCTTAACTCTCCGGGAGGTTTTTCTGCAAAGGCTACATATGCTGGCTAAGCACAACTGGAGTAACTCTCAGCTGGCAAACTTCCCTAAATGGCCAGAATTGGCGTAGGTGGCTGGCTACGCCCCCTTTGGCTGAAAAAAAACGGACCTAAAAAAATCGTAACTAGCTGGTGCCAATTGATTGGGGAAACTGTGATTTTTCAACTTAGGCCAAAAAGAGCAGCCTGCTCAAAAAAAACAGTGCAAATTACTGGGGAAAATGGAGCCCTAGGGTGCTAAACTAAGTGGAAGTCGACAGCCGTTTTAAAGCCCTCCCCTCAGATGGGGAAGGATAATTATGTGCAAGCATCTTATGGAAATCCAACCCCTCCTCATCACCACAATTCAATTTTCTTTTAGCCTTAAAGCTTCCATTTGAAATGAGTTTGGACATTCTCAGCTGTGGATATGGGCTCACAGTGTAAACCTGTCCAGAATTTGATACCAAATGGCAACCTCACTCAAATAGCTGCAGAATGGCTGGTGCAGGAAACAGACATGATGAAATAGGAGGTGCTCTTCAGAAATGAGGGTTGAGGCATATTGTTGGAGAAGAGGAAACTTTACTCTGTATCTAATCCATGTTATACTTGACCTAGGAATGCCTGATGTTGACAATGGATACTCAATACAGAACGTGTTCTGTTTACCAATTCTAATAGCCCTCACTTTGATGAGCACAAAATTTACATTGAAACATCGTAATTGTTTTTAATGTTGTCAGCTGTGCTTATAGCATGTGTGTGCAGGCCAGGTGATAGAAGTAATCCCGAGTATTAACAAAAACCAGAGAGGAGGCCAAATTCACCTCTGCCCTCCCTAACTCCATGTTGAGTGCAATGAATTTCCATAATTTACATTGCAGTACATTTTCCAACAGTCCTAAGTCCAGTGCATCGCTGCAAGTAAATGGAATGTACTGAGAGCAGGATGACAATACTTATCTGAGACTTGATCAGATTCTCAATGCTGCGCATTACAATCATTTAGGTAAACCCATTTCTAATTCTTTCACAAAACAGTGAATACAGAGGTTCACAAAATTAAGCCGCATTCTTCTTGCAATTCATTTGTAAGCATCCCATAAGCAAATGTCTCCATTTATCATAGTACTCTTAAATAACTGAATGGTTAGAAAGCAAAATCACAGGGCCTGCCAAAAGTCACCTCCAGGCACTTGGGCAGGGGCGGGGCGGGGGGGTGTTGGGCAGCAGTTAGTACAAGCCAAACAGAAGAAAGAATGAAATGAGAAAAGGCCATTGGACCCAACAAGTATATGAATTTAGAATTTACTCAGTGGGAACTGGCTGATGTGATGGGCTACACCCTATCCTTTCTCAAATCTGGTTTTGAATCCAGGCCATAATGAAAGTCTTGCCTCTCTGTTAGATACAAGAGTCCAATGGAAAATGGGTGTTGGCAAGTCTCAATCCAATTCCTAGTTGCCATCCAGTTACCTTCCATTGCCACCTTCACTCCAGAGGCCATGGTTTGGGAAATCCAATATGTCACCCTGGTGCAGACTGGGCTGCTCTTCTAAGGCACAGCCAGCACAGTGGAACCTTTAATCTGCACCTAATTAAGCCTCAGAGTGCTTAATGGCAGAGTGCAGAGGGAGCTTTACGCTGCATGTAACCCATGCTACCCCTGGCCTGTATTTGATGCTGACTCTAGAGCAGTCATTTTAACCTAACTCACTGGGTGGGAAACGCACAGGATCGGGTGGAACGCCAGTTTTACACCCTGCCCAATATCACTCTCCATTCACCTCACTGGAGAGTAAAATTGGGCAGTGTAAAACCAGCATTAGATCCGATCCCATCAGTTTCCTGACAGGTGAGTTAGGTTAAAATTATGCCCCCACCCAGTGTCCAAAAGGGAAAGTGTTCCATTTCCCTGTACCTCCCTTACCCTCAAGTACAAAATTCCCCAAACAGTAAGAAACTCGGGCATTATAGTGGTGCCTGAGTCATGACATGTCTAATTGGTTGAGAGTGATGGCTCGGAGGAACATTTCTTCAGTTGCTTATTAAACCCTAAAATAAATTTGGGGTCAAACATCATTTTTTCCGATCCTCTTTCCCAACAGTCAATAGCCCAAACTTGTAATTATTTTTTGAAGTTGCTTCCAAATCACAGCAAATCTTAAGATGTTGAAATACATTTATTTTTGAATAAAGATGGTGTGTACACTCTCTCTCAGCCTCTCGCAGATCTCCCAAAAATTATATTCCAAAACAAAAAAGGCTTCAGTCTTCCAATTATAACACAGACATCAAAATGAATGGATTATCGTTGGCATTATAATCGGAAAATCTCGGCCAAAACCTCAGCCTCAACTGGTTATGGCAGTGGACAGTTGAGTCATGCAGACCAGGAAGGTCCCAGTTTCCATCCCCAGATTGTGGTGAGTTAACTGATCTTAATTGAGTCAGCAGCAGAAGTGCTATTAGTCAGGCTGCCTATTCTTGATCACTGGGCTCTGTGTCCCTCCATTAAGGAAACCTAAAATCAACCTGGGTGCTCATTTCTGGTCAATGGGTCCAATTATAGAGGGCTAGGATCAGCTAGATTGCTCATATCTGGCACCATTCAGTGACTCTTGTATATATGCATGGCAGATGAGAGTAGGTCCGGGCTCAGCTGTGATGCTGAATTTGGTCTAATAGTTTACTATTGCTCACAGTCTAAGCTCACACTTTAAAGACTGGCCACTTGGATGAGGTTCCAAGGGTGGAGTGTGCATTGGTGGAGTCATACTCCTGCAAAAAAGCAGTCCCTTTAGGGCAGAAAAGTAGAAAATAAAATGTTAAATGAATTAAAATATGTGTTTGAAATAAACTAAATATTCATGTTGCAGTGCTTTTACGTGGAGGACAGTTGCATCACCCTGGTAACATGTCTTGCACGATTCTTTACCTTGTTTGTACAGAAGGACATGTGACGAGACTTGTGGACGTTTTCATTTCCTTTGTTGAAGGGCCAAAGTCTACAATGCAGACACCATCAAAATCAGAAATAGTAACAGAGGCAGTAAGGAAAATCAGGAGCTAGTGGTTAAGTAATGTCAAGCTGTTGTAGATTGTAAGGGCAAGGAAGCAAAGCTCGAAATGTTGAGGTCCTGGAAAAGAATGAATTACAGTCAGATGAGTCGTGATTGTAACAAAATAAGGAAGAAGTTGCTGTGTGACAGTTGATTTTCAATTTAGGAGGAACAAGGAAGGAAAGTTTAGGGAAGAAATCATAGAAAATTGATAGAAAATAACAAACACGTACATTTATATAGCATCTCGAAGGAGGAAAAATTCCCAAAGTGCTTCACAGAGGCATAATCAGACAATTATGAACACTAAGCCAAACAAGATGTTGGGGTAGGGAGGAGAGTGACCAAATGCTTGGTCAAAGAAGTGGGTTTTAAGGAGGGCCTTAAAAACGAGAAGGAGGTGGCACCACGAAGGGGTTTAGTGAGGGAATTGCAGAGATTGGAGTCTACACGGTTAAAGGCACGGCCGCCAATGCTGAGGGGCAAAGGGAGGAAGAAATTGAAGAACAGAGAGTTCTAGGTGGTTGTAGGGCTGGAGGAAATTACAGAGCGAGGGAGGAATGAGACCATGAAAGGATTTAAACACAAGGATGAGGATGAGAATTTTAAATTGGAAGATCGGGAACTAAATGTTGGTCAACAAGGACAGGAGAGGTGGATGAATGGGACAGAATGAGATGAGGATTACAGACCTGGAGGATGGCATGCTGGCCAGGAGAACATTGGAATAGTTGAGTATGGAAGTGATAAAGGCTTGGATGAAGGTTTCAGCAGCAGATGGGCTGAGGTAGGAGCAAATGCGGGCAATGTTACATTGGTAGAAGTATACATTCTGTTTGTGCTGGAGAAGGGTTCAAAGTTCAGCTCGGGGTAGAATGGGATGTCATGGTTGCAATCAGTCCGCTTCAACCTGAAACTGTGGCTGATTAAGGGAATGGAATGAATGGTAAGGGTACGAAGGTTGTGGCAGAGTTCAAAGAAGATAAATTCAGTCATCCCAATATTTAGCTGGAAGAAATTTCGGCATATCCAGGGAAAGCCAAGTAGTCAGACAGCACAGAGGCAGTGAAGCGGTCAAGAGAGGTGGTCAAGAAAGGTAAAGCTGGGTGTCGTGGCATACATGTGGAAGCTGACCCCATGTCTGCAGATGATGTCGCCAAGGGGCAGTACGTAGTCAAAGCAAAGCCATTGTTGGAGATTCTTTGGTTATGATCAGATAAGTAAAAGTGGAACCAAATGAGGGCAGTTCCACTGAGCTGGAAAATGGAAGAAAAGTGATGTAGGAGGATGGTGTAGTCAATGGTATCAAAAGGCTGAAATGAGAGATATAATAAGAAAAAGGGGGAAAAAAGACAAGGAGGGAGGGAAGGATTGGAGGCTGGAGGTGAGAAGGATAATCCATCAAACAACAACCTTTTTCTTGTGTGACATCATATCATGATTGATTATAAGTACAAGTTTTTGAAAGAAGCATCCTTGCTATCATGACACTAACCTCAATAATTAATAAGTCAGTGTTGCAATGGAGTTTTGGCAGCAGACTACTTCAGAGGAACTGAACATGTGCAACAATTACCCTACCATAGCAGTACCATTGCTAAACGAAGGAGTCTAAGAAGTACAGACCTGTGTCCATCCACTTTCTTTCAGGGTAGCTGTGCATGTTTACTACATATACTTTTAGGTCAAATGAGAGAAAAAAACCTTCATGTGAAGGGTTGGTGTTTGACTTGAGTACGGCTTTGATTGAAACCATTGGTCATAACCAGAATTTTAAACCGATGTCTGGCCGAGGCAGAGTTATACCGCATTACTGAAACACAAACATTGAACGTAGCTAAAAGAAATGAAACCTGAACATTAAAGAAGGGAACTGACCTGACACTAAACCACTCACACTGCTTTTTCCTTAAAGGGGAAGTACAACTAGTGGTGAGGGAGAGGGAAAATAAAGAACCGGCTCAGGTTTTTTTTCGATTTGCTGGCTCCTGCTGGGATACAGTTCCACTGGTGTTGACAGTTCTACGATATTTCACATACATAAGAACATAAGAATTAGGAACAGGAGTAGGCCATCTAGTCCCTCGAGCCTGCTCCGCCATTCAAAAAGATCATGGCTGATCTGGCCGTGGACTCAGCTCCACTTACCCACCCGCTCCCCATAACCCTTAATTCCCTTATTGGTTAAAAATCTATCTATCTGTGATTTGAATACATTCAATGAGCTAGCCTCAACTGCTTCCTTGGGCAGAGAATTCCACAGATTCACAACCCTCTGGGAGAAGAAATTCCTTCTCAACTCGGTTTTAAATTGTCTCCCCCGTATTTTGAGGCTGTGCCCCCTAGTTCTAGTCTCCCCGACCAGTGGAAACAACCTCTCTGCCTCTACCTTGTCTATCCCTTTCAATATTTTAAATGTTTCTATAAGATCACCCCTCATCCTTCTGAACTCCAATGAGTAAAGACCCAGTCTATTCAATCTATCATCATAAGGTAACCCCCTCATCTCCGGAATCAGCCAAGTGAATCGTCTCTGTACCCCCTCGAAGGCTAGTATATCCTTCCTTAAGTAAGGTGACCAAAACTGCACGCAGTATTCCAGGTGCGGCCTCACCAATACCCTATACAGTTGCAGCAGGACCTCCATCCCTCTCGCAATGAAGGCCAACATTCCATTCGCCTTCCTGATTACCTGCTGCACCTGCAAACTAACTTTTTGGGATTCATGCACAAGGACCCCCAGGTCCCTCTGCACTGCAGCATGTTGTAATTTTGCCCCATTCAAATAATATTCCCTTTTACTGTTTTTTTTTCCAAGGTGGATGACCTCACATTTTCCGACATTGTATTCCATCTGCCAAACCTTAGCCCATTCACTTAACCTATCTAAATCTCTTTGCAGCCTTTCTGTGTCCTCTACACAACCCGCTTTCCCACTAATCTTTGTGTCATCTGCAAATTTTGTTACACTACACTCTGTCCCCTCTTCCAGGTCATCTATGTATATTGTAAACAGTTGTGGTCCCAGCACCGATCCCTGTGGCACACCACTAACCACCGATTTCCAACCCGAAAAGGACCCATTTATTCCGACTTTCTGCTTTCTGTCACCCAAATAGTCATTCTTATCGTGAGCATCAGCAGGCTATTTGACCTAGGTAGCAAGCCCTATGGTGTTCCAACCTGACTCCTACACACATGTACTTTTCAACAGAAGTACTTAATACTGGTCAGGAGCAGGAATCACAACTCATTTATTTTCTCTCCCTCGCCCAAGGACACTGCTACCAACCAACTGAAATCAGCTAATTCACCACAAATTAGAGTCTCTAATCTGGAACCTTCCCAGTCAATATCGCTCAGTATCACACTAGGTATATTTACTAGCTGATCCATCATGGAAACTTGAATTCTAAGATTTAAATTAAGTCTTTCTCGCGTGATTACATAAAAGGCTGGATACTGAACTACAAGTTGAACACTCATCGCACATCACAATTGGAAACAAGCCTTCACACAGGATGTAACACAGTGCGCAGAAAGTTTCAAACATTCACTAGACTTTTTTTTTAAACCCTGCAAGTGCTTCAGCTTTGTGCATTTGAGTGTGTCCCCTCATCTCTCTCAGCGAGACTCAGTAACTGCTGTCAGCCACAGATGAGATCATCAACATGAGCCATTAAAAAATATTCCCCACAAAGTGAAAAAAATCACCAAATTTTCCCATGCCCAATCAAAAAAGGAACAGAAAGTCATAGACAGATAAAAGATCAGACAAAACGAGCTTGCTGTGTAACATTTTAATGTGGGGTTGGAGGGGCCAGTGGGTTACCTTACAATGCTGACCTTTCACCTTCAGGATCTTGGTTATTATAACATAATTTCAGGGTCCAAAAATGCACTGATTTGTTTGGTTTATCTGGTGAGCGAACACTAGCAGAACCTGAAAAGTACAGCAGCCATAGCCTAGTAAGCTAGTTATAACTGAGGGGTTTAAGGTGAGGGTGGAGGGAATAATGGAGAGTGTGTTATAATGGAGAGCCTTATATTGAGAGTGGTGTGTAACCAAAGGAGTGTTGTATTATGACAGTAGCGTGTAACTAAAGGAATGTTATATTAAGGGTGTTGTGTAACAAAGAGAGCGTCATAACTAACAGCTTTATAGTAAATGAGCTAATAATACAACTCCGTGTATTATAACCGAGTGTCTTATAATGAGGACAAAGTATAACAGAGTAATCTATAGGCCTTATAATGAGGATGGACTTAGAGTATTATAACTGACAGCCATATAATGTGGGTGGAGTATGTAATGGAGATAGTCTTATAACTGACAGCCTTACAATAAAGATGGATGTAGTAAGAGTGATAACTGAGAGCTCTACAATAAAGTGGGGGTATACTAGAGCATGCTATAACGGACAGCACTGGGAGTCGATTTTAATCGTACCTGGCAGGTGGGTGGTTAAAAACGAGCAGGTTAGTTACCCACTCAGATCTGCACCATTTGCAATTTTAACAGCCAGAGTTTTTGCAGGCAGATGAGGCGCACGCCTGAAACAGGTGGGGGCCTCGTAAATTAACGCAAACTGGGGTCCGATTACGTCAATACCCCGATGCAATTTTAACCAGGGCCTGAATGGGGAAGTGGCTTTCCCACTCGGGAGAAGCAGATTTGCAACTGCTGCAAAGACAGAAGAGTAAGTCTAAAACTTTCCTTTGTGGTGCTGGGAGAAACAGGAGTGCCCGGCGGTTAAAATCGCAGTGACCTCCTGCTGCCTCTGCCGGGCAGAAAATGAACTCACCAGAAACCCGCTTTGTATCAAAATCTGCCGCGTGATACAAGTTATGTAAGCCATATTTGTAGCGAAGAATTCAATTTTGTTTGGTTTTGCAATTAAGCATTACGGCTTTGATTTCCCAATTCCCATTCCACCAGTGAAAGTGCAGCAGATATGCACATCCACTCATTGATCCTGCCACTGACCTCGCCAGATTTACCAGGGTCAGTGCTTTTACATCATTATCAGAAGGTTCTCACTGATTGAGGGCATGGAATCTGAGTGGAATCTCAGATGTTGCTACAGGTTTTAAAAGCCTTTGTCAGCTTAAGGGAGATGGGAGAGCAGAAGATACATGGGAGAGAAGGTGAGAAGTTATGACAAGCTAGAAGAGATGCAGAAAATAGAGCATTACACTTCACTAACTCCCAGATAGAGGTCCTCTTGGAAGAAACAAGGGCAAAGCAGGTACAACTTTTTGGTGCACAGGGCAAGAGACACATTGGAAGGCGAAGCAGTTAGCACCACCTCCATAACCTCCAGATCAGCAACTCAATGCCAACAAAATTGTAATTACTTGACCAGAATGAGCAAGGTAAGTGTGTGACCCACCTCATAAAGGTTGTCCGAGCAGCACCTTGTATGTTGGCCTCTTGGCACAGTGTCTCAGTGTAGCATGTGCTGCCAGTGGTGAAGCATTAAGACTCACCCGAGCTGGATAATGCATAATCACCAGCACCCCACATGCTTCACACTTAAACTCCACTCTGAACCCTACGAGTGTCACAGTTGTGAGTCTTGAAGTTTGCATATAGTCAATGTTGCCTTTCCAAGTACCCACAAGCTCAATGAGACTATCATAGAACGTGGGCTACATTTGCGTCACAGGAAAAGATACCACATAATGCAAAATTAGTCCACAGGAGGAATGACGAGTTGATCCCCAATGAGGAGAAGGAACTCAGCATCATAGGACATCCAGTGACAGGAATTGGAGATGAAGAGGTTGGTGGATCAGTGGCAGAAATAGGTTTGCACATAGATGAAACACTCCTGGCCTCTGAAGCTTCAGCGGACAAAATGTGCCTTCAGCCAGCCTATTGTACTGCACTCTGGAAGATTTTGAGGAGCTCAGTGGTGAAAGGCCTCAGATTTATTTGTTGCTTGTTCTCCATCCAAATGAAATGTGTCCCGATGTGGCGAATGGCATGGGGCAAGAGGAGCACTCCCACTCCAGTTACCAACCCATCAGAACACCATGAGACACATCACCATTCCAAGTGCAAGGTTACAGACAAGCACCCTGGGCTTTTAGACAAGTGAGATGGAAGGGACTGCAATGGGTGATACACAATTCACAAATGGTCAGGAGGAAATGGGTGTGGGGGGGGGGGGGAAATGGAGGAAAATGTTATGGCATCTTTGATTGGAGGCTTCAGATTTTGGCTGAGTTGCTTCAGGACACAGATTTCATGGGCCATGCTTTCAAATGAAGGATGCTTCTAGAGCATTGAATCTACCTGCAAACACTGAGGAACCTCTACAAAAAAGTGCAGAATCTGTCTGGTTTGCTGGAGGAGTCCAGTACCAGCATGGGAAACATAGAAACAGAGAAAATAGGTGCAGGAGTAAACCATTCGGCCCTTCGAGCCTGCACCGCCATTCAATAAGATCATGGCTGATCACTCCCTCAGTACCCCTTTCCTGCTTTCTCTCCATACCCCTTGATCCCCTTAGCCGTAAGGGCCATATCTAACTCCCTCCTGAAGCACCACTGGGGAGGGTTTCTCCTCATTGCAGCATTCCTTGACGAAGATTACGGGCTAGATTTTCAGGTTTCTCCGATTTGGGGCAAAAACAGAGGCGAAGTGGGAAAATTAGCATTTTCACTGTGTTAACTATTTAAGGCTGACTTTCGGCCTTTGGGGTATGCGCCAGGAGGCGTTGCACAATTGTTCGCGGCACAAAAACACGATCTTCGCCAATTTTAGTGCGGGGCCGGGAGCGTTGCAAGAGAGGCCCTGGGGGGGGGGGGGGGGGGGAGGTGCGGGCAATTCAAACTAACTTACCTTTTTTGCAGGTTTTCCAACTTACCGCCGGCAGGGCTGCACCGCTAGGTTTTACCTGTCGGTGGTCGGCGCACAGGTTGGTTGAGTGCCGAAACTCGGAAGCTATCACAATCCGAGTCGTTCCACATCCAGCGCAGCTCTCCCCGGCGGTACTTGGCAGCGCTGCCGTAAACAGGTAACCGAGGATCCCGACCGGGTTTAGCAAACCTCCCGAAAATCCAGCCCAACAGCTTAGAAACCCGCAGAGGTTGTCCCCATGAATGCGACCTCTGGAGCAATGTCTGCTTATTGCGACACACCTCACACTGCTATCATTGGGTGCTTACATTAAGAGAAGTATAGATAGGGTGTTCTCAACTCTGACTGAGATCATTCGCTCTGCCTTGCGGCTATCACTGGCCCACTGGAGAATATATCCAGCACTCGTGCCCTGGCAGGCAGATCTTCACAAAATCTAGTTTTCGCTCAAGAATTCAGATCCATTGAGTCTCTGTCAGATCCCTTGATGCTCGGTGGCAACAGCACGATCAGGTTGCACCCCTTGTCTGATTTGGAGATGCAACCTGCAGTTTGTCCTCAGGGTAGTGGCTGCTAAAGACATCATCCAATTCAGTCCCCAGAGGCCTAGATATATCAAGAGAAGCTGGCCATCCCCTTCACCTCAGTTAGTGACTCAAGTTAACGAAAGGTTGTAAGGCATGAAGAGGAAGTACTACGGTGAAGATTGGGAAATTTTTGGAGTACATAATATATTTACATAATAAATTCAGGTGACTATTATGTTTCTACTTTTACATTTCAACAATACTCAGGATTGTTATAAAGAGAGATGATGTGTTACTAGGAAATGCCATAAAATTGTAAAGTTTAGCATTCAATGTTGTAGAAATATGTAGTCAAGTATAAATATTGGGATCTGGGTATATCCATAAATATATACATTTATTACTTATTTTCATGAGAATGTGTTTTTAAACAGAGCACTGCTAACATTTCTTGGGCCGGGCACTGGATAATCCTTTGGATTGTTCTCATTGTCATGCTCATTAACAGCTACTATCACATCTTCCTCCCTTTCCTGCAGTGGTTTGTCATCCTTATCCAGCTGGATTCTTCTCAAGTGTATAACTCTGCAGGATACTGAAGGCAATGCCCATCATCGATTCTAATGCTGGACTTTAGTGTGCAGCATCATGAGACTTAGCCAAAAGGCAGAATTGTAGATTCAGCATTCCAACGTTGTGCTCTAATAGGACTCTGGTGAAGGTATGGGCCTTGTTACACTCCTCAGCATTACTGCAAGAAATTTTCCAAAGAGTACTCCTTATCCAAAAAGCCATCTGTTGATCTTCTTCTGATTGGCAAAAAGACCGAGCACGGAGGGCTGACTCATTCTAAATGCATCATTTTAACTGCCAGAGTACCTCGTGTTGACATGCAAGATCATATACCTGTGGTCACAAACCAGCTGCACATTTAGAGATTGGTATTTCTTCCTGTTGATGTAAGCCACCGTATCTTCTACTATTGCTTTGATAGCCAGGCGTGTAGTCCACACTGCCTTCCACCTTTGGGAATCCTGCTACTTGGAAAACGTCTCTCAGGTTGAGGAGCTGCATCCAAGGAGATTAACATGAACTGGGCAGCTCTAATGGACAGTCCATCAGTCACCTGCCAATTGCAATAGTGGACCACTGACTGAAATGTAGCAGAGATCCCCTGCACTGGATTGGAAGGATTCCGATGTATGAACATACGAACAATGATGGACAGAGAAAGACCATCTGGTCCATCCAGCCTGTCCTACACAATAGCAATACCTTCTGTATCACAACATATACAGCCCACCACCCCAAAACCATGTGATCTCCTGGGAGAGGCAAAAAAACAGGTTAAAAACCCAGGCCAATTTGGGAAAAGAAAATCTAGGAAATTCCTCTCCGATCCATCTGGCCCTGAATTCCCTGCAGTACCTACCTTCTGTGAGAGGTGACCTCCGCTCATCCAGAAACAAATCCAGCTTTTGCCTGAAGGAATTCAGCGAGTCCGCATCCACCACATGAAACGACAGCTTATTCCAGAGGTCCACGGGAGGGGCCACATTGCAGCGGAGGTCTGGGGGGAGGGGGGGCGAAGTGTGTTGGAGGGGTGGGCCCGGGGGCTCTGTGCCTCGGTGCGGGGAGTGTTCGGAGTGGGGTGGACGGGTTGACTGCGCAGATGGCGGTTGGTGGATGGTGGATGTGGTGTGATTGGCGTCGCGCGGGCGTGGCTCCGGGGTGGCCGGGGCTGGGGGCTCGACATCCGGGGGGTGTTCAGCATTTGGGAAGGATTCTGGCGGGACGGGGCGGGTTGAGTGCGAGGGGAGTGTTCCCGGTGTTGGGTGGGTCCGGTGGGGGCTGGGGGGGCACGGTCTTGGGATGGGGATAGGCTTCTTCACTCGGGGAGTTGTTGGGTTCCCTGCCGTGGAGAGTTGTTGATGCCAGTTCATTGGATGTGTTCGAGAGGGAGTTGGATGTGGTCCTTGCAGCTGGGGGGGTCGGGGGGTATGGAGGGGGTGTGGGGGGGGGGGGCAGTGCTGGGGTGGGTGATCAGCCATGATCTTGTTGAATGGCGGTGCAGGCTCGAAGGGCCGAATGGCCTATTCCTGCACCTATTTTCTATGTTTCTATGTTTCCACTATTCTGTGGGAAAAGAACCACCTCCTGACATCTAACCTAGATCTAGCCTTATAAAATTTGTGAACCCCTGGTCCTCTTTAACCTATTTAATTGAATCAAACTGTCAGTGTTTGTGGGCCAGTAAATCAGTGGGTGAACTCCATTGCAACGATTGAAGATCACTTTTATCTTTATGATAGTGTCACCAGAACGTCACACCCCTGCAGATCTAGACTCAACTGCTTAAGATTTTATAAGAACATAAAAATTAGGAACAGGAGTAGGCCATCTAGCCCCTCGAGCCTGCTCCGCCATTCAATAAGATCATGGCTGATCTGGCCGTGGACTCAGCTCCACTTACCCGCCCTCTCCCCGTAACCCTAAATTCCTTTATTGGTTAAAAATCTATCTATCTGTGACTTGAATACATTCAATGAGCTAGCCTCAACTGCTTCCTTGGGCAGAGAATTCCACAGACTCACAACCCTCTGGGAGAAGAAATTCCTTCTCAACTCGGTTTTAAATTGTCTCCCCCGTATTTTGAGGCTGTGCCCCCTAGTTCTAGTCTCCCTGACCAGTGGAAACCTCTCTGCCTCTATCTTGTCTATCCCTTTCATTATTTTAAATGTTTCTGTAAGATCACCCCTCATCCTTCTGAACTCCAACGAGTAAAGACCCAGTCTACTCAATCTATCATCATAAGGTAACCCCCTCATGTCCGGAATCAGCCTAGTGAATCGTCTCTGTACCCCCTCCAAAGCCAGTATATCCTTCCTTAAGTAAGGTGACCAAAACTGCACACAGTACTCCAGGTGCGGCCTTACCAATACCCTATACAGTTTAAGGAATTATAAATAATTTATTCAAAGTTCCAAAACCAACTATTTATCAATTATTATTTTGTGTCGAGTATGCAAGACGCACTAAGAGCTGGCATAATTACGATACATTTAGACACTTTCAAGAGTAACCATTGGGGAAAGATTAGTGTTACAGATAATGCAGATGTATACATTTCATAAATTATTAAAAAATCCACAAACATCGGGTGGTAGTTAATACTTTTGGAGCACGTACGGCAACTGTTCGGGTCGCTCCATTCTTCCCCGTCCTCTATACTGCGAGCGGGAGACCGAGGCGATCTTTGGCCTCCTTCTGAGAGTAGCGCTGCAGAGAACGCGTTACACCAGAAAATCAACACCACACTGATGTTAATGAGCATGCAGTACCAAAAAGGCAGTACTGCTTGGGCTCTCTCAGCCGGCGGCCGTTAAACTTGACCGCCAATGTTACCGGCAGGTTTCCAATGTTACCCAATTTCTAGACCAAAATGCTTAAATGACAGGAATAAAATATCCCCCACGATAAATCCTCTCCTTATGACAGATCAAAAATCTCAACTTAACAACATAAACACTTCAGTTTGCCACTAACATTTTCCACTGAAATTTATATCATGAGACCTGGGCCTGCCTTTTCCATTCCAGGGTGCCCTGTGACCGACATATGGAGGACTGGGATATGGAGCAATTCATGAATGTTGTCGCAACAATATCCTACCCCTCGTTTGCATCTCCTCCATTTCATCTCTCGCGGACCTTGGCAGTGCTATTCCCGGGGCCAGTAAAATCCGGCGGATCGATGCTGGACAGAGCCAGTGTAGCGCAAGCTTGAGCCAATCTCTGCCCACACTCGCCACTTGGGCAAGGTCTACATCTTGCTAAACAGTATCTTACTCACCTCGCCCCCTCCTCAGCATTTATATTTCACAATAAGTCTGTTTATCATTTATTGTATTTATATATAGGTTTACTAGATCAGTGATTTAGTAGAGTAGATTAAAGAGCACACATTATAATACCTTTGTGCTCTCAGGATGCTGCACTCAGTAATCCTGATCTTTACTATACTGTTCATAACTCTAGAATAGAAAATATGGCACTAAAAGTTAGGTGAAAGTCATACTGTCTTTAAGAGTGCCTGCAGCACTACACTTAGATAGTGGATTTGCTTTAACCTGGCTGACATAATCCAGGCATATTTTAAAGTGTTGCTCCCAGGAGCGGTGACACACTCCTTGAGCTACAAAGAATGGAAGTGGGAGGCACTCTGTGTTATTCTCGGAAGGACAGATAATCCTAGTGTCCTAGCCAACATTCTCTCACCCACTGAAAAAAAACATGCAATATCTTACTCCACATCCCCGCCAACTCCCCAGACATCCATTTAAACTAATTCCTAAATAATCACAGTTATTGAAGTTAATATGTGGCATTAATACAGAAATAAAAGGTATAGCCCAGATACCAAATCCTCGCAATTATTTACGTGCGAGTCTAGATAGAGAGTGGGTTGACTATTCAGCAAGGAGAGGATCACAGGTAAGCCTGGTCCTGTTCTCACCACATGTCTATCGTGTACCCAACCTCATTATAAATCTCCCCAGGGTCACTGGATAGTGATCAGGAATGGAGGATTTCCCCTCCCAAGTCCAGAGTTGCCAAAGTACTGCAACAGCCCAAGTGCTGCCTTATCTGAGATCAGCCAACCCAGCACAGAATTCTTTGAAGCATTTTGAATGTTCTAAAACATTTAGCATTTTTATAACATATCTGCAGTGAACATCGTGCAAATGGTTTTCAGTTCAGTGGCACTCTCCATGTTGTCAATGCTCAGCAACAATATTTGTAATCAGTGAAAATGAAACAGCAGCATGTAACAGATTAAACTTTCATCGTGACAAACCTCTGACCGTGTAAGAACTCGGAAGTACGTTTCAAATCACACATTCTTCCAACTAGCCACTCAGTCCCACAATTAGGATAATTCTCGTTTTTAAAATTTGAATCATATTAAAAGAAAAACATGCTGAAAATGCAACAGATCTATAATGAATGGAGAGACAGGGTTTGTGTGTTGGGGATAACCATGTGGCATCGCCATGTGGCAAAGCTATCCTTGGCATTGTTTTAACACCAAATAGCAGAATGTTTGTTTGTTATTAGCCGAATACCACAGCCCTGTACGTTTTATATCGGGCAAGTGATGGATGTGTTGTCAGATCTACTCAGAAGCAGGCATTTCATTGCCCTCAAGAGTTTTTGTGCCAGTTTGCAGCACTCGGGCAGCACTGTATACAGTAAGTGTAGAAATTCACCGCGTTTGTCCCAGGATGTCAGAACACAACATCGGATATGCCCTATATATATGTAAAACTCTGCTATACCATATAACATTCCACCCAGAAAAAGGCATTCAGAAACTATTAAAAATTCATACACTCCTATCCAAGACACAATTCAATGAATCTTGCTTTATCATATACACAACATATATATTTATTATATATACACAACATGTATATATTTTTATACACACTATATATATATTTATTATATATATATATACACACTATAGATTTTTATTATATATAAACAATATGTTATATGAACACAATCGGGTGGTTTTATAACAAAAACAAGTCTTAGAAAGAAATATATCAGCGCATACCTATTACCCGCCGGTCACTCATTTTGCTGAGGAATGTTCGCAAGCTTTTAAAGTGGAAACTCCGTGTCCTCCTGGGGACAGTCGGCGGCTCAAAACCATCCATCGCTGCCGAGATCGCAGCTCCCAAGCCGGCTGCAAGTGGGACGTGCGCTCGGTGTACGTGTGAGTATCCTGCGGAGGTCAGCGCTGGGCATCCTCCGAGCCCAGGCGCCCCGGGCATACAGCGAGGGCTTCTCAATCTGCGCTAGAAAGTGGCGGGGCGGGGCTGAGTCAGGGCGGTCTGCTCACTCAGTCCTGCTCACTTCGCTCTTATTGGAACAAACGGGTTATTTTTTTTCTGCAGCTGCGGGAAGTTTGCAGCAAAGCCACAGTTTGAAGTCAGCAACAACTCAAAATGAGATCATGGATCAATTTCCCAGACTTAGCCTCCCACGCGCCGAGGAGAGGGGGATTACCAAAACATACTGTGCACAACTATCCTAAGATCATCATTGAATAGAATCATGCAGCACAGAAGGGGGCCATTCGGCCCGTCGAGCCTGTGCCGGCTATTTGAAAATGCTGTCCAATTATTCCCACTCCTCTGCTCTTTCCCCATTTCACTATCACCTTTCTTTACACAATGAGTCTTTAAAAATATTTCTCCTCCTTTCCCGCAGATGCTGGGATACAGAACCATAGATGCATGAATACTCTCTGCATAGGTGCAATCACCGGATGAGTGGTTACCCCTGCCACACACACACACACACATAGATCCACAGCTGCTGAAGACGCTGCATAGGTGCAATCACTGGACGGATGAGGGGTTACACGTCAAATGGAGCACACCTCATATTTTTGGCATGGGTTATTTCCTAATTAAATCTTGGAATTCTCCCTCACATCCCACCCCCACCACAAACTCTTGCTGGTGTATGGGTTCCACAAGTGTCACCAGTTATCCAATATCTCAACCAAGTGGTCATTCGTCACGTGGGGGCCTAGACTGTGGGTGTCATTGGGATATTCCACCATGGTTGGAACATCCACAGCTGAGACGTAACCCGATATCCACACAGTCCAGTCACTGAGCAGCAATCAAAAACAAGAGTCTTCATTAGTTGTTCCCTCTCTCTAGCCCAGGGCACTGAGGCAATTTTAATACAATTCATTTTCATGACGATACAAAGATGGGAGGAAAAGCAATGTGTGAGAACACAAAAAAATCTGCAAAAGGACATAGACAGGCTAACTGAGTGGGCAAAAATTTGGCAGATGGAGTATAATGTTGGAAAGTGCGAGATCATGCACTTTGGCAGGAAAAATCAAAGAGCAAGTTATTATTTAAATGGAGAAAGATTGCAAAGTGCTGCAGTACAGCGGGACCTGGGGGTACTTGTGCATGAAACACAAAAGGATAGTATGCAGGTACGGCAAGTGATCAGGAAGGCCAATGGAATCTTGACCTTTATTGCAAAGGGGATGGAGTATAAAAGCAGAGAAGTCTTGCTACAGCTGTACAGAATATTGGTGAGGCCACACCTGGAATACTGTGTGCAGTTTTGGTTTCCATATTTACGAAAGGATATAACTGCTTTGGAGGCAGTTCAGAGAAGGTTCACAAGCTTGTTTCTAGAGATGAGGGGTTGACTTATGAAGAAAGGTTGAGTAGGTTGGGCCTCTACTCATTGGAATTCAGAAGAATGAGAGGCGATCTTATTGAAACGTATAAGATTATGAGGGGACTTGACAAGGTGGATGTAGAGAAGATGTTTCCACTGATAGGGGAGATTAGAACTAGAGGGCATATTCTTAGAAAGGGGCCGCCCATTTAAAACTGAGATGAGGAGAAATTTCTTCTCTCAGAGGGTTGTACATCTGTGGAATTCGCTGCCTCAGAGAGCTTTGGATGCCGGGACATTGAATAAATTTAAGACAGAAATAGACAGTTTCTTAAACGATAAGGGAATAAGTTGTTTTGGAGAGTGGGCAGGGAAGTGGACCTGAGTCCATGATCGGATCAGCCATAATAGTATTAAATGGCAGAGCAGGCTCAAAGGGCCGAATGGCCTTCTCCTGCTCCTATTTCTTATGTTCTTATGTTCATTTTCATTAACCAGTCTTGGACTGCACCCGAATCTTGAACAATATCCAAATTAGATACATGGCAACTTTCAAATCATGTACAGTATTTGCCATCCAATCTATGTTAGGATTGACGTTTTACTTCATTTGATATATTAACATTTCTGCTCAGGACTTTTGTCTCAAATTCAAAGAACTGAGTGTCCTTCTGCTCCTTATGCCCACATGTGCTTATCTAGCTTCCCCTTAAGTGCATATGGGAAAGCTAGATAAGTTACATCGCCACATCAGTTACGAGCAGCTCTGCAGCTGGGTAGCTTCAGTGACAGAAAGTGAATGCATCGAATTACATCACTAAGTTATTTGGGTCATCTGTTGCCCAGCATGTATGCCTTATGACTTTCTCCAGTTGAAAGGGCGCGCTAACAATCTCTTCCAAGCTTTTTTCACCAGAATGGGAGAAGCCCCTGGGATCAGAAATCAGTGTTAAAACACTCTCTTTTGGGACCCAGTAACAATTGAATCCACAACAGAAGTTCACATATTTGAATCCTAGCACTGGCTCATTCATCAACTGACTTTGTTTATACACTGGCACGGTCTCACCAATTCCCAACTAGGTCTCCAAATGGAGCACAACACATATTAAGTCATTACTTCGGGTGCAATAAGAGCTAAACTGTCATCCCACCTGAATGACATGGTCTGCTGGGTAGTCTCACAGTGACATTGATGGCAAGCACAGGAAAGTGCATGAACACAAGAAGGCATGGCAGTAAGAGTAGCTGGCCAAAGAGAAAGGTACATTTCAAAAATGTTTTGTAAATTTTCAATTTTTGATTCAGAGCATGCTTCAACAAGCTCTTCGCCTAGAGTAATACAATGCAATTCTTGCAATGGTCAATAAAAGCAAAACGTGAAAGACCTCTGAAAAGCTAACCAGTGCACTGGGTGAACTAATTCACTCTCACTCAGTAGGTGAGGTCTCCATTGTCCTTTACGTTTAGTGTTTTGTTTAGTCTGTGCTCCACTTGCCACGGGTTAGTGGCTCAGGTTGCATTTCCCTAATTGATTAGAAGATGCATCATTTTCAGTGTGTTGACAGCAGCAGGAAGCAAAGCAGCCAAGTCAGACTCAACCGAGGTGAGAGAAAATGGGGTATGAATTCCAGCAGCAATCAAAGGGAAATTCTACACTGTCACTCTGCCTTGAGCTCCCTCCTACCATTTAACAGTCATACTGGTCTACTGGGTCTTTTCAAACTTTTGTTTTGGAAGGGGTTCATTTTTTCCTCCCCTTTCACAAAGGAGCCGACTTATTAATGGGTATGACTCCATAGACTCTGCCAGTCCTCCAATCTCACTCAAAAGACTTTTCTTCATGTGGCAATCCAGGCAATGACTCTTGGCAGCCTATTTGGCTATGGGGGCCATCATAGTTGAGCCCAATTCTGCCCTCACCCACTGTCGAGATACATGCATCTTTCTAGCAGGGATCACTAGAGTGGGAACACTGGCTGTTTTTTCCTTCCTTTGCCCACAGGTGCTTTGGCCAATTGCTAGACCGCCACTGCTGACCCAGCTGATATTAACTAAATTAGCCAAGACTAGGGATCAAAGCTGCTCTGTATTATTCAATTCTACTGCACCTGAAGCATTTACTCTCTCTCCAAACTTTCCAAGACAAGTAGTGAGTGATTCAGCGAGCATCATGTAAAGGATTAAGTCAGTATGTGTTAGGTGCTATAATTAAATTGAAGGAATTCAAACTTCCACGTCAGACCTGCTCAATTGCTTTCTGGAGTATCATAGAATCATAGAAATTTATGGCACAGGAGGCCGCCATTCGGCCCATCATGTGTGTGCCAGCTGAAAAAGAGCAATCCAGCCTAATCCCACTTTCCAGCTTTAGGTCCGTAGCCCTGTAGATTACAGCACTTCAAGTGATCTGTACAAGGTCAGGATCAGACACTTCCTGCACTTGAGGTAAATATGTTTGTTCTGCTTTTCTCAGTGAACAGCTAAAAATCACCAGTGTGTTTTTGGACTGCTTCTTTCAATTTGTTCCTCTTTCTGAGGCTGTTACACTGCTCCTCTTTTTTCTGCTGACAATTTAATTAAATTAGTTCTTTAATTGGAATGTCTTTAGCGAGAACTAAGGACAACCAATTGGCCAATTAGATAATGAATCTGCAGTTGGTGGTTGGATAGTCAGGGCCCTTTGATTCCAATCATAAATAGTCCTGTCAACTGTAAGGACACTGACTGACGAGGGCACCAAGTTTCCAGAGAAAAGCCACAAATCTTAACAAAGAAAATGGGCCTGGAAACTTCAAATAGGAAAAATAAAAAGACTCGAGTTCATATAGTACATTAGCACAGCCTTAAAAAAAAATCACAAGACGTTTCGCATACAGTAAGATTAATTCTGAACTGCAGTGACTGCTGTTACCATAGACAGCTGCCACCAATGTCCCATAAACATCAATAAGATAAATGAGTAATTTGTGTGTTTTAGTGGTGGTTGTTGAAGGAGAAATTTTGGCCAGGACACAACAACTCTCTAAATACTCTTCAAAAAGCACTGTGGGATCTTTAACTAACGCACTGTATTACACAATGCGTAGGATAGCACCTCCAGCAATGCACGGGGCCCAGGAGAGGCGAGGGCCCAGGGGCAGCACGGGCCAGCCCACACTGCGATGTGTGCGTGCACTAGATCCGTGCAGCAGAGCTAGTCTCCAGTCATCCAGGTTAATCCTTGCCACTGGACCAAGACCTAGCTCTGTCAAAGTTCGTGTGATGGCTGGTGTGCAACGGCCACCACACGTTAAAAAAATCCACGCACAGACATCTTCCACCCTTCAAGATATAGTTCGGGTTCCAGAATATTAGGTCCTTCATTGAAACACCTGTGAACTCATCCCTTTTCGGTGTGGAAGCAAGTCATCCTCGCTTCGAGGGGCTGCCTATGATGGTGATGACTTCCACAGCACTGTGCTGGACTGCCAGCTAAAGAAATGGCCACAATTAAAGTGGGGAATATGCAGAAATATGAATAGTTACATTATGGCCTTCTTCAGGAATCTTATCTCCACATACAAGTGTCTTAGGATATTTCCAGAGATGAGAGCCTGGTATTGTACGCACAGGTGATGGCGTAAAGGTGGGTCCTGTTGGAGCATATTAAGGTGCTTATCAAGCTGTCTCTGATCCTCTTCCACCAGATCCTACAAATAAAGGTATGTCCATATGGATACCCATAAATCCTCACAAATGAGCACATGAAGTTAATTCACTGGATGAACAGGCATAGTTTGCAGCTGCAGTACAGCTTTAAAAGCTGTCAGGAAGGCTACAAGAAGTTTTATTACCTTCCGTTGTCCGATAGCAGCAATATAGCAGAGAAACAGTGACTTGCAAACAGATACACTAAAATGGATCGTGTATCTTTAAGACTAAGGACCCTCGGGAAGGGAAGAGACCTCCCTTGCAGTGCATGTTTTATATCAAATTTTCAGTTGATCTGAGAGAGCCAGCATGAATTTCAAGCAGGTCACGCCTGACAAACCTGAATAATGTTTTTGAGGAGGTGCCTAAAGCAGTGGACAGCAGAATGTCAATGGTTATTATTTATATGGACTTCCAGAAGGCATTTGATAAAGTCCCACATAAGAGACTGCTAACTAAGTTAGAAGCCCATGGAATTGAAGGCAAATTATTGACCTGGTTAGGAAATTGGCTGGAGACAGAGAGTAGGGATAATGGGTAGATACTCAAATTGGCAGGAGGTGACTAGTGGTGTCCTGCAAGGATCTGTGTTGGGGCCTCAACTATTCACAGTATTTATTAACTACTTAGATGATGGCATAGGAAGTCACATATCCAAATTTGCTGATGACACAAAGATAGGTGGAATTAGAATCATAGAATGGTTGCAACACGGGAAAAGGCCATTCGGCCCATCGAAGCCATGCCGGCTCTCTGCAAGAGCACCTCAGCTATTCCCACTCCCCCTCCCTTTTCCCCTAGCCCTGCAATTTTTTTTTTCAGGTACTTATCCAACTCCCTTTTCAAAGCCATGATTGAGTCTGCCACGACCACTCTTTCAGGCCGTGCATTCCAGATCCTAATCACTTGCTGTGTAATAAAGTTTTTTCTTATGTCACCTTTGCTTCTTTTTCCAATCACCTTAATTCTCTGTGCTCTAGTTCTTGACCCTTCTACCATTGGGAACTGTTTCTCTCTATCGACTCTGTCCAGACCAGTCATGATGTTGAACACCTCGATCAAATCTCCTCTCAATCTTCTCCGCTCTAAGGAGAACAAAACCGGCTTCTCCAATCTATCCACAAAACTAAAGTTCCTCATCCCTGGAATCATTCTCATAAATATCTTCTGCACCCTCTCTAAGGCCTTCACATCCTTTCTAAAGTGCGGTGCCCAGAATTGGACACAATACTCCAGTTGAGGGCGAACCAGTGTTTGATAGATGGTCATCATATTTTCCACACTTTGGTACTCATGAAGCCCAGGATCCTGTAAGCGTTTTTACCTGCTTTTTCAACCTGCGCTGCCACCTTCAACGATTTGTGCACAATTACCCCAGGTCTCTTTGTTCATGCGCCCCCTTTAGGATTGTACCCTTTAGTTTATATTTCCTCTCCTCATTCTTTCTACCAAAATGTATCACTTCACACTTTTCTGCATTAAATTTCATCTGCCACGTATCCGTCCATTTCTTAAGCCCGTCTATGTCCTCTTGAAGTCTATCACTATCCTCCTCACTGTTCACTATACAGGTGCAGCGTCCAAAATTGGGAGTTCCGGAATCCGGACCGATTGGTGGCAGGGTCATCCAGAATATGTAAAATATTCCGGAATCCGGACCCGCCGACCTCGAGGTCCCGCCGCTGCCTGACCTCGGGCCTCGCTTCACCCCCCACTACCCTCACCTCGCCGCCGTTGCCCTTACCTCGGGGCCTCCTCGGCAGGGCCCGTCCGAACACTTCCCCCTCGGCAGGGCCCCACCCAAACACTTCCTCCTTGGCGGGGCCCCACCCAACGACCTCATCGATGGGGCCGGCGGCTCGAACAGCTCCTCAGCGAGCACCCTCACCCCCCCCCCCCACCCTTCTGACGTTCCAAAATCCGGAAATACCCAAACCGCGTGTTTCCGGATTCGTGACGTCAGAAAGACGTTCCAAAGTGCGGAAAAACGTAGAATTCAGAATGGCCTCGGTCCCGATGGTTCCAGATTCTGGACACTGCACTTGTTCTTCCAATTTTGGTGCCACCTGAAAATTTTGAAATTGTGTCCTGTACACCCACATCCAAGTCATTAATATAGATCAAGAAAAGCAGTGGTCCTAGTACCGACTCCTCGGGCACACCACTGAATACCTTCCTCCAGTTGAAATACAACCATTCACCCCTATTCTCTGTTTCCTGTCACTTAGCCAATTTCCTATCCATGCTGCCACTGTCCCTTTTATTCCATGAACTTCAACTTTGCTGGCACTTTGTCGAATGCCTTTTGGAAATCTATGTACACCACGTCAACTGCAGTGCCCTCATCAACCCGCTCTGTTACGTCATCAAAAAAACTCGATTAATTTGGTTAAACACGATTTGCCTTTAATAAATCTGTGCTGGCTTTCCTTAATTAATCCACGCTTGTCCAAGTAAATGTTAATTTTGTCCCTGATTATTGTTTCGAAAAGCTTCCCCATTATCGAGGTTAAATTGACCGGCCTATAGTTACTGGGTTTATCTTTACACCCTTTTTTGAACAAGGGTGTAACATTTGCAATTCTCCAGTCCTCTGGCACCACTCCCTGTTTCGAAGAAGGATTGGAAGATTATGGCCAGTACCTCCACGATTTCTTCCTTCACTTCCCTCAGCATCCAAGGAGTCATCCCATCCGGTCCTAGTGACATCTACTTTAAATACAGCCAGCCAGCCTTTCTAATACCTCGTCTTTATCAATTTTTATCCCTTCCAAAATCTCCTCTACCTCCTGCTTCACTGTCTATGGCTGCATCTTCTTCCTTGGTGAAGACAGGTGCAAAGTATCATTTCGTAGCTCAGCCATACTCTCTGCCTCCATACGTAGGTCTCCTTTTTGGTCCCTAAGCGGCCCACCCCTCCTCTTACTACCCATTTGACAATTTATCTGCCTATAGAAAACGTTTTGATCACCTTTTATGTTAGCTACCATTCTATTCTGATACTCTCTCTTTGCCCTTCTTATTTTATTTTTCACTTCTCTGAAATTTCTATATTTAGCCTAATTCTCAGATGCATTCTCAACCTGCCATCTGTCATGCGTGCTCTTTTTCGGCTTCATCTTACTCTTTATCTCTTTTGTTATCCAGGGAGCTCTGGCTTTGGCTGCCCTACCTTTCCCCCTCATGGGAATGTACCTCGACTATATCCGAACTATTTCCTCTTTAAAGGCAGCCCATTGTTTCACTACAGTTTTGCCCGCCAATCTTTGATTCCAATTTACCCGGACCAGATCCATTCTCAACCCACTGAAATTTGCCGCCTTCCAATTAAGTATTTTTACTCGAGATTGCTCGCTGTCCTTTCCCATAGCTAATCTAAACCCTATGATTCTATGATCACTATTCCCTAAATGTTCACCTACTGACACTTGCTCCACTTGATCTACCTCACTCCCTAGAACCAGATCCAGCAATGCCTCCTTCCTCACTGGGCCGGAAACATATTGATCAAGATAGTTCTCCTGAACACACTTCAGAAATTGTAAGCAGTGTAGATGGAAGCATAAAATTACAAAGGGATATCGACACATTAAGTGAATGGGAAAAACTGTGGCAAATGGATTTTAATGTAGGCAAATGTGAGGTCATCCACTTTGGACCTACAAAGAATAGAATAAGGTACTTTCTAAATGGTGAAAGGCTAAAAACAGTGGAGGTCCAAAGAGTCTTGGGGGTCCAGGTACATAGATTTTTAAAATGTCATGAACAGGTACAGAAATAATTAAAAAGACTAATAGGATGCTGGCCTTTATATCTAGAGGACTAGAAAACAAGGGGGTAGAAGTTATGCTGCAGCAATACAAAACCACACCTGGAGTACTATGAGCAGTTCTGGGCACCATATCTTCCGAAGGATATATTGGCCTTGCAGGGTGTTATGTATGTAACCCTTGGCAACCTGTATCACACCACCACCAGATGGCGTACCTATTGGAGTCCCAAGGGATCCCAGCATCCCTTGGAGCACTGTATATAAGCAGGCCCCACACGCTGTACCAGCGCTCTGGAGTTTGATTAAAGGAGCTAAGGTCACACTTACTCATTGCATACAGAACTCAGTTGTATCACTTTATTATGAGCGTAACAGAGGGAATGCAGCGTAGAATTTAAAACTGAATGGATAGCTTTCTGTTAACCAAAGGTATTAAGAGATATAGGTCAAAGGCGCTAGGCAGTCCCTCCTAATTGAGGAAAACTTGCTTCCACTCTTAAAATGAGTCCTCAGGTGGCTGAATAGTCCAATACAAGAGCCACAGTCCCTGTCACAGGTGGGACAGATAGTCGTTGAGGGTAAGGGAGGGTGGAACAGATTTGCCGCACGCTCTTTCCACTGCCTGCGCTTGATTTCTGCATGCTCTCAGCGATGAGACTCGAGGGGCTCAGCGCCCTCCCAGATGCACTTCCTCCACTTAGGGCAATCTTTGGCCAAGGACTCCCAGGTGTCGATGGGGATGTTGCACTTTATCAGGGAGGCTTTGAGGGTGTTCTTGTAACATTTCCTCTGCCCACCTTTGGCTCGTTTGCCGTGAAGGAGTTCAGAGTAGAGCGCTTGCTTTGGGAGTCTCGTGTCTGGCATGCAGACAATGTAGCTTGCCCAGCGGAGCTGATCAAGTGTGGTCAGTGCTTCGATGCTGGGGATGTTGGCCTGGTCAAGGACGATAATGTTGGTGCATCTGTCCGCCCAGGGGATTTGTAGGATCTTGCGGAGACATCGTTGGTGGTATTTCTCCAGCGACTTGGTGTCTACTGTACATGGCCATGTCTCTGAGCCATACAGGAGGGCGGGTATTACTACAGCCCTGTAGACCATGAGCTTGTTGGCAGATTTGTGGGCCTGGTCTTCGAACACTTTTCTTCAGGCGGCCGAAGATTGCACTGGTGCACCGGAGGCGGTGTTGAATCTCCGCAGCAATGTCTGCTCTTGTTGATAAGTGGCTCCTGAGGTGTGGGAAATGGTCCACGTTGTCCAGGGCCACGCCATGGATCTTGATGACTGAGGGGGCAGTGCTGTGCGCGAGGACAAACTGGTGGAGGACCTTCGTCTTACGGATGTTTGGCGTAAGGCCCATGCTTTCGTACACTTCAGTAAATAAGTCGACTATGTCCTGGAGTTCAGCCTCTTATGTGCACAGGCGCAGGCATTGTCCGCATACTGTAGCTCGACAACAGAGTTTGGGATGGTCTTGAACCTGGCCTGGAGACGTCGAAGACTGAACAGGTTCCCACTGGTTCTGAAGTTTAGTTCTACTCCAGTGGGGAGCTTATTGACTGAGGTGGAGCATGGCAGTGAGGAAGATTGAGAAGAGGATTGGGGCGATGACGCAGCCCTGTTTGACCCCGGCCCGGACGTGGATTGGGTCTGTAATGGATCCGTTGGTAAGGTTCACGGCCTGCATGTCGTCGTGGCGCAGGCGGATGTTGATGAACTTTTGGGGGCATCTGAAACGGAGGAGGACGCTCCATAGACCTTCGCGGTTGACAGTGTCAAAGGCCTTTGTAAGGTTGAAGGCGGCCATGTATAAGGGCTGGCGCTGCTCGCTGCATTTTTCCTGCAGCTGTTATGCTGCAAAAATCATGTCCGTTGTACCCTGTAGGGGACGAAATCCGCACTGTGACTCCGGGAGGAACTCCTCGGCCACGGGGAGAAGACGGTTGAGGAGGACTCGAGCAACAACTTTCCCAGTGGTTGATAGCAGGGAGATTCCCCTGTAGTTGCCGCAGTCAGACTTGTCCCCTTTTTTAAAGATGGTCACGATCACTGCATCTCTAGATCTCCCGGCATGCTCTCCTCCCTCCAGATGAGAGAGATGAGGTCATGTATTCGCGCCAGTAGTGCCTCTCCGCCATACTTTAGTGCCTCAGCAGGAATTCCATCTGTTCCCGTAGCCTTGTTGCTCTTAAGCTGTCTTATGGTTTTTTTTACCCCCATGCAGTGTTGGGGTTTTACTGAGGTGGTGGCGGGTAGCATGCTGCGGGATGGAGTCGAGAACACTCGAGTCAAAGGCAGAGTCTCAATTGAGAAGATCTTCGAAGTGCTCCTTCCAGCGGGCCCTGACTGCCTCGGTGTCCTTGATGAATGTTTCCCCATTCTTAGCCAGCAGCGGGGTGGGGCCTTGGGAGTTTGGACCGTAGATGGCCTTGACTGCGATGAAGAATCCTCACACATCATGGCTGTTTGCTAGCTGCTGTATCTCCTGTGCTTTCTCCATCCACCACCTGTTCTTTAGGTCCCGGGTTTTTTGTTGGACCTCAGCGTTGAGTAGTCTGTAATGCTGCTTTGCTGCTCCCGAATTGGGTTGTTGCTTAAGGCTCAGAAATGCTCTGTGTTTGCGATCTATTAGCTCTTGGATCTCCTGGTCATTCTCATCAAACCAGTCCTGGTGTTTCCTGGTTGAGTGACCAAGCATCTCTTCGCAGGCACTGGTTGTGGAGGCCTGGAGAGCAGAACAAGCGCTGTGGGCATTCTGCGTCTCAGGGTCATCAAGGCACGCCAGGTTAGCGGTGAGGCATTGACTGTATAGGGTTCTGGCCTGGGTCTTTAATTGCCCCGGCATTGACTTTTTTGTGGCACTGCTTCTGCTGCCCCTTCCGCTTTGGGGCTATGTTGCTGTCAATGATGGATCGGATTCGGCAGATCAGCCATGATCTCATTGAATGACGAAACAGGCTCGAGGGGCTGACTGGCCTACTCGTGTTCCTATGTTCCTATCAACACTGAGCCACTGCAGTATTGGGCACGCCACTTGCACTATTTGCATCAAAATGGAGACTTTAAAGAGCCTAGCACACAAGTGGTGCAGAGGCTCCAAGAGTCTGAGATGCTTCTGGATCACATTGTTGAGCACTGTGTGCATCATGTACTCCTTAGACTCCAGCACTATCACATAAGGAGCCAGGACCCCATGCACAACAGCAATATGAATGCCCAAGGCTGCATTATTCACCCTTGTAAAGTCCTTACTCTACAGCATGAAACCACACGAGGCACATTCCAGGGACAAGGCCACTCTGTGACCTTAACTATTTATTACAGGACTCCAGGAGTGATGACCCTACGTGGGACCTCCCTTTATATACCTGTGTGATCAGGTAAGGAGTGTCTCCCACAAGTTCACCTCCTGTGGTCAAGGTGTGCACCTGAGTTGAGTGTATACAGTAATACAGTGGTGTTACATTGTAGTTACAAACATGACATCACCTTCCCTGCCCCCCCCCCGCCCCCGCCAAAGTCTTACTGGGATCATAGGTTTAGTCTTTCAGGTGGTCTATGCTCCCTCGTGGAGCGCCGCAGTTGGGCTTTGGTTGTTGGACACTGATGTGAGTGTCTGTCACCTGTGGTGATTCCGGCCTGTCCGGCTGACCTCAGGGACGGTGCATTCTTCCGATTGCTCTTGTTGCACGTTCGCTGGTGGTGGTGTGAGCTCCATCTCATGGTCTTCTTCAGGTTCCTCCGTGTCCCTGCTGAACCATTATTTTTTTTTACTTAGTACAGATGCTTACAGCATATCTGGCCATTGTTGAGTTTTACCACGATGATCCTATTCCCCTCTTTGCCAACTACAGTACCCTCAAGCCATTTGGGCCCCATGGCGTGATTGAGGACGAATACAGGATCATTTATTTCTACACATCTCCCCCTTGAATTTCGGTCATGGTACTCGTTTTGTGACTTGCGCTTGCCCTCAACTATGTCAGTCAGGATTGGGTGGATGAGGGACAACCGAGTTTTGAGTGTCTGTTTCATGAGTTGCTCTGCGGGCGGGACCTCCGTGAGCGAGTGCGGGTGGGACCTATAGGCCAGCAGGAGGCGCGATAGGTGACATTGTAGGGAGGGTCCTTGAATCCTGAGCATACCTTGTTTAATGATTTGGACTGCTCATTCCGCTTGGCCATTGGAGGCCGGCTTGAATGGCACAGTCCTGACGTGGTTGATGCCATTGCCCGACATAAACTCCCGGAATTCATAGCTCATGAAACACGGGCCATTGTCACTAACCAGGATGTCCGGAGCAAACCATGGGTTGCAAAGATCACACGTAGGCTTTCCATGGTGATGGATGACGTGCATGAATTCAGGATGATGCACTCGATCCATTTCAGTACGCATCTACTACAATGAGGAACATCTTCCCCATGAACGGGCCCGCGTAGTCAATGTGAATGCGTGACCATGGCTTGGTGGGCCAGGGTCACGGGCTGAGCGGGGCCTCCCTGGGGGCATTGCCCAGCTGGGCACAGGTCGTGCACCTGCGAACACAGTGTTCCAGGTCTGAATCAATTCCAGGCCACCAAACGTGTGACCGGGCAATGGCCTTCATCATCACAATGCCTGGGTGCTCACTGTGGAGTTCCCTGATGAATGCCTCCCTGCCCTTCTCAGGCATGACTACCCAGCTGCCCCATAGTAGGCAGTCGGCGTGGATGGAGAGCTCATCCATCCGCCTGTGGAACGGTCTGACCTCCTCAGGGCATGCTCCACGTGCGGGTGTCCAATCCCCAGTCAAGACACATTTCTTAATCAAAGATAGGAGGGGATCTCTGTTTGTCCAGATTTTGATCTGGCGGGCTGTGATGGGGGAGCCTGCGCTGTCAAAGGCATCGACAGCCATGATCATTTCAGCGCTTTGCTCAGGTGCCCCCTCGGTGGTGGCCAGTGGTAGCCTGCTGAGTGCGCCAGCGCAGTTTTCAATGCCGGGCCGGTTCCGGATGGAGTAATCATAAGCAGCTAGCATGAGGGTGCATCGCTATATGTGAGCTGATGCGTTGGCATTAACAGTCTTGCTGTCTGACAACAGGGATGTGAGTGGCTTGTGGTCCGTCTCTAATTCAAACTTCCTACCGAAGAGGTACTGATGCATTTTTTTTTTACACCATAGACACATGCAACGCTTCCTTCTCGACCATCCCACATCCCCGTTCTGCTTGAGCGCGCGACTTGGAGGCATAAGCCACAGGTTGTAGCTGACCCTCAGCATTACCCTGCTGCAACACGCACCCAACCCCATAGGACGATGCCTCACAAGTCAGAACTAAACGTTTACAGGGGTTGTACAGGGTCAACAATTTGTTTGAACAAAGTAGCTTTCGCGCCCGATCAAAAGCCCGTTCCTGACAGTCCCCCCAAAACCAATCGCAACCCTTACACAGGAGCACATGTAGCGGCTCCAACAACATGCTCAAGTTCGGCAGAAAGTTCCCGAAATAGTTCAACAGTCCCAGGAATGACCGCAGCTCCGATGTGTTGCAGGGCCTGGGCGCTCGTCGAATCGCCTCTGTTTTGGATTCGGTGGGCCGAATCCCATCTGCAGCAACCCTCCTGCCCAGGAACTCAACCTCAGGAGCTAAAAACACACATTTAGACTTCTTGAGTTGCAGGCCTACCCCGTCCAGTCAGCGTAGCACCTCCTCCAGGTTGTGGAGGTGTTCCTTGGTGTCTCGGCCCGTGATGAGGATGTCGTCGTCGTCCTGGAATACGATCGTTCCAGGAATGGATGTAAGCAGGCTTTCCATGTTACGTTGAAAAATCGCGGCTGCTGATCGAATGCCAAACGGGCACCTGTTATACGCAAACAGTCCCTTGTGCGTGGTGATGGTGGTCAGTAGTTTGGATTCGTCGGCCAGTTCCTGGGTCATATAGGCTGAAGTGAAGTCCAACTTGGTGAACAGCTTGCCGCCTGCCAGCATGGCGAAATGGTCCTCCCGTCTTGAGAGCGGGAATTAGTCTTGTAGGGACACCCGATTGATGGTGGCCTTGTAGTCGCTACAGATCCTGACAGAGCCATCCACTTTTAGAACGGGAACGATGGGGCTCGCCAGTCGGTGAATTCAACAGGCGAGATGATGCCCTCTAGTAACAGCCGGTCCAATTCACTCTCAATTTTTTCCCGCATTACATACGGCACCGCTCTGGCTTTGTGGTGCACTGGCCTGGCGCCCGGAGTGATATGAATCACTACTTTTGTGCCTTTGAAAGTCCCGATGCCCGGTTGAAATAATGACTCAAATTTTTGTAGAACTTGTGAGCACGAACTTCGCTCCACCGAGGACATTGCGTGAACATCCCCCCATTTCCAGTTCATGTCGGCTAACCAGCTCCTCCCCAACAGAGCGGGACAATTGCCCAGGACAATCCAGAGTGGCAGCCGGTTCACTAGCCCATTGTGTGTGACAGCCATCATTGCACTGCCTAGCACCGGAATGATTTCCTTGGTGTAAGTCCGTAATTTTGTCTCAATACGTTCTAATTTCGGTCTACTGGCTTTGAGTGGCCATAGCTTCTCGAATTGAACTGTGAATATTCACCGCATGGACCCGCTGAACCTCGATTTGCCCCAAAAGTCATCTTGCCTCAAAGAACCCTCTTCTGGTCCCTCTGTCTCATATATCAGTCTGGTTGCAGATTTTCTACACATTCACGCTAAATGGCCACTGAGATTGCAGTTTCTGCAGACAAAATGTCGGAATCTGCAAGATCTGGTTGAATGTTTTCCCCCACACCTCCAGCATGAGTTAAAGTTTCCATTGTTGGGGATAAAGGGACTATGGCCAGGAATTCCACGCTGACTGTCCCTTTGACTGCTCTTAAGTACCCTATTAGTGGATGTAAATGGCCCCATCCCGGGCCGCATTGTCCACTGTGATGGCGTGAACGTCCGTTCAGCCTGCCATTGTCTCTGTTGAGATCCTGCTCTGGGATCTATTGCTGCCTGGTAAATGTCAGACTTGCCCTGCCTGCCTGCGGGGCTCTGAGTAGCATTTATGATGTTGACTCCCTGATCCATCGCCGCGTTAGAGGCAGAATTGCGCGCGTAAATCATTTTCATCTCTTCCTCCCCCGCCATGAACGTTTGAGCTAACAACACTGCCGCTTCCAAGGTCAAGTCCTTGGTCTCAATTAACTTGTGAAAAATTCCCACATGACCGATACCCTCGATGAAGAAGTCCCTTAGCATCTCCCCACTGCAGGCGTCTGTGAACTTAGAGGCTGGCCAAACGCCGGAGGACCGCTACAAAGTCCGGTATGCTCTGTCCTTCATGACGTCGGTGGGTGTAGAATCTGAGTCGAGCCATGTGTATGCTGCTCGCCGGTTTGAGGTGCTCTCCGATTAGTTTGCTGAGCTCTTCAAAGGTTTTGTCCGACGGCTTTTCGGGTGCCAGTAAGTCCTTCATAAGCGCATAAGTCTTTGGCCCGCAACTGGTCAGGAGATGAGCCCGTCGCTTGTCGGCCGCTGCATCCCCTAGCCAGTCTTTAGTTACGAAGCTTTGCTGAAGCCTCTCGACAAAATCGTCCCAGTCTTCCCCAACACAGTCCCGTTCATCTGTGCTACCGGGGGCTATTCTCGTGGGTCGTGAATTCCCGTTTCTCATCGCCAATGTAAAGTCCTTACTCTATAGCATGAAACCACACGAGGCACATTCCAGGGACAAGGCCACTCTGTGACCTCAACTCTTTATTACAGGACTCCAGGAGTGATGACCCTGCGTGGGACCTCCCTTTATATACCTGTGTGATCAGGTAAGGAGTGTCTCCCACAAGTTCACCCCCTGTGGTCAAGGTGTGCATCTAAGTTGAGTGTATACAGTAATACAGTGGTGTTACATTGTAGTTACAAACATGACTTGCACTATTTGCATCAAAATGGAGACTTTAAAGAGCCTAGCACACAAGTGGTGCAGAGGCTCCAAGAGTCTGAGATGCTTCTGGATCACATTGTTGAGCACTGTGTGCAGCGTGTACTCCTTAGGCTCCAGCACTATCACATAAGGAGCCAGGACCCATGCACAACAGCAATATGAATGCCCAAGGCTGCATTATTCACCCTCATATTAAACTGGTAAGAACAGATACTACACTTGATCTTAGCCAAAAGGCCGAGAAGCGTCATAAGTGTGGTGTTTTTGGTCAATTTCTTTTCCCACTGAAGGTGTTGACTCTTGATGGGGTATGGTTCTATTGAAGCTGGCAGCCCAATGGTCCCTGATTCAAGTGGCTGGTCTTCATGCATGAGTCTTGCAGTGAGTGTCAGCAGGTTATTCAACCGTGAGGAGTATCAGAGCCAAGTCCATCCTCACCTGATGTCCATATTTGTGCACTTTCTAGCAGGGGTCACATGATGGTGATCAGGAGTGGGAATCCAGATAATTTCCCCCTCCCTTGTTCAGAAGCACATATGACAGTTGTAGCGATTGCAATTAGAATACTCTGTACAGTTTTGATCACCACATTACAAAAAAGATATTGGAACAATTGAAAGCATATAGAAGATAGCAACCAGAATGATTGAGGGAATGGAGGACATGGTCTTCGCTTGAAGAGAGGTAAATTCAAAATTATTCTATGGAAACAATTATTTCAATGAGTGAGTAGTCAATCTATGGAACAGACTCCCGAGGAAGACGGTGGAAGCAGTTAGTATTGATCAATTCAAATGCAAATTAGATACATGTCTTTCAGAAAATCATATTTTGGGATAAAGTATATGAATAATTTGAGATATGACGTGGTAAGTGTTGAGTTCCTAATACAGATGAGACTGCACACAGGGAGGTTAAAGTAACAGTGACCTCAGTCTTTATTAAGACACTCCAGAGTGAGGAACAGGCCTTAGGGGCCGGCTTATATACAGTGCTTCCAAAGGGATGCTGGGATCTCTTGGGACTTCAGGGGATGCGCTCCCTGGTGGCGGAACATGGGAGTGCATGCTTTACAGATACACAACATCACTCCCCGCCAAAGTCAAAGTGAAAACTATTTACAAGGTGAGGCGGTCGGGAGCCTTTCTTTCCCTGGTGGACTGCCTCGGTACAAATGTCTGTTCTGGTGTGTTGGCTGTGCCCTCGCTGGGCTGGCGTGTTGTTGGCCCTGCAGGGCTGCTGGGTGCGCCTGGCCTTGCTGGGCTGTGGGGCGTGATGGGTTCGATCTCCTGGTCCGGCGTGGTGTCGTTGATCCTTTGGATGTGTGTTGTGGGCTCGAAAAAGGTGATGCCTGCTGTGAGTTGTTCAGGGCAGTCTGTGAACCGCAGCCTCGTTTGGTCCAGGTGCTTTCTGCAAATTTGTCCATTGTCTAGTTTGACTACAAACACCCTACTCCCTTCTTTAGCTATCACCGTGCCCGCGATCCACTTGGGACCATGTCCATAGTTTAGCACATACACAGGGTCATTCAGATCAATTTCCTGTGACACAGTGGTGCGACCATCGTTTACATTTTGTTGCTGCCGCCTGCTCTCTACCTGATCATGCAGGTTGGGGTGAACCAGCAAGAGTCTGGTTTTAAGTGTCCTTTTCATGAGTAGCTCAGTTGGGGGCACCCGTGAGCGAGTGGGGTCTTGTGCGGTAGCTGAGCAGTACTCAGGACAGGCGGGTTTGGAGTGAGCCTTCTGTGACTTGTTTGAGGCTCCGTTTGATTGTTTGTACTGCCCGCTCTCTGCCTGCCCATTGGAGGCTGGTTTAAACGGGGCCGAGGTGACATGTTTGATTCCATTGCGGGTCATGAATTCTTTAAATATGGCACTGGTGAAACATGGCCCGTTGTCACTGACCAGTATGTCAGGCAGGCCGTGGGTGGCAAACATGGTCCTCAGGCTTTCAATGGCGGCAGTGGAGGTGCTTCCCGACATTATTTCACATTCAATCCATTTTGAAAAAGCATCCACCACCACCACCAGGAACATTTTACCGAGAAACGCGCCCGCATGATTGACATGGATCCTCGACCATGGTCTGGAGGGCCAGGACCACAAACTTAGTGGTGCCTCTCTGGGCGCGTTGCTCAACTGAGCACACACGCTGCATTGCCGTACACAGGACTCTAAGTCAGAGTCGATACCGGGCCACCACACGTGGGATCTGGCTATCGCTTTCATCATTACTATACCCGGGTGTGTGCTGTGGAGATCCGAGATGAACGTCTCCCTGCCCTTTTTGGGTAGCACTACGCAGTTACCCCACAACAGGCAGTCTGCCTGAATGGACAGCTCGTCCTTTCGCCACTGGAACGGCTTGATTAGCTCTTGCATTTCAACGGGGATGCTGGCCCAGCTCCCGTGCAGTACACATTTTTTACTAGGGATAGCAGAGGATCTTGGCTGGTCCAAGTCCTAATCTGGCAGGCCGTGACAGGTGATTTATTATTTTCAAACGCTTCCATGACCATCAACAAGTCTGCGGGCTGCGCCACCATCAACAAGTTTGCAGGCTGCGCCATTTCCACCCCCGTGGTGGGCAATGGTAGCCGACTGAGAGCACCCGTACAGTTCTCAGTGCCTGGCCTGTGGCGAATGGTACAGTTATACGTTGATAGCGCGAATGCCCACCTTTGTATGCAAGCTGAGGCATTAGTATTTATCCCCTTGTTTTCAGCGAACACGGATATGAGGGGCTTGTGATCGGTTTCCAGCTCAACTTTGAGGCCAAACAGGTACTGATGCATTTTCTTTATCCCGAACACACACGCTAATGCCTCTTTCTCAATCATGCCGTAGGCCCTCTCGGCCTTAGACAAGCTTCTGGAAGCATAGGCGACAGGTTGCAACTTCCCCGCAACGTTAGCTTGTTGTAGTACACACCCGACTCTGTACGACGACGCATCACATGCTAGCATGAGTCTTTTACACGGGTTAAACAATACAAGCAGCTTGTTGGAGCATAAAATGTTTCTGGCTTTCTCAAAAGCAATTACTTGTTTTTTTTCCCCATACCCAGTTCTCACCTTTACGCAATAACATATGTAGGGGCTCTAAGAGGGTGCTTAACCACGGCAGGAAGTTATCAAAATAGTTGGAGTCCCAGGAACGACCACAGCTTCGTGACGTTCTGTGGCCTGGGAGCGTTCCTGATAGCCTCTGTCTTGGCGTCTGTGGGCCGAATGCCATCCGCCGTGATCTTTTTCCCCAAAAACTCCACTTCTGTTGCCATGAAGACGCATTTCGACCTTTTCAGCCGCAGCCCTACGCGATCCAGTCGCTGGAGGACCTCCTCCAGGTTTTGTAGGTGCTCGACGGTATCCCGACCCATGACCAATATGTCGTCCTGAAAAACCATCGTGCGTGGTACCGACTTGAGTAGGCTCTCCATGTTTCTCTGGAAGATCGCTGCAGCCGACCGAATTCCAAATGGGCATCTGTTGTAGATGAACAGTCCCTTTTGCGTGTTGATGCAGGTGAGGCCCTTCGAAGACTCCTCCAGCTCCTGCATCATGTCGGCCGAAGTCAGGTCGAGCTTGGTGAATGTCTTGCCTCCTGCCAGCGTCGCAAATAGGTCGTCTGCCTTAGGTAGCGGGTATTGGTCCTGTAGCGAGAAACGATTAATAGTTACTTTATAATTGCCGTAAATCCTGACTTTTGAGTACTGGAACAATCGGGCTGGCCCACTCGCTGAATTCCACTGGGGAGATGATGCCCTCGCATTGCAGCGTGTCCACCTCGATTTCTACTCTCTCCCTCATCATGTGAGGTACCGCTCGCGCCTTGTGGTGAATGGGTCGTGCCTCTGGGACCAAGTGGATCTGTACCTTCGCCCCGGAAAAGTTTCCAATGCCTGGCTCAAAAAGGGATGGAAATTTGTTCAGAACCTGGGTACATGAGGCCTCATCGACATGTGATAGCGCTCGGATGTCATCCCAGTTCCAGCGGATTTTGCCAGCCAGCTCCTTACAAGCAGTGTGGGCCATCGCCTGGGACAATCCAGAGTGGCAGTTCATGCACTGTGCCCTCGTAGGTGACCTTGACCATGGCACTGCCCAGGACAGTGATAAGCTCTTTGGTGTACACTCTCAGTTTTGTGTGGATGGGGCTCAGGGCTGGTCTGAGTGCCTTGCTGTACACCACAATCTCTCAAACCTCTTTTTACTCATGATGGATTGGCTAGCGCCAGTGTCCAGTTCCATGGCAACGGGTAAGCCATTCAGTTTTACGTTTAGCATTATAGGTGAACATTTAGTCGAAAATGTGTGCACCCCGTGTACTTCAGCATCTGCCTCCTCTCTCTGAGGCTCGAAATTGCTTTGATCCACCATGGACCGATCTTCCTCTGCCATGTGGTGGTTAGCAGGTTTTGCAGAGCTTGCAAGCTCGTTGGAGCTGCCCCATTGTTCCACAGCTCTTGCAAACATACCCTTTGAAACGGCATGAATAGGCTGAATGGAAGCCTCCACAATGCCAACAAGGTGTGAATTGCCTTGCATTCATCCTTTGTTGGGGACTCTGAGTCATCTGGGTCACCTGAGGCCTGCTGGCAGTTGCAGACTTGTGGGTTCTGCCCTGTACATTTCTGCTCGCAAACACAGTTCCAGTTAATTTATGAACATTGCGAGCACTTGTGTGCTGAGAGATTTGTTTGGTGTTCTGTGTGTGGGAAGGGATTCGCTGTGTCATCCGACCTCTTGAGACACCAGCAAATTCACACTGGGGAGAGGCCGTTCACCTGCTCAGTGTGTGGGAAGGGATTCACTCAGTCATCTGACTACCTGAAACACCAGCGAGTTCACAATTGACTGCAGGGGTTGGATTCTGCTGTTCATCACATCCAGAACTGAACAATGTTCATTCTGGCAGTTGCCATTTGTTTTTGCCGATGTTAATAACCCTATAACTGGGCTATAGTTTGATATTCTGTAAATATCAAATACATCAGCTTTCTTTTAAACACCTTGTGCCAAGTCCTTGATATCTCAATGATAAGATGAGCTGATTGACGACTTGTTATGAACTGGGTGGAATCTATCTTAGAACGGACTTCCCACAACTTTTTAAAAGATGGATCTACAAGATGTCCAAGTCTGACATTCGATTGCATCCGATGGGAAATATTCTGCTAATCTGTTACTGTCACGGGGCAAAGCAGCATTATTACTTTATCAGTTTCATCAAACTCAATGGGCAATCCGATCTCCAAAGGAAACGTTTCCTTAAAGCTGATGGTGTCGGCAGTTCTGCAGCTCTGCAGCTCATTTCTGTGGAATTCCCTGCTGCAGAGAGTTGTTGATGCTAGTTCATTGGATATATTCAAGAGGGAGTTAGATATGGCCCTGACAGCTAAAGGGATCAAGGGGTATGGAGAGAAAGCAGGAAAGGGGTACTGAGGGAATGATCAGTCATGATCTTATTGAATGGTGGTGTGGGCTCGAAGGGCCGAATAGCCTTCTCCTGCACCTATTTTCTATGTAATCACTGGTGGACATAAACGCCTGTGCTATCGCAATGGCCTTACTGAGGGTCGGTGTCTCTACAGTCAAAAGTTTTCGTAGGATGGTCTCGTGGCCAATGCCCAGTACAAAAAAGTCTCTGAGCATTTGCTCCAGGTAGCCATCAAACTCACATTGTCCTGCAAGTCGCCTTATCTCAGCGACGTAGCTCGCCACTTCCTGACCTTCAGATCGCTGGTACATAGAACCGATACCTCGCCATCAGCATGCTCTCCCTCGGGAGAAGATGCTCCCGAACCAGTTTACACAGCTCCTCGTATGACTTATCTGTGGGTTTCACCGGAGCTAGAAGATTCTTCATGTGGCTGTAGGTCGGTGCCCCACAGACCGTGAAGAGGACCGCTCTCCTTTTTGCAGCGCTTCCTTCTCCGTCCAGCTCGTTGGCTACAAAGTACTGGTCTAACCGTTCGACATAGGCTTCCCAGTCCTCACCCTCCGAGAACTTCTCCAGGATGTCCACAGTTTGCTGCATCTTTGTGTTGGATTTATGTACTTGTTGCCGATTGTTGAGTTCCTAACACAGATGAGACTGCACACAGGGAGGTTAAAGTACCAGTGACCTCAGTCTTTATTAAGACACTCCAGAGTGAGGAACAGGCCTTAGGGGCCGGCCGATAAACAGTGCTCCCAAGGGATGCTGGGATCCCTTGGGACTTCAGGGGATGCGCTCCCTGGTGGCGGAACATGCTTTACAGATACACAACAGTAAGTATAGCGTGCTTGGGAGGAACCGGTGACTTTGGACCAATAGTTCCCAAAAGCACTCCACCACTGCGGTTTTCCTTATCTTCTGATTGGGTCAGTTGTAGACTAATTGCCATGATTAGTCAGAAACGCTATTATCATTGTATTATGTGACTCCTGGCAGCAAGGCAGCCTCAAAAAAATGTCGGGATCTCTTCTGAGCCACGATCCACCTCGCATGAGGTATTGACTGATGGGGAGGGTGTAAGTGCAGCCTCTGCTCAAGCCTCCGGCTAAAATTGTAGTTGGGTCACAATTACGTCATCAGTCCCCAATCCCCATATTTAAAGCAGGACCCCACTATCTTCCTGCTGGTATACAGCTTGCCTGCCCAAAAGAGCAAGTTAATATCATAACCTGGCAGGAAGGCAGCGGGATCACAGAGAATAAGTCGCTGTCTTTATTTTAACTGCCTCCCTGCTCAATTTCCACCCTGCAGGGGAGGAATCAAAATCGGGGCCTGTGTGTTATACACCGAGATCATATTTTAGAGTACTGGGCCTTCACTGCGTTGGGCTGCTCAGTGGGAGTCTGCACAAATGGGCTTTTTTTCTCAAATCTGAGACTTGATTTTGTTCAATTTGACTGCCTAGTTAGCACTAACTTATGTTAAAGTAGACAGAACAGGAGGAATTCTTGCTAGCTCTGCCAAGTAGATAGCATTTTACTCAAGGGCTACTGAACTCCGCTCAGTCACCTTATCCATTGGCTGACTGCAGGGTCCATGTCACAAAATTGCATGTTATTTCCCAGCAGTCTGAAGGCCGGATGGCTTCCTCAAGCCATCACTGACATTTCCAGAGGCCTCGAATGAAAGGATTGTTACATGAAACTGCACACACTTCCTGCAATACTTATCATTCCTGTCTCCTTCCTTCCAGCCTCCAGACAGACCACACATTATAATAAAGCTATGTTTTTCACATTTTCTGCCAGGGGGTAACTCTGTGCTTAACCATGTCAAGCCACAGAGGGAATCATTGGTTTGGTGAATATTTTTTATTTAATTGTGAAGAGAAAGTCCCATAATGCATAAAAAGACCAAAAGCGAAAATAAGGTGATTCAAGAAGCAGTGATTAAGTGACGGCAAGCTCGGATTTTAAAAACCTATAAATTCTAGCAGGAAGGACAGTGTAAGGGAGATCTCAAGATAAATCCAGGAAAGAAAGGCTATTTCTCCTATCTTTTTTCATCAGCCCCAAAAAGAAAATCATACAGTTCCATCACAACATCCAACTGCTCACAATGAACTGTTAACTTCTCTCACCACCAAGCAAGTGGAAAGAGTTCGTATGAAGAAATAAGTTGGAGTAGTGCCCCGATCCTAGTTTGTCTTGAATTGTTATTTGTGTGTAACTTATCTCTGCAAATACATTGGTATTGTGACATCATTGATATATCGATGTTATCACAACATCAGAAGACTTGTTTTTATTGAGCACCTTCAGAAAAATCTCAAAGCACTTCACGCACACTGAATTACATTGAAATCCAGTGACTGTTGTTATGTAGACAAATGTGTGTCAAGTCCATCGAGAGGAGCCCTTCTAGTCTCTACCGCAGCCTGGTGCAAAAACATATATTTAATTTCTTAACAGTACATGATGCGAGGCATTGGTAAAGGGGAGTATCGCTCTTCTACATCACAGGCCGTGGACAGAACTCCCTCAATGGTTCAATTGGTAAATGCACCCCCCCCCCCCCCCACACCAGAAAGCTGGTTTGAAACCCATTCTCAGATATTAGCCGATATATGTTTTCCCAGGCTGTGAAAGGGGAAAATTAGTCAGCATTCCTGCTACTGATCAATTCCTAAAGATCCCTGCTGAAAAAGTGTTGATGATGTCAGGTGAGAACCAGGTCAGGCTTGGCTCTGATGCCCGTTGGTTTGAATGGCCTCATGACATTCATTGCCTCGGCTCACACAAAAAGAATGGTAACTTGGATGAGGTATCAAAGGAGCAGCTGATGCTCAGCAAGAGGTCATGTCTTCAGGGGAGGAGGAAAGAAAACGGAAGCAAAAAAATTGGTGCACCTCAACTCCCAAAAAGTGTACTTCCACTATCCTTGGCGAGCAAGTGAGAAATGGAGAAAAGTAAGGAAAATGGGCTCAGAGAGGCCAGAAAGAGAGTATTTTCAATATATTACAACTATCTGCATTTTAAATGGACATCATTGTTTCAAACCTAATATCCACTGCCCATGTTTGTGGGTAAAAGTTAGTGAAAGTCCTGTGTTCGACAAGGTCACCTGAAGTACCAGCACAACTCAGTTTTTCTATGGATGCACCAATGGGTTATACAATTTCACAGCTTCAAGAATTGCCAACCAGTCAGCTGAGACCTTGTGCTGTAGAGCTGACCTTGTTATGCACAATTTGGGTTGAATTTTACCTCTTACTAGGTCACCAGCCAAGTGTTCTTGATTGTGTTATCTGGCTAAGTCATTGGTGAAGAAGGAGAGAGGCAAATGGGAGATGTAAGACAGAGAAATCCTACTTGGCACCAGGGAAATCAGTCAGCACTATAAAAGTCAATACAATGCTTAATAAAAGCAGACTCCAACCTAATACTCCGGTATCATCCAGAGGGACGATGGAGGTGGACTGGATAATCATTGTTCATTTCTTTGGCAAGTGAAAAGATTTTCACAAAGTAAAAACAAAAACAGCAAGTTGCTGAAATCTCAGGAGTGGGTCGCAATGGTCATTATTTTGTTGTGATACAGAGTTGCATTTTGCTGCATTTTAGTGTTATTGGATCATGATGGCTCTATCAGCTGAGTTTCTGTTATTGATGAGATTCCCACCTGAAGTAACATTTGTTTTGTGAAATAATATGGTCAGTCTGCTTAGAATAACCCAGCAAAGCAAGGAGCGATTGTTGCAGCTTTTTAGGTGAAGATATGTTGTGGGTTCACATGTGTGTGGATATTTTATTCTGTGTTTGAGACTGTATTTAATTTGTGTAGATTAACATGTAATGGGCCATGCCTTTTGCTGGTCTGTGTCTAGTCGGAGTGCCCATTATATCAGTCATCTTTAGATTCTTGCCAAAGCATTCTCATACTGTGCTAGATTCCAGTCTTTCCCACACTCTGTCTGTCACTTCCTGTCCTGGTCTACCACTTCTCGACATATCTTTTCCATCCCACCCTGCAGTGAGAGAAATAGGCTTTGATTTGATCTCCTGCTGTTTCTTTTTTTTTCATTCCTTTAACTATTTGAACAACCTCAGTAGAACGATCTCGGAAGGAGCATGGAAATTCAGGCAATTCCTCTGGCAAAGACAAAGACGCAGACACTAGGGCCCCAATTTTGCCCATCACTGGCCGCCGTTTTTTCGGTGCCCAGTGAATTTTTTTACGCCAAAGCTTAGTCCAAAGATTTCCCAGTGTTGGGGCGTCGGTGTCTACTATCAGCGGCAGAATGTTTGGTACCAGACATTCTGCCGCTGGTGTATCTGTAAAAGAAGGTTCTGCGCCATTTCTTTACATAAGGCAAACCTTCCCCACCAACAACATTTTTAAAACCGGTGCAGCGACCCTAGAAGCTCCATCGGAAAAATCCTTGCCTGCAGTTAGAGAATCCGCGTTGGTCCGCTCCTCGCATTGGCCAAAGGGACTTCCATTTATCTTACAATTAAACTTTGAGGTAATTTTAAAAACAAATTTTAACTATAAGCAGGTATAAAATAAAAAATAAATATAAACTTACCCATACTGCTGCTCCTGCGATGATAAAAGAATGATGGCAAAAAAATAATTAAAAATTCTTTACCTTTTTCCATGGATGTCCTCACGGCCCAAAATACTCCAAATAGTTGAGGGAAAACATTATAAAGTTCCAATAATGAAGAATCAGCATACCAATCCTCTTCTTCTAGGATCCAGTGCAGCCTTCTCCCCACTCTGCTGGATGTCGAATGGAGCTGCTGCTAGCCCAGGCCGAAGGTCTGCACACAAAGGACAGTGCAAGACACTCCAGGCTCAAAGGCAAGCAGCAGTGATCTCTATTAAAGGTGGAATATTACATTGAAAAAAATAATCCCACCACAAATCTTTTAGGTTTTTATAGCGTATTGGAGTGCTTAAGTGGAAAATAAATAATTTATATTAAATGTTACCACCACAAATCTTTTATGTTTCAAAGGAGTGTTGAAGTGCTTCGGTGGACATTACATAATGGTTATTAAATATTCCCACCATCAATCTTGTCTGTTGTAATGGAGTTTCGGAGTGTTGGAGTGCTTAGGTGGACAATAAGACTAAGTTGTTCATGGGTCCAGACTGGGTGAGGGTCACGGATATATGCACCATGGTACTTCATTGCATGCATCAGTGACCCAGAACAAGGCAGGATCCATGAAAACCTTAGTACTGGAACCTGCCCCTGTATCATCTATCAATAGATTGCAAGGGGTGAGGCCATTTTACATTTTGAGTCCGGTTATCCTGTAATATTTATTAGTGCAGCATTAAAAAATGAAGTGCAGGAGTCAGGTTAAAAGTCCAAAATTAAAATGTTTATTAAACATTTGTACAGCATGTTATGTATTTAACCCCTTGGAACCTGCATCTCACCTGTCCACCAGAGGGCCTACCTGTTGGAGTCCCAAGGGATCCCAGCATCCCTTGGGAGCACAGTATGTAAGCAGGCCACCCACGAGGTACCTACACTCTGGAACTACAATAAAGGAGCTAAGGTCACACTTGCTCATTACACACAGTACTTGGTCTGACCATTTATTATGTGTAACAATTGGTGACGAGGTAACGAACTGCGCAAAAATGCAAAGAACAGTCGGCATCCTGGAGAAGTTCTCAGAGGGGGATGATTGGGTGGCTTTCGTGGAGAGACTCGACCAATACTTCGTAGCCAACGAGCTGGAAGGGGACGAGAACGCGACCAAACGAAGGGCGATCCTCCTAACTGTCTGTGGAGCAACAACCTATGGCCTCATGAAGAATCTCCTGGCCCTGGCAAAACCAACAGAGAAACCCTGTGAAGAACTGTGTACGCTGGTCCGGGAGCACCTAAATCCTAAGGAAAATGTTTTGATGGCGATATCGGTTCCACACGTCAACGATCGGAGGGCCAGGAAGTGGCGAGCGTTGTCGCAAAACTAAGGCACCTTTCAGGACCTTGTGAGTTTGAGGGATTCCTAGAACAAATGCTCGAGACTTTTTTGTACTGGGCATCGGACATGAGACAATCCTTCGCAAACTGTTGACTGTAGAAACTCCGAATCTGAGTAAAGCCATAACGATAGCCCAGGCATTTATGTCCACCATCGACAACACCGACCAGATTTCACAGAATAAAGAAGTTTCGGCCAGTACTGTGAATAAAGTAACGTCGGTTTTGAGCAGAAATGTACAGGGCAGAACGTACATGCCGGCTGCTGTGGCCCAACCTCAATTGACCCAGAGTCCGCCATCATCTGTTAATGCCACTGCGGGGGTGATCATCCCCCATCAATGCCGCTTTAAGCACAATGCGTGCAATGGCTGCAAAACAATGGGACACCTCCAACGAATGTGCAGGGGAGTTGCAAACCCTGCAAACCACCATGTTGCAGAGGAAGATCGGTCCATAGTGGATCAGACGGAATTGGAAACTCATACGGAGGAGGCAGAGGTGTACGGGGTACACACGTTCATGACGAAATGCCCACCAATAATGTTGAAAGTTGAACTGAACGGTATTCCAGTGTTTATGGAGCTGGACACAGGGGGCAAGCCAGTCCATAATGAGTATAAAGGCCTTCGACAGGCTGTGGGGGAAGAAGGCACACAGGCCAAAGCTCAGCCCCATTCACACCAAACTAAGGACTTATACAAAGGAACTAATCCCTGTAATTGGCAGTGCTGAAGTCAAAGTCTCCTATGATGGAGCAGTACACGAACTCCCGCTGTGGATTGTGCCGGGGATGGCCCCACGTTATTTGGCAGAAGCTGGCTGGGGAAAATCCGTTGGAACTGGGGCGACATCCGAGCGCTTTCGTCAGTCGACGACACCGCAAGTACCTAGTTTCTAAGCAAATTCCCTTCGTTGTTTGAGCCAGGCATTGGAAGTTTCTCGGGGGCGAAAGTACAGGTCCATTTGGTTCCCGGTACGCGACCCATCCACCACAAGGCTCGGGTGGTACCGTACATGATGCGTGAAAAAGTGGAAATTGAGCTGGACAGGCTGCAACGTGAAGGCACCATCGTGCCGGTGGAATTCAACGACTGGTCCAGTCCGATTGTTCCGGTACTCAAGGAGGACGGTATGGTTAGAATTTACGGGGACTATAAAGTAACGATTAACCATTTTTCGCTGCAGGACCAGTATCTGGAACCCAAGGCAGACGACCTATTTACGACCCTGGCTGGAGGGAAGACATTCACCAAGCTGGACCTGACCTCAGCCTACATGACACAGGAGCTGGAGGAGTCTTCGAAAGGCCTCACCTGCATCAACACGCACAAAGGTCTGTTCATCTATAACCGGTGCCCGTTCGGGATTCGGTCGGCCACAGCAATCTTCCAACGGAATATGGAGAGCCTGCTAAAGTCGGTTCATTGCACAGTTGTCTTCCAAGACGACATATTGGTTACAGGTCGGGACACCATGGAGCACTTGAAGAATCTGGAGGAGGTTCTTAGTCGGTTGGATCGCGTGCGGCTCAGATTGAAACAATCGAAGTGTGTTTTCCTGGCACAGGACGTTGAATTCTTCGGAAGGAGAATCGCAGCAGACGGCATCAGACCCACCGAGGCCATCAAGAACGCGCCGCGACCACGGAACGTGACGGAGCTGCGGTCATTCCTGGGACTCCTTAACTATTTCAGTAATTTCCTACCTGGGTTAAGCACCCTGCTAGAACCCCTGAATGCGCTGCTGCACAAGGGAAACGACTGGGTATGGGGGAATTCACAACAGGCTGCCTTTAAGAAAGCCAGAAATTTACTGTGTTCTAACAAACTGCTTGTTCTGTATAACCCATGTAAGCGACTAGTGTTAGCTTGCGATGCGTCGTCACATGGGGTCGGGTGTGTGTTACAACAAGCTAATGAATTGGGAATTTTGCAACTAGTTGCGTATGCCTCTAGGAGTTTGTCCAAGGCCAAAAGGGCCTACCGCATGATTGAAAAAGAGGCTCTGGTGTGCGTCTATGGGGTAAAAAAAATGCACTAGTGCTTGTTTGGCCTCAAGTTCGAGCTTGAAACTGACCACAAGTCGCTCATATCACTATTCTTGGAGAGCAGAGAGATTAATACCAATGCCTCTGCCCGCATCCAAAGATGGGCACAGAGAACTGCGCAGATGCTCTCAGTCAGCTACCATTGCCCACCACTGGGGTAGAAATGGCACAGCTAGCGGACTTGCTTCTGGTCATGGAGGCATTTGAGAACGAGAAATCCCCCGTTACGGCCTGCCAAATCACAACCTGGACCAGCCAGGATCCTTTACTGTCCCTGGTAAAAAAAAAAACTGTGTCCTCCATGGGAGCTGGTCCAGTGGAGATGCAGGAAGCGATTAAGCCATTCCACAGACGCAAAGTTGAACTGTCCCTGCAGGCGGACTGTCTCTTATGAGGCGATCGTGCGGTCTTGCCCAAGAAAGGCAGAGACACATTTGTTTGTGAACTGCACAGCACGCACCCAGGCATCGTGATGATGAAAGCCATAGCCAGATCCCATGTGTGGTGCCAGGCATCGACTCAGATTTAGAGTCATGTGTGTGCCAGTGCAACACTTGCTCTCAGTTGAGCAATGCACCCATGGAGGCACCGCTAAGTTTATGGTCCTGGCCTTCCAAACCGTGGTCGAGGATCCACGTAGACTATGCAGGCCCATTCCTAGGCAAAATGTTTTTGGTTGTCGTGGATGCTTACTCAAAGTGTGTGAGATATGAATGTGCAATAATGTCTGTAAGCACGTCCACGGCCACGATTGAAAGTCTACGTTTGCCACGCATGGCCTGCCCAATGTCCTAGTCAGCGACAATGGGCCGTGCCTCACCAGTGCCGAATTCAAAGAGTTCATGTCCCGCAACGGGATCAAACAGGTCACCTCTGCCCCGTTCAAGCCCACATCCAACGGCCAGGCAGATCAGGCAGTTCAGACCATCAAACAAAGCTTGAAATGCGTGTCGGAAGGATCCCTGCAAACCCAGTTGTCCCGAGTACTACTCAGCTACCGCACCAGACCCCACTCACTCATAGGGATTCCCCCAGCCGAGCTGCTCATGAAAAGGGTGCTTAAAACAAGGCTCTCTCTGGTCCATCCTGATCTACATGATTACGTGGAGGACAAGCGACATCAACAAACTATGTACCATGACCGCGCAAACTTGTCACGCGATATTGAGATCAATGATCCTGTGTTTGTGCTCAATTATGGACATTGTTCCAAATGGCTCGCTGGCACGGTCACAGCCGAAGAGGGGAGTAGGGTATTTCAGGTCAAACTGACCAATGGACAAATGTACAGAAAACACTTGGACCAAATTAAACTGCGGTTCACCAACAGCTACGCTCAACCTTAAGAGGACACCACCAACTTTGACCTTCCAAAGCACACACAAGTGACATCTGACATCACAGTTGACCACGAAACAGAACTCACCATCCCCAGCAGCCTGGCAAGGCCGGCAGCCGAACAACCCAGTGAAGAACTGACCAACCCACCCACACCAGTATTTGTACTGAGACAATCGACAAGGGAGCGCAAAGCCCTAGATCGTCTCACCTTGTAAATGTGTATTGTTGACTTCACAGGGGAGTTATGTTATATATTTAACCCTTTGTAACCTGCATCACACCTGTCCACCAGAGGGCCTACCTGTTGGAGTCCCAAGGGATCCCAGCATCCCTTGGGAGCACAGTATATAAGCAGGCCACCCACGAGGTACCTGCACTCTGGAAGGAGCTAAGGTCACACTTGCTCATTACACACAGTACTCGGTCTGACCATTTATTATGAGTATAAGACAGCACAGTTGTAATTAGCTTGACTTTACTTATGTTTAAACCTTCATACCTTTAAAAACTTTATTCAAAACCGTGGCAAATTTCACAAAGAATAATCAATTAAAGCAATCAAAAAACAAACAAGACGTCTATCCTCTTCCTTAGCGCTGTGCACCAATCCTGCCCCAGTAGATGTCGCTACCCCTGCGCGTGCCTGTAGTTGCAGGCTTCTGCTTCCTTGCCCCCTGTACTCCCAGGAGTAGTCTGTTCCTTTTCCGGCACAGCGTTTCTTGATGCTGGGCAACAACAGGGACAGAGCCAAAATGTGTCATAGTGGAATGCCCAGCTACCTCTTCGTAGTCAACCCCATCCTCAGGATCAACCCTTGAATTTGGTGTCGAATGGAAAGTGCTCCTCGCATTAAGGACAGCCTGGGTGAGCACCCCTATTGCCGATACTACCTTGTTCAACCGTCCCACAATTCTTTCAATCTGTAATGACAGTGCCCCAACTCTGCCCTCACCCCACCAAAGGCTTCCAAGGGCAATGGAAATTGGTGGATGTTCTCCCTGCTGATCCCCACAGGATGTCTTATGTTCTCAGAGTCCAATGTTTCTGCATCAGGTCTGGAGTTCACCCTCCTATGACGTCTCGCAGGTGTGGCTTGCTGCGACACACTTGTACCCGCAGCCTCAGACGTCACACCTAGAAAGTCCTCTCACTGGATTCACTCATGAAAGGGCTTGGGAACTTCTAGGGGTTCAGCACCTCCAAATCCAGGGTAACTATCTCGTTGTCGTTGACTTCTTGCTCCCTATCTTTGTCCTGCATTGTAATATCTGGCGTGGCGTTTTCTTGAACATTCTCTCCTTCTACTTCAGGTGCACCTTCTGTCTCCTCCTGATGCTCAACCTCTGCGAAACAAAAGATAGATGCTTGGTTAGCAGCATTGAGGAAGGAGAAGCATAGGAAGCATTTGCACGATGTAACATTTAGCCAACCCAGACTGTGCAATTTCAAGGGCTTACTCTCCAATGGAAAACTGGGCCCAGCTTCCGCATTGATTGTTGGTCTTCTCCTGTGGCATTTAATCATTGACGCTATCCTCTGCTCCACGGCTGTTAGTTGCAGCCTACTTGGCGGACCTCCTCCAGTTTGTGACCGTTCTCGGTTGATCTGTGACACCATCTTCTGCAAAGATGCAAATGGAACTTTTTAAAGAGAGGGTCCTTCTGAACACACGCGGGCACGACTGCAGTGCATAATATACATATATTTTAAAGCCCAAATAAACGTAAGTTTAATGTATTACTTACATTAACTGCTTGTCCGATGTCCTGCCACTTCTTTTTCAGCTGCGCACCGGCTCTCGGGATCATGGACATTCCATTAAACTCGACTGCGATCTGATCCCAAACTTTTGCAAGTGTAGACGGTTTAAGCTTATTTTTTCCGAAGCTCCCCTTGTTCTCAAGAACTCCCCATCTACCAGGTGCTCAGTTTCTTCCATGTGAAATCTCTTCGCCCTTACGGTTTCCCCTTCTCCGTCCCGGGCCCTGTCGCCTTCTCTGTGCCCTTCCATTGCAGCCATCTCGAGAACGAAGCTGTATTTCCTACCAGCGAATCTACCTCTGCCACCAATGGATTCTCAATGGTGATCCACACAGTCCCCACACGTGCTGGTTTTTTTTAATACTTTCTACTGTGCATGTGCAAATGGGTCTTTTTTTGTTGCACATGGTGCAACGCCCATGTGCATGGGATTACTGGGGGGGGGGGGGAATGCGCAATGTGCATGGGTCTTTTTTTGTTGCGCATGTGCAATGCCCATGCGCATGGGATTACGGGGGGGGGGGGAGAAATGCGCAATGTGCATGCGCAGTGGGTTTTTAAAAAACCATTTTGTCATCACATGTGCCGTGCGGTTTCAACGCACATTGGAGGCTCCACCCTGCAGAGTTGTATCGGGTAGCGCCGGCACCAGATGGGGAGGAAACTATGTATTTTTATTTTCAGCGCTGAAGGGCCTAAAAAAAAAATGGGCGTCCAAGTAAGTTAACGCCATTTTTCTTCTTTTGGGAAACTTGGGGCCTACATCGGTAAAACTCAGGGCTGGATTTTCTTCCAGGGTGGTTTCCACTCACTACTGCAACCCCGCTGTGATCCTAAGCTATCTTCCTGGGCTGCAGCTTATTACACAGAGGGAGAGCTGCCAGGGGTCTCATCACATCACAGAGGGAGCAAAGCACCACAGTGGGACATCAGAAAGTTAAAAGAAAAGGTTCTTACTGAGCTGCGAGATATTTGAGACCAAATATAGGGTGGCAGCGAAGGATAGGTGCCCACTAATCAACCCTGCCCCACGAATCAACCCTTCCCCACCAACGGGTCATTGAGAGGCTTAATGCTGCTGCCCCATCAATGTGCTGCCATTTCCAGTCGGTGATGTTGCCTGTACTTCAGGCAGGGGATGGGGACATTGGCCAGTTTTCCTGCAACCACCATCTCCCCAGCTGTCATTTAAATGTGGCAGGGTGGTCATTGGCCAAGCGGCTGAGTTCCATGCTAGGGGCAGTGGGAGGAAGCTTTCTGGGGGTGCTTGTTGGGGTGGGAGTTGAATAGCAGGCTTCTCCACCCCATTTTCCTTCACTATAACTCCACATTTTGTGCAATATAGCAGAGGAACATACAACCCTAACTGTCCTTATACAATGCAAGTGATTGCCATGTACAGGTTAAATTCACTGTAGAAGGAATTGGACTTTGCAAAGTTACATAAAATATTACAGCACAGAAACAGACCATTCGGCACAACAGGTCTATGCTGATGTTTATGCTCCACACGAGCCAAATTGGCTTGATGTTCTGGACAGCTACTTTATTTTCATATTTAAAGTATCTGTAATCCTCCCAGGATAAATAATTTTTGACAAGTAGAAATACTATCCTCCAAAATGTTGGGAAATTCATGATTTTCTGGGAGGATTGGATTTGCCTGCGGATCCCACTGGAAAATGCAAAATATATTTTGTATCCTCGTATCTACCACTGCTGCAAAACATTCCTTCATCTGCTTCAGTTTATTTTTCTCCTATCTAAGCATTGAAATATTTGGTAAACCTGCAGTTTAAGTTATGACAAGCCTGCATCACAACAAGTCTGTGTTCACTGCACTTGCAGTGTAATTGTTTGTTTTCACATGTTATAGGCTGATATTCAAGACTGCTTCTGAGAATTAGCCTTGGCCCTTCCGATAGGTACTAAAATGACACTGTGAGATGCTAGTGTAAAGTAATTTCATTTGAAATCGTCAAGAAATCAAAATTTTAAACATTCTGATCTTTTTGGTAAACAACGTGATTGTGGCTTTAAATGCTGCCTTCCTAAAATCATGAAATCAAAGCATTATAAAAAAAGGAAGGAATGTATAACTTTAAAAAGGAAACTGAATACATCTACGCACCCTGGTCCCATGATTCCCCGGCCCCTAATCTCACTTCACCTAAAGACTATACTTGGACTTGACTCCTTTTGTGAAGCATCGTGGGCAATCGAGTGGTAATATAGTCCTAACTGCCTCTCTCACACTCACTTTCTCTCCTTCCCTTGTTGTTTAAGTAGCTCGCCTCTTTCTTCTTCCTCTTTTTTTCAGTCAATTTTCTCCCCTCCTGCTCTTCTAAAGATATGGACTCATGCTGAGGTAAGGTCTCACAGGGATCAGTAACCTTCCAATAACCCACTTAAGTGGCCATTGTTCATGTGTGAAACTGGACAGCAAATCGTCACAAGATATGCTTCCATTTGGGGCATCACAGCTGAGCCTGATCTTGTCCCCATCTGACATCCACATTTGTACTTTCCAGCAGGCTAAAGCTACGGAGATTAATCAGGAGCAGGAACCCTAGTTAATTTTCCCCTCCCTAGTATGGCACAGATCTGTGTGCAAGGGTGCTCGTTTATCCTCCAATATTTCAGTCAGCCATTTGACCACCAAACAGTCACCATTGCTCATATTTGAGCAAAGCAGAACCGACATTAGATAGAAGACGTCTACAAGCATTTACCATGCTCCTCTGACAAGCACCGCACAAGATTCACCAACGACAGTTGCATCTAACTGGAGCTGCTCTGAGGAGATTCCCAGTCTATAGGTCCATTTTTCACATATCTAATTCTGTTTACAGAGATTCTGGATGGATTCCTCACTAACTCTTGCTGGGTTCCATAAATGCCAACATCTCCATATGTTGGCTTTTGTAGAACCCAGCAAGAGTTAGTGCCTTCAAAAGAGGTAGAGGTGGGGTGGGGTGGAGGGGGGGAGGGGAGGGGCGGGGGTGACTGGTGTACTGTGGATATCCTGGTTCACATATCTTTACCTTGCTTTGTAAATTTCAAAGAATTTAATATTCACGTGCTTGTGACACCTTAGTGGCTGCCTAATTTGGACATGTTTGTGTCCCATTTATGGTGCTGATTGGAATGCCAACCACCCAAAAAGGTGCAAAACCAGGATTCATCGAACACTGCGGACACTATAAACAGGTCCACCAGTACCACAAACATCTCACAAACACCTGGTAGAGATTTCACCCAACATGTACAGATCTCACTGACATGTCCACAGTTCATCAATAACACACCGGCTTTTACCATGCACTTCAATGGAACACACCATGTAATAGCTGTGAAGGAGGCTTACCAGATCTGACTCGGTTTGCCGTCCATGGCAGCATCTGAAAACAAACCATCAAAACTGCCATTAATTAATATAAATCCAATGAGTAAAATATTGAGGAAATATCAATTTAAAAATGAATATGTTTCAGTTATTCAATCTATTCCAGTCTTGGGGAGGAAATCCTACATTATTCACTGCAACTGTTCATATATATATTTCCGACACTAGCCACTGTAACTTTGAAAAGGACCCGAGGAGAGGTGACTATTTACAATGTCAGCTACCATGGGGGCCAGGAAGAGAAGTTGGGTGGTCAGGAGTTTAGTCACAATGGGGTCAAGGGAGCTGGAGATGGGTCTCATGGACAAGATGGAGGAAACAAAGAGAGAAACTAAAGAAAGACAGGGGATCGGAACCAGGACAGTGGGTGTTCGGTTGAGAGTTTAGGTTTGATGGGCAAAGGGGTAAGGGGGAAAGCAGCTGAGACAGTTGAACGGATGGTCTCAATCATAGTGACAAAACAGTCCACGAGCTCCTCACATGTCTTGTTGGAGGTGTGGATGGAGGAGGCAGGGGAAAGGAGATGATTGGAGAAAAAAAGCCAGAGAGTTACCTTCACTGTCCAGGATAATCCTAGACTAGTGGGAGGTTTTGGCTTCGAGGCTTGATTGTGCTTGACGTGCTCCAGCCACATCTGGTGATGGGTAGCTGAACCAGTTGTGCACTGGATATGCGCAAGTCTGGACGCCTTGGACTTGAAGAGTAAATGTTCTACTGGGCTCAAGAGGCATGGAAGGTAGAAGTGAGAGAGTGGTTGAGCAGATCAAGAGCTGCAGAAGTACTGTGGTAAATAGAAGGCCAAAAGCTTGGAAGGAAATATATTGAGGCTACAGGAAGGATATTGAGACTTTAAAGAGGATGTAATGCAGATTCATTTTGATGTTATCTGGTATGAGGAAATAAAATACAAAAGACTTAAAAAATTGAGTTGCTTTTCGTGAGAACATTAAAGATTATGGGGAGATTTAATAGAATTGCTTAACATTATGATGGGGTAGATAGAAGCAGACTGTTTCCAGTAGTTGAGGGGTCTAGAATGAAGGGCCATAAATACAAGATTTAGAACAAAGCAAGAAAAACCTCTTTAGAGAGAGTTGCAAGGCTGTGTAATTCACTTCCAGGATTAGTAGTGGAGACAGAAAGTATATCAACATTCAAGAATAGGTTAGATAGGTGGATAAAGGAGAAACGGATAAAGGGATATGAGAACAGGGTGTGTAAATGTGATTAGCACTATTTGCTCAATGGAGGGTAAATGCTGACATGGATTGCTGGGATGATTGGTCTGGTTCCATGTTATAACTTCTTTGTACTTTTATTTATTTCTCACTGTAATACTACTGTTACTTTGTCTTATGAATGACTCCACGAGGCAATGTGTTGTACTCAAACTGTTGTGACCTTGGTCCTTTATTCCAAACTCCAGAGTGAGGCACAAGCATGGTGAGCAGCCTTTTATACTGAGCCCTGCCACCAGAGCAGGAAACCCCTGGTCTCCACCAGTTGCACCCTCTAGTGGTGCCAGCATATATATACACACACAGTGTAAACCTTATTGATAGTCTCCATCTTATGCAACCACACAGTGACTACAGAGAGTACATCCATAGTCTGCATATACAGCAACTGTTTTATGCCAAACTTCCCACCGTAGCACTGTGTCAGATTGTACGTCCTCACTGTAGCACTCTATAAAACCTCACAACTCTCACGTAAATACTTTGATATACCCCTCAATGTAATATTAGGATATGCCCACATTTCTCACTGCAACACTCTCTGATATAGCCCCTCATTCTAACAGTCTGTGATATACCCAGCATCCCTCCAATACCCACTATCTGGGCGCACACATGAAGAATGGCTGTTTGGCTGAGGGGCCCCAAGTGTGCCCAGTGCCTGTGGAACTTTACGGCAGCATAAATTAGTGCCTTCAGGAGAATCGGGGAATAGAGAAAAGCTTATTAAAAATAAACAGTAAGTCAAAAGCAAAACAGTGTCCTAGTTATTAAACAGGATGGAGTCACACATTCCAAGACCAAAAAGGAAAAAGGGCTAACCCCAAGCCACCTTTCTGCCAATCATGGTGACTGGCCGTTCGGCCTCAGCCCTGCCTTTTCTATTTTCCTGCTCCCACTTGCCACGGAGAGACTTCAACTCTCTATACGAGCACTACTTAACTGTACACAACCACCTGTGTACCTGTCCACACATACTTCACCATCCAATTGCCTGCTGTCTGCTACCATAAGTAAACCTTAGAGATGACGACAAATTTGGTTTGGTTTAAAAATTTTAATCAAGTACTCAAGACATCTGTTGCAAACAGAATTATTTCATGTCTAATTTTCTCTGGTCTCTGGGAGACACTGACTCTTCTCTTCTGAAGACACTGATAGGGTCCCGTTCCACAGACACCAACAACCTTCTCAGCTGAATGTTGATGGGGTATTTGACCATGAGGAACGTCATAGCTGAGCAAAATTCTGCCCTCACCTGATAACCACACATGCTTGCTGCAGAATCACTGGATTGCAATTAGTAATGGGAGCCTGGGTTGATTCTTTCCCCCCTCTCTAGCCCAGGGGAGTGGAGGCTAATTGTACTGCAGCAACTGCTGCCCTGACTTTAATCAGCTAACTCAGCACAGGCCAGGAACACAACTTGGTAATTTCCTTGTCTGTACAATTCAGTATTACATCTGGCTGTGCATTGGCTCACTGAGCGATCGGGAGACTTAGGCTACGTGTCAAAAATTCAATAATTACTGGGCATTATGGTAAGGGATGTTGTCGTTTAACTGATGATGGAGTAAGGGGCTCTGACCAATTAACCTAGTACTTTATCCAGCTTCCCCTGTATTCTTTACATTTCTGCACACTGGGATATTCAGGGTAACCTCAGCAACCGAATCACTCAAACTGTAACTTTCCAATTTTTTTTTCCTCTGCCCTTCTTTTCAGATTAGACATACTGCTGAGTTTCTAACTGGAATCATAGACTGTCGGCTTTCAGTGTGCAGCAAGAAAAGAAAAAAGCTGGATTTCCTCCAAAATGAACAGCACCAGGACAGAGAGAGCACTGTGCACACACTCCATTACTACATTTTTTATAGGCTACGTGTTGGAGTAACAAAAAATAATAATAATAAACAGTTCAGTGTGAATTCCTGCTCAATGAACATTCCCATTAAACAGCGAGAACATTGTGAAGCAGGAGGCCAGCTACATAGAGAAAATATTCAACATCAATATTTGCATTCTCAAAAGAAATAAACCTGGAATGTATGTGTGATATATATTAGCTCTGTCACGTGTTCATATTGTATATAGCTCGGAATAATTCAGGGGAATGATCCAAAACCTTTTTCCACATTCAGAGGTTTGTCGGTAATGTCTTCACCTACATTTCTGTGAGAGGTTCTTTCAACTACCCACCTCTACACTGTCTATCAAATACTCCCAGGTCAGGTACAACATGGGTTTACATAGAAACATAGAAAATAGGTGCAGGAGTAGGCCATTCGGCCCTTCGAGCCTGCGCCGCCATTCAATAAGATCATGGCTGACCATTCTCTCAGTACCCCTTTCCTGTTTTCTCTCCATACCCCTTGATCCCTTTAGCCGTAAGGGCCATATCTAACTCCCTCTTGAATATATCCAATGATCTGGCATCAACAACTCTCTGCGGCAGGGAATTCCACAGGCTAACAACTCTCTGAGTGAAGAAGTTTCTCCTCATCTCATTCCTAAATGGCCTACCCCTTATCCTAAGACAATGTCCCCTGGTTCTGGACTTCCCCAACATCGGGAACATTCTTCCTGCATCTAACCTGTCCAGTTCTGTCAGAATCTTACATGTTTCTATGAGATCCCCTCTCATCCTTCTAAACTCCAGTGAATAAAGGCCCAGTTGATCCAGTCTCTCCTCATAAGTCAGTCCTGCCATCCCAGGAATCAGTCTGGTGAACCTTCGCTGCAGTCCGTCAATAGCAAGAATGTCCTTCCTCAGATTAGGATACCAAAACTGATCACAATATTCCAGGTGAGGCCTCACAAAGGCCCTGTACAACTGTAGTAAGACCTCCCTGCTCCTATACTCAAATTCCCTAGCTATGAAGGCCCACATATCATTTGCCTTCTTCACCGCCTGCTTTACCTGCATGCCAACTTTCAATGACTGATGAACCATGACACCCAGGTCTCATTGCACCTCCCCTTTTCCTAATCTGCCGCCATTCAGATAATATTCTGCCTTCGTGTTTTTGCCCCCAAAATGGATAACCTCACATTTATCCACATTATACTGCATCTGCCATGCATTTGCCCACTCACCTAACCTATCCAAGTCACCCTGCAGCCTCTTAGCATCCTCCTCACAGCTCACACCGCCACCCAGTTTAGTGTCATCTGCAAACTTGGAGATATTACACTCAATTCCTTAATCTAAATCGTTAATGCATATTGTAAAGAGCTGGGGTCCCAGCACTGAGCCCTGCGGCACTCCACTAGTCACTGCCTGCCATTCTGAAAAGGACCCGTTTATCCCGACTCAATGCTTCCTGTCTGCCAACCAGTTCTCTATCCACATCACTACATTACCCCCAATACCATGCGCTTTGATTTTGCACACCAATCTCTTGTGCGAGACCTTGTCAAAAGCCTTTTGAAAGTCCAAATAAACCATATCCACTGGTTCTCTCTTGTCCATTCTGCTAGTTACATCCTCAAAAAATTCCAGAAGATTTGTCAAGCATGATTTCCCTTTCATAAATCCATGCTGACTTGGTCCAATCCTGTCACTGCTTTCCAAATGCGCTGGTATTTCATCCTTAATGATTGATTCCAACATTTTCCCCACTACCGATTTCAGGCTAACTGGTCTATAATTACCCGTTTTCTCTCCCCCTCCTTTTTTAAAAAGTGGTGTTACATTAGCTACCTTCCAGTCCATGATCTAGAGTCAATAGACTGTTGGGAAATGATCACCAATGCATCCATTACTTCTAGGGCCACTTCCTTAAGTACTCTGGGATGTAGACTATCAGGCCCCAGGGATGTATCGGCCTTCAATCCCATCAAATTCCCTAACACAATCTCCCACCTAATAAGGATATCCTTCAGTTCCTCTTTCTCACTAGACCCACTGTCCCCTAGTACATTCGGAAGGTTATGTGTGTCTTCCTTTGTGAAGACAGAACCGAAGTATTTCTTCAAATGGTCCGCCATTTCTTTGTTCCCCATTATAAATTCACCTGAATCCAACTGCAAGAGACCTATGTTTGTCTTCACTAATTTTTTTCTCTTCACATATTTATAGAAGCTTTTGCAGTCAGTTTTTATGTTCCCAGCAAGCTTTCTCTCATACTCTACTTTCCCCCTCTTAATTAAACCCTTAGTCCTCCTCTGTTGAATTCTAAATTTTTCACAGTCCTCAGGTTTGTTGCTTTTTCGAGCCAATTTATATGCCTCTTCCTTGGTTTTAACACTATCCTTAATTTCCCTTGTTAGCCATGGTTGAGCCACCTTCCCCGTTTTATTTTTACTCCAGACAGGGATGTACAATTGCTGAAGTTCATCCATGTGATCTTTAAATGTTTGCCATTGCCCAGCCACCATCAACCCTTTAAGTATCATTTGCCAGTCTATTCTAGCCAATTCACGTCTCATACCATCGAAGTTACCTTTCCTTAAGTTCAGGAGCCTAGTTTCCGAATTAACTGTGTCACTCTCCATCTTAATAAAGAATTCTACCATATTGTGGTCACTCTTCCCCAAGGGGCCTCGCACAACAAGATTGCTAATTAGTCCCTTCTCATTACACATCACCCAGTCTAGGATGGCCAGCTCTCTAGTTGTTCCTCAACATATTGGTTTAGAAAACCATCGCTAATACACTCCAGGAAATCCTCCTCCACCGTATTGCTACCAGTTTGGTTAGCCCAATCAATATGTAGATTAAAGTTACCCATGATAACTGCTGTACCTTTATTGCACACATCCCTTATTTCTTGTTTGATGCTGTCCCCAATCTCACTGCTACTGTTTGGTGGTCTGTACACAACTCCCACTAGCGTTTTCTGCCCTTTGGAATTCCACAGCTCCACCCATACAGATTCCAAATCATCCAAGCTAATGTCCTTCCTTACTATTGCGTTAATTTCCTCTTTAACCAGCAACGCCACCCATCTCCTTTTCCTTTCTGTCTATCCTTCCTAAATGTTGAATACCCCTGGATGTTGAGTTCCGGCCTTGGTCACCCTGGAGCCATGTCTCTGTGGTGCCAATTACATCATATCCGTTAACTGCTGTCTGCGCAGTTAATTCGTCCACCTTATTCCGAATACTCCTCGCATTGAGGCACAGAGCCTTCAGGCTTGTCTTTTTAGCACACTTTTCCCCTTTAGAATTTTGCTGTAATGTGGCCCTTTTTGGTTTTTGCCTTGGGTTTCTCTGCCCTCCACTTTTACTATTCTCCTTTCTATCTTTTGCTTCTGCCTCCATTTTATTTCCCTCTGTCTCCCTGCATAGGTTCCCATCCCCCTGCCATATTAGTTTAATTCCTCCCTAACAGCACTAGCAAACACTCCCCCTAGGACATTGGTTCCGGTCCTGTCCAGGTGCAGACCGTTCGGTTTGTACTGGTCGCACCTCCTCCAGAACCGGTTCCAATGTCCCAGGAATTTGAATCCCTCAAGCCACGTATTCATCTGAGCTATCCTGCGATTCCTACTCTGACGAGCATGTGGCACTGGTAGCAATCCTGAGATTACTACTTTTGAGGTCCTGCTTTTTAAATTTAGCTCCTAGCTCCCTAAATTCGTCTTCTAGGACCTCATCCCGTTTTTGACCTATATCGTTGGTACTAATGTGCACCACGACAACTCACTGTTCACCCTCCCTTTTCAGAATGTCCTCCACCCGCTCCGAGACATCCTTGACCCTTGCCCCAGGGAGGCAACATAACATCCTGGAGTCTCGGTTGCGGCCGCAGAAATGCCTATCTATTCCCCTTACAATTGAATCCCCTATCACTATAGTTCTCCCACTCTTTTTCCTGCCCTCCTGTGCAGCAGAGCCACCCACGGTGCCATGAACTTGGCTGCTGCTGTCCTCCCCTGATGAGTCATCCCCCTTAACAGTACCCAAAGCGGTGTATCTGTTTTGCTGGGGGATGACCGCAGGGGACCCCTGCACTACCTTCCTTGCACTGCTCTTCCTGTTGGTCACCCATTTACTATCTGGCTGTGTAAGCTTTTCCTGCGGTAAGACCAACTCGCTAAACGTGGTATTCACATCATTCTCAACATCGTGAATGCTCTAGAGTGAATCCACCCACAGCTCCAGTGCTGCAATGCGGTCCGTCAGGAGCTGGAGGCGGATACACTTCCCGCACACGTAGTCAGGGACACCGGAAGCGTCCCTGACTTCCCACATAGTACAGGAGGAGCATAACATGTGCCCGAGCTTTCGTGTCATGACTTAACCTTTAGATAAACTTAATTTGGCAACAACAATGCTAAAGGTTACTTACTGATAAAGAAAAGAAAAGTTTGAGAAGTTACCTAGCGAAAAATTACTTCCACTGGTCATTAAATTGGTACCAAGGAGTAAAGGAGGCGAGTTAGAGACAGATGAGAATTCAGGTGTAGCTCTCTTCAAGCTTCTATCAAGCACTCGCAAATCACAGCCCAGATTAGATGTAAAGTGCTATCTTCACTGGCCCCCATTAAGCAATGTTATTTGAATTCTTATAGAAAATTATTAAGCACATAGACAAAGGGAATGCAGTAGGCATGATATTCCGCTCGTGATTTCCTGATATGCGAACTCGAAGGGCCGAATGGCCTACTCCTGTTACTGTGTTCCTATGTGGTCCCGGAAGATGAGGCCCCATCCTGAGAGCAAGCAAATAGGAAATTTACCATTTGGAGTAAATTGCTGTTTCTCAGCTTGGAGTTTCACAAAGCTTTGAAGTATCATGTCAGAGACTTGTTATGAGAATTAAAGCCTATGGTAACAAAAGCAAAGTGGCAACATGAAAAGAGGGATAGCTGAAAGAGACAAAGCATGGAAAATCACACACATAATTTCCCAATATGCACTACCAGTGGACAAGATTCTGGTCCAGGTGCACAAGTGAAAAGTTCTCCTCTGGAGCAAATGGATGTTTCTCAAACTGGCAAGATGTAGTCGGTGGGATACCCAAGGATCAATATTGAGACCATTCTTGATCTCCATATAAATAAATGATGTGTCCTTTATGACCCTCCTTAAAACCCAATTCTTTGTTGTTTTTAACATTCAAAGGAGAATAATACAGTTTGTCATTTCTGTAACTGTATCGCTCATACTGATAAATGTTCTTTAACTGTTTAATAGTCTTAGATGATGGCCGAAACCGTAGTTTGATAGTACTTACTTTTCCACCTACTGTTCAAAGGACAGCACATGAGAGCACCTCCTATTTCCAATGCAAGTCTTTCTTTCTCTCAAAGATATCATTGTGGCTGGATTCTCTGTTCGACCCCTGGGTCTGTCTACATTTACCTAGGCATTGGGTAGGTATAGGCACAGTCTGGTTTGTCGAGGACATGAGGTCTGCTTATGGAAGTGGTCACTGACAATGACCCCAAGGAACATATCTACGGTGTAAATCCAAAAATGTGACAGCTTGGCACAGTTGGTAGCCATCTCCCCTCTAGATTCCATGGTGCAATTTGGAAAAGTGCAGAGTTCTCCTGGTGTTCTGCACAATATCATCATCATAGGCAGTCCCTCAAAATGAGGATGACTTGCTTCCATGCTAAAAAAAAGGATGAGTTCACAGGTGTTTTGAATGAAGAACCCGAACCACATTCTCAAGGGTGGAAGATGCTTGTGCGTGGATTTTTTTAACGTGGGGTGGCCGTTGCACACCAGTCACCACACGGGCTTGACAGAGCTCGGTCTTGGTCCAGTGGCAAGGGTTACCCAAGACAACCGGAAACCTGCTCTGCTGCACGGACCGAGTGCGCGCACATATCGCAGTGCGGGCTGGCCCGTGCTGCCCCTAGGCCCCTGGCCCCGAAATCACACCTCCCCTGGGCCCCGATCACATCCCTCCACAGTTCCTTTGCCCCTCTCGCCGCTCCTGCTGTACTTGCCCGCGCTCCAATCACCGACCTGGATCTTGATGATGTCACTCTTCACTGCCATTGCCCTCCTACACCAGCTCGCGCTGTACCTTGTAGTGGCATGCCTCCACGCTGCTCCCTGGGCCGCATACCACTCCTTTTTATAGCCCTGACCTGCCGCTGATGGTTTCTCGCAGGTCGGGGCCTCCACGCTGCAACGAGCACCACAAAAACAGATTAACTGGTCATTTACCTCATTTTTTGTTTGTGGGACCTTGCTGTGCACAAATTGGCTGCCATGTTTGCCTACAAATCAACAGTAACTGCACTTGAAAAAGTAATTCATTGGTTGTGAGGCACTTTGGGACATCTTGAGGACATGATAAAGTACTCTTATAAATGCAAAGTCTACCTTCTTTGTGTGGCAATTGCTACAAATACACATCAATGGATGTGTTAAAAAGACTGATAGTAGGGATTGATCTCAATAATGAATGGGCTTGATGGGCCTAATGAACTTTTCCTGTTCGTACAAATTGTAATGCGGCTATGTCTTATATGGAACGATGTGGCCTTTAACCTATTATGCATGGAGTTCCACACACCACTGCTGGCATCCCATGTCCAAATGCAAGAGCCTCACTCTGCAACATTTTTCAGCCCTATGCGCTCTCTACTTTCCAACTCTGGTGTCTTGCGTGTCAGTTCCTTCTATTCCAACATCAAACACCAAATCTCTGCACTCTGGAACACTCTCTCTAAACCTTTGTCTTGCTACGTCTCAATCTTCTTTCAAAAACTTCCTTTAAGTATACCCGTTCAACTGTACTTTCAGTCAGCTCTCCTAATGTCGATCCTATTTTCTGCTAGTTTATCATCACTCTCCATAAATGATCTTGGAACATTGTTATGTGAAAAATGCCATATAAATGTGAGTTATCTTCTGTAGAATGTAATGCTGTTTTAAGGCATCTTTCTCACAAATAGTTTTCTAGTAGGGTGGTGGATAATTGGAAGAGCGGTTGCTAATGTGTTTCTACCTACTGGAGGTTTTCAAACAAGGATACCGAATATGTTGTGAATAAGTCAATGTCTCACCAACAAGACGCCATCATAACTGTCAGAGAACCACAAGCCAGACTCTGAAGCGGGGAGTCAAATTCTCCAGATAACAAAGAGCTTTCATCAGAATATAGGACGTAACATTTGTTCAACAACAATGAGAATTACTGAGTTAGGTAGCAACCCATTATTTAAAAAAAACTGCTTGACGTTTCCATTTATAATGCATGCCGACCTCAAACTTTCCGTGGATTATTTCGCCCCTCCAATTTTCTTTCCTCTTCTAAATTTCCTAACTCCTATTGTGGTGTGGTTGCATAGGCTATGGTCAACCTCTGGTACCTTACCCACATGAGCATTCTTCATGTGTGAGCGCTATGCAGTAAATATCAGCAGGCTTAGTAAGTGTGAGGAATAGTACAGCCAAGTCTGATGCTGACCTTCCCAACATTCATCTATATATATACTTTCTAGCAGGGGCCACTGGATAGCAATCTGGGCAGCAGGTCTGCCTGATCACTTCCTCTTTCTCGACCACAATTCCAATGAGATTGGCTCACCTCAGGGATCGGTCTTAGAATCCTAGGAAATGTTACCTGTTTGTTGGGACACAGCAGACTGGCCAGATGTGTGGTGGTCAGAAAGCAGTAAACTGCAATAAATGTGCTGAGACATTGTTCTGAGTCACTGTAATAATCAAATACTGATTACCGCACCAGCAGGTGTCTGAATGAATCATTCACACACAGTTCCCTCAAACACAGCTTGCAAGGTCTGGGACCTGGGGGCTAGAAGCTATTTCAAGAAATTTGATTATAAAAGTATGAGATAACATCCGACCAATAAATCTCTCTCTCCCCTTTCCTTCTCTTTTCCTGTGTCTCCTTTTTTCCCTCCGTCTCCTCTCCCTCTCTTCTCCATGTCCTCTGCTTTCCTCTTCTCCATTCCCTTCCTCCCTTTTCTCTCTGCTGCCTTTCCCCTCTAATGCACATTTCTTCTCTTTGCCTTTCCTATTTCCTCTGTCTGTCCACCTCTCTTCTCCCTGGCTCCTCTCCCTCCTTTCTCCAGTGTTTCCCTTTCTTTCTCTCTTCTTCCTTTGGTTACTCTATACCTCTCTTTCTCCTTTATTCCATTTTTGTACTTATGGTGGCTGATTGTCAGGAAATTATGCTCCCACCAGCTGTGTGTATTAGGATATTATGGGTATGCTCCTGATTTTTTTTGTCCATTAATAGGGAAGCACACCCACAATTTCTCATCCACGCTCCCCGGAAGATAAGTACCAGGAAAACACATTCATAAAATCATCTCGATGTATTTCTATTTTTATACTTCTATTTCTTAACATAAATACACATAAATCTTGTGGATGACGCACACTGGTGCTCCAAAACACTGTGAAATGGAATTGTAGAAGAAAGATATCTGTCAGCAACCCCCTGAATATGGCCAGCTCCCGTTCTCAGTTGAGCAGTCAGGAGACAGCCGTTGAGCAGTAGTTCAGGGATATCTCAAAGGGAAACAACATTTGTGAGGACAGTCACCCTTCAGCTTACTCTTGTATATCTCCTAGCAACTGGGTCAAGAAATAAAGATGCCAGCATTGAATCACAAAATGACATTTGATATTTATTATCGCTATTCACTAATTGCAGAGCCATGCTGGAATGGTGGGGATCCCTGTCTCCAAATAACAGAAGGAATTCATCCTCACATATTTTACCCAGTTAACTTCATTGTTTTAAGGTGCATACATCCTCGGTGGAGGACAGATCAGTGAAAATGGTCATTCTGGACCATGGCAGTTTTGCAAAACCAGACTGTGTACATGTACTGATTACACTTCAAAAGTACTTCATTGGCTGTAAAGTGCTTCAGGATGTCTTAAGGTCATGAAATGCACTCTATAAATCTTTCTTTTTTTTTCCTTTTTACTTCTTGCAACACACAAAGCAGTCTTCACTGAGCAGCTGAGCTATTTAACAAGACTGACAAGTGTTACCGGAAGGATTGGGCTGCCATAAGATTTAACTATCCTATCCTTTAAAACTATGTTTGCTGGCAATAAGCCACTGAGCTGTAGTAATTCAAAGGCAATTTTTGGCAAAATAAAAGCTGGAAGCAATGGAAGGGAATCATTCGCAATACCGTCATCCTCCAATTTGTAGATTACTGAGTTTATAGATTATTAACTCAATGCTGTGAGGAATTGTGGAGTTACGTCCTCAATTTAAACTCTGCACCCACCGAAGTAAATATTTTCATATTTTTGGCCATAATTTATTTGTAATATTAAACCAAATGTGGGACTTGTGCAGATGGGATGGAGAGGGAGTCGAGGGCTCGCAATTTTCAAAAAATGATTAAAACTAAAAATTAGCTCCAAATTTTACAATATAATCTGTAACAATCTGCCTCGCTGACAAGCAAGATGATAAGACCAGTGGCAGTCTCAGAGTCTGACGTGCTAGACAATTCCAGCAGCAGCAATCATTGGGAGCATCTGAAAAGGCAGTGAATGTAGATCAGCAATGAAGAATTAATAAACAAGACAATGGGATAACATCCGGATAGAGGTGTACCGATGGATGTGGTGTATTTAGATTTCCAAAAGGCATTCAATAAGGTGCCACACAAAAGGTTACTGCAGAAGATAAAGGTACGCGGAGTCAGAGGAAATGTATTAGCATGGATAGAGAATTGGCTGGCTAACAGAAAGCAGAGAGTCGGGATAAATGGGTCCTTTTCGGGTTGGAAATCGGTGGTTAGTGGTGTGCCACAGGGATCGGTGCTGGGACCACAACTGTTTACAATATACATAGATGACCTGGAAGAGGGGACAGAGTGTAATGTAACAAAATTTGCAGATGACACTAAGATTAGTGGGAAAGCGGGTTGTGTAGAGGACACAGAGAGGCTGCAAAGAGATTTAGATAGGTTAAGCGAATGGGCTAAGGTTTGGCAGATGGAATACAATGTCGGAAAGTGTGAGGTCATCCACCTTGGGGAAAAAAAAAACAGTAAAAGGGAATATTATTTGAATGGGGAGAAATTACAACATGCTGCAGTGCAGAGGGACCTGGGGGTCCTTGTGCATGAATCCCAAAAAGTTAGTTTGCAGGTGAAGCAGGTAATCAGGAAGGCGAATGGAATGTTGGCCTTCATTGCGAGAGGGATGGAGTACAAAAGCAGGGAGGTTCTGCAGAAACTGTATAGGGTATTGGTGAGGCCGCACCTGGAGTACTGCGTGCAGTTTTGGTCACCTTACTTAAGGAAGGATATACTAGCTTTGGAGGGGGTACAGAGATGATTCACTAGGCTGATTCTGGAGATGAGGGGGTTACCTTATGATGATAGATTGAGTAGACTGGGTCTTTACTCGTTGGAGTTCAGAAGGATGAGGGGTGATCTTATAGAAACATTTAAAATAATGAAAGGGATAGACAAGATAGAGGCAGAGAGGATGTTTCCACTGGTCAGGGCGACTAGAACTAGGGGGCACAGCCTCAAAATACGGGGGAGCCAATTTAAAACCGAGTTGAGAAGGAATTTCTTCTCCCAGAGGGTTGTGAATCTGTGGAATTCTCTGCCCAAGGAAACAGTTGAGGCTAGCTCATTGAATGTATTCAAGTCACAGATAGATAGATTTTTAAGCAAGAAGGGAATTAAGGGTTACGGGGAGCAGGCGGGTAAGTGGAGCTGAGTCCACGGCCAGATCAGCCATGATCTTGTTGAATGGCGGAGCAGGCTCAAGGGGCTAGATGGCCTACTCCTGTTCCTAATTCTTATGTTCTTATGTTCTTCTGGAGAGAGGCAGCTGAGATGGTAAGGAGAGCAGCAGTGATGGAGACTGACAGGCAATACAATCTGTTCATTAGCAGTTACTGATTGTGACCAAGACATCAGCAGTTACAGAGAGTAATGGAGGAGACAGTAAAAGTGGCTGCAGTTGTGAAGTGTGAGATTTGAGACACATAAGAATGATTGCAGTTGCTGCAGAAAGTGACAGACGAAAGAACAGCTTTTGCACAAAATGACAGGCTAGATGGCAAGTGTATCTGCAATTGTGGAAAGTAACAGACGAGACAATGACATCAACTACAGTTGCAAAGAGTAACAGACTAGTACAGAAACAGTTCTATTCTCCACTTCCAAGAAAAAGTGTGAATGTATCAAAGAAAAATTCCTGATAGTTCTCGCATCACGCATGTCAGAATAATTTCATGACACTAGGCTGGAGTTCTCCTTTAACTGCTATTCTGGCAGTGTTCAGTATTCACTTTTTATACAGTGCTATGGAAATGAGGGTGGATAATTGCCACAATGCCGGAAGTGCGAGGCAAAGGAGATGGAGAAGATACGAGGCATGAAGGAGAACTTGTTTCTATTTTGATATGTTACAAATGTTCAGACGAAACAAGCAGTCAAGTACACATTAATCTCAATGGAGCAACAAAAAAATGGATAAGAAATTCCTGTGCCGATTTTATCAGGACACTGCTTGCAGTATCCTGTCGGCCTGAATTCATAAATAGAAAAAAAACATAATTTTTTTTCAAAAGAAGTCTGGAATTACAAGGATGATGTAAAACTGGAGAGAGCCCCATGTTCCATGTGTTGAGTTGCTTCTCTCAGCAGTGTTACTGTGGAGAGCAGCAAGATTAGGTCAGACAGTTCCATTCAGGGCGACAGGAGCTGTGCTTGTACACTGCCTAGTGGTTGAAATCAGCAATATGGCAAGAGGCAAGTCATCCCTGCCTGCTCTCTTGACTGACAATAATGCATTGCGTGGAGTCACCAAGAAAAGTGGAGGGTAGAAAATTCCATTCAAAAAGTAAGTCTCACCAGTCTATCCAGTTGTTGACACAATTTCCAAGCTCTATTCAGTACATTTTAACTACCTTTTACCTCAGCTGTGCGAGGACGCAAAACTCACCTGCAATAAAGTCATTTATGAATTACAAACTTACAAACATGTAAGAGTATAAACAATGGTTCATGAACGTTTCTGGAATACACATTTTACATAAATATGTACGCCATAGAGAAGCAATTATTGTCTGTACATTGAGAGTTTGCGAGGCCAAAAGGATGCAGCAGGGTCTATTCTTTGGACAGTGGAGTTCAGGAATATTGTAGGAGCAGAGGAGAGGGAGCTTTACTCTCATCTATCCTGTGGTGTATATAATCTGTGACTATTTGATTGGCAATGTAGAGACAGATTACTCTGCATCTAACCTTTCTGTACCTGACCTTGGAGTGCTTGATGGAATTGTGCAGAGTGAGCTGTGGTCTGTATCTAACCTATGCTAGATATCTGACCTTGGAGTGTTTGATGCTTGATTCTGCATCTAACCCATTGCTGTACAAGACTTCAGAATACTCAATACTGACACTAGATACCAAAATATATTTAAAAAAAACATGCCATTTAAGAGCATTTACATCTCTCAGCTTAACAAGCATAAAAAAGTCAAGATTAAAAGAATTTATGGGATTTTACCAGGCATGAAGTATTATCTTCATTGTCTTGGCTTTGATCGATGAAGCAGGATAGGCAACACTGTATCGTGCTAATTGCATTTCCCAAGCTATCCTGCTGTCCAAGAGCTTCTGAAACATCCCCATCCAAGATCTCTCTTACCATCATAGAGTGGTCCTTTATGTCTCTGATGCTCACATCTCCTTGCTTTATCGGAAAAGCTTCTGCAGACAAATCTGTGTGTGTCCCAACAACATACAGCTCCTCGTTGATATTATCATCATTCAGGAACAAAATACATTTTTGGGAAAAGCAAATGACACTTGGTCTGTGCTTTACAACTTTGAAATATCTTCTCGGCACAGTCTCTGCTTTGGGGCTCAACACCTGTGCAGATGGGCTGTCCTTCCGAACCAATGCGTAGTCACACTCATCTTTCACATAACTGAGGGTCCTTTCTTTGGGAAGCACAATGGTATAAGTATACTTTTCATCAACATCTGCAGTGGTGAAGACAACATCGGTAGCTTTCTCGGGAAAAAGTAACTTTGCTGATGTGACTTGGTGAGACACCTCTCGGCTGGTTATTCCAATTCTGTCGCCTGGGTTCATTCTGAATCAAATGTAAATCATCCAAATGAACTCAACAGCTCTTGAGTCTCATTTCTTTAAGATTGCTTTTTCAGAGTTTATCTCACAGTCTCGCAGAAAGCCTGTTGAAAGATCAACAACAATATATTTTTTAATTCCAACATATATCTCTACAATCTTTTGAGATGGACACATACAGCAACAAGACTTCATGCGCTACACATAACAAAATCAAAGAGAAAGTCTTACCATTGGGATCCTTTTTAGGGAACGAGTCTCTCGGTCAGGATTTTTTGGGGGCTGGATTTACTCCATTAGAACTCAAACTGTTGTATGTTGACCTCTTGAACAGGATTTTACATTATAGGGCTTTTGTGCATTTTTACTTTTACATTGATATACATCCAAACCACTTCATATAGATGCAAAAGATAATATAGATTAACCCTTAAATAAACATTATCACTATTGGGATCTCTTTTAAAGAGGAAGCCTTAATGCCAGAGTGACTGCCTGCTGAATTTCAGTTTGGCTCAGTTGGTAGCACTCTCATTCGGAGTCTGAAAGTTATGAGTTCAAGCCACATTATGACTTCATACACAACATGCACTGATGGAATTGAGGGAGTGTTACATTGATGGATGTGATATCTTCTGGATGAGATATTAAACCAAAGTTCTGCCTGCTTACTGAGGTGGGCGTAAAGGATCCCATGGCACTATTTGAATAAGTGCAGGGAGTTCTACTGTTGTCCTGGCCAATATTCCTTCTTCAACTAACACAACTGAAATCAGATTATCTGATCATTGAAGCATTGTCATTTGTAGGATCATGTTATGTACAAATTGGCTGTTATGTTTGCCTACAGACTACACTTCAAAAATATTCAAAGTTGTAAAATGCTTTAGGATGTCCTGAGAATGTGTTATAGAACTGAAAGTTTTTCATCTTTTGGTAGCTCCAATATAATGATTCTTCATGGTGGATAGTCACTTTCTCGGCTCACGTGTGAAGAATGGTCAATTGAGTGAGGTAACAGAGAGATACAAAGGCCTGAATAACCACAATCACCTTCACGAAAGAGAGAAAACTGGGAAAAAAGCAGGGTTCAATAGTTACCTCTTTTTCATTGTTTTCCAAATAGACGGCATATTTTCTAACGGATTATGTTCTTGTTGAATTCCATTGTACATTGCAGGTCCTAAAGAGAAAACAGTGGAAAGTAAAATTACAATTTCCAGGGATACTACAGGGAAAACTATTTGATGACTCTTGGACAGAGATGCTCAGTAACCTAATGGGTGAAGGCACATTTTAGAATAGTATTAAACAAAGCTCCAGAAGGTCCCAAGGTTCATTCCTAGTTTCCACTGTCAAGTTATCACAGTTGAGATATTATTATTGGCCCTAGGCTAGAAAGGGGAACATCAGCCGTGGCTCTATTCCTGATCACTATCCAATGTCTTCTGCTGGGTTCCGATATGGACAAAAGTGAAAAGAAGACCAATTTGAGCTCTAATGTCATCCATAGCTAAAGAGCTTATCAACATTCACTGTCTAGGTTCATGTATGAAGAATGGGTACTTAGTTCATGTATTGAAGTAATGGTAACACACCTGGAACCACACCCTGGCAAAAGTCAATATCTTCAGGAAGTCCCCTGGAGGATGAGACTTGGGAATTAATCATGGCGAGCAGGGAAATGGCAGAGACGTTGAACAAATATTTGTATTGGTCTTCACAGTAGAAGGCACTAAAAACATCCCAATAGTGGATAATCAAGGGGCTATTGGGAGGGAGGAAATTAATACAATCACTAATGAAGTAGTTCTTGGTAAAATAATGGGACTAAAGGCAGACAAGTCCCCTGGACATGATGGCTTACATCCTAGGGTCTTAAGAGAAGTGGCAGCAGAGAAAGTGAATGCATTGGTTGTAATCTACCAAAATTCTCTAGATTCTGGGGCGGTCTCAGTGGATTGGAAAACTGCAAATGTAACACCCCTATTTAAAAAAGGAGGCAGACAAAATGCAGGAAATTATAGACCAGTTAGCCTAACATTTGTCGTTAGGAAAATGCTGGAGTCCATTATTAAGGAAGCAGCAGCAGCGGGGCATTTGGAAAAACATGATTCAATCAAGCAGAGTCAACATGGTTTTATGAAAGGGAAATCATGTTTGACAAATTTGCTGGAGTTTGTTGAGGATGTAACGAGCAGGGTGGATAAGGGAGAACCAGTGGATGTAGTATATTTGGATTTCCAGAAGGCATTCGATAAGGTGCCACATAAGAAGTTACTGCACAAGATAAAAGCTCACGGGGTTGGGGGTAATATATTAGCATGGATAGAGGATTGGCTAACTAACATAAAACAGAGAGTCGGGATAAATGGGTCATTTTCCGGTTGGCAAACAGTGACTAGTCTGTTTGGTGAAGGTACTCCCACAGTGCTGTTAGGGAGGGAGTTCCTGGATTTTGATCCAGCAATGATGAAAGAATGGCAATATACTTCCAAGTCAGGATGGTGTTCGACTTGGAGGGTAACTTGGAGGTGGTGGGGTGATGGTGTTCCCATGCACCTGCTTCCTTTGTCCTTCTCGGTGGTAGAGGTCACGGGTTTGGGAGGTGCTGTTCAAAGAAGCCTTGGCAAGTTGCTGCAGTGCATCTTGTAGATGGTACACGCTGCAGCCATGGTATGCTGCTGGTGGAGGAAGTGAGGGATGGGGTGCCAATCAAGTGGGATGCTTTGTCCTGGATGGTGTCAAACTTCTTGAGTGTCGTTGGAGTTCATCTAGGCAAGTGGAGAGTATTCCATCACACTCCTAACTTGTGCTTTGCAGATTGTGGAAAGGCTTTGAGGAATCAGGAGGGGAGACACTCACCACAGAATACCCAGCCTCTGATCGGCTCTTGTTGCCGCAGTATTTATGTGGCTGGTCCAGTTAAGTTTCTGATCAATGCTGACTCCCAGGATGTTAATGGTGAGGAATTCAGCGATGGTAATGTCATTGAATGTCAAGGGGCGGTGGTTAGATTCTCTCTTGTTAGAGATAATCATTGCCTGGCACTTATGTGGCACAAATGTTACTTGCCACGTCAACTCAAGCCTGAATGTTGTCCAGGTCTTGCTGCATGCGGGTATGGACTGCTTCATTATCTAAAGAGTTGAAAATGGCACTGAATACTGTGCAGCCATCAGCGAATATCCCCACTTCTGACCTTATGATGGAGGGAAGGTCATTGATGGAGCAGCTGAAGGTGGTTGTGCCTAGGACACTGCCCTGAGGAACTCCTGCAGCGATGTCCTGGGACTGTGATGATTGACCTCCAACCATAGCAACCATTTTTCTTTGTGCTAGGTATGACTCCAACCAGTGGAGTTTTCCCCCTGATTCCCATTGACTTCAGTGTTACAAGGGCAGTCACTCTCACCTCACCTCTGGAATTCAGCACTTTTGTCTATGTTTGAATGAAGGCTATAATGAGGTTGTAGGGCTGGAGGAGGTTACAGAGATAGGGAGTGGAGAGATTTGAAAACAAGGTTGAGAAATTTAAAATCAATGTGTTGCCAGAATGGGAGACAATATTGGTCAGAGAGCACAGGGGTGATGGGTGAACAGGACTTAGTGTGAGTTAGGATATGGGCAGCAGAGTTTTGGATGCTCAAGTTTTTGAAGGGTACAATGTGGGAGGCTGGCCAGGACAGCTTTGGAATAGTTGAGTCTGGAGGTAACAAAGTCATGGATGAGGGTTTCAACAGCAGATAAGATGAAGCAGGAGCAGAGATGGGTGATGTTAGGGGGTGTAAGTCTTGGTTATGGAGAGGATATGGAGTCGGAAACTCAGCTCAGGGTCAAATAGGACAGCAAGGTTGCGATGGTCTGATTTCGCTTCAGACAGTGTCCAAATTGAGTAAAACTGGTGTTCACCTCTAGATTTTCTTTGGAGCATCTGAACCTCAGTGAAGCAGAAGATGATATCTGTACCCTGAAGTAAGAAGTGAGGGACTGAATGATGTTGTGAGTATATACATTTTCTTACACAAAGTAGACAACAAGCACTGAAGGCACATCAGAGAAGAACCACAGAGATCTGAGTTATGGAGGCAGATTGGAGAAACATGGGGGTAGAAGTTCACCTTGGGTGGGAACAGAAGACAGGCAGTAATGCATTGGCCGCCCGTTGAACGCCCACCCGATATTCAACTCCACTGACTCCAATTGAAGTGGGCAGTACCATATCGGCTGGTCCAAGAGGAGTGGCCATGAAACAAGCAGCCGATATGGTACTGCCCACTTTGTGCTACTGCCTATGATAAATTTCTACCCCACAGACTTTTCAGCTATCAAAGGAGGCCAAGAGGTGACCTTATAGAAGTATATCTGATATATGCAGCATGGAAAAGATAAATCCAGAATATTACTTTAAATTAAATTACAGGGGTATAACAATGAACACTGATTCTAACTAGTAAAAGGCAAGCTTAAGACTGATATCAGGAAGTTCTTCATCACAAAAGAGTGATCGAAACTTGGAATGTGACTTTCAGGTACAGTCGTGGAAACTTAATTTGAGGTACTTAGGAATGAAAGTGCTTTACTTGGATCACTATCACAAGCTGATTATAATTGTTGACTGAAGCATAAGACAGAAGGTTAAGTCTATCCATCTATTAATCTGGCAATACAACACAGGTCCAGCTACTTTTGGGTAAGACTATCCAAATGATTTTAAAACCTAGACTGTAAAAAAAAAAAATACAATTCTTGTTTTGCCAAATACTAGGCTGTTTGCACAGCCTTACCCAACTACAAAAAATATTGAGCTGAATACCTGTTCTATCACATGCTCTTCAACTGTCAAAGGGAAGAGATTTTTCACATTGCCAAATGATCAGGAGGTTAAGGGCCACATGTGAAGGCATGTTTCTCTTTACTATCTTGCATCAGATTTCTACTCACAGACTCTGCAGATATAATCAAAGGCAGCAGGATGCACTCTATATATCACTGATAGTACTGCCATAGCTCATAAAATATAACAGCAACTTGTTTTTCACAAATGTTCATACCAGACCCATTTGTAAAAGATTAATATAACATCATGATTCACGGTAGACGTGAACGATTCCTTTGTTGTCATTGTGCCGCATCCCAGGAAACTCGTCTTCAAATTTAGAATAATTTTAGCCAGGTCCTGAAATTCAACCAGAATGATAAACTGTTAATTTCACAATGAAGAGATTGAAAAACATAGGGATATAGGAACATATCGGACTGCAAAATAACATTGCGGTGCAGCCAGCTGGTCCCAAAGTTCAAAAAATACCATGCTATAATTTCTCTCTTATTCACCAAAAGAAATGATCTCCCTGGGCAGTCTGTTCCACACATTCACCCTTTTCTGTGTGGTGTACCTTTTAGGAGAAAAAATGCACATGATTACAAATAGGTTTTGTACTCATATCAACTTTTTCGCTAAAATTAACAAAGACAGGGATGCCGAAATTTAGGGTCTCAAAGAGACCCGTTAATGCCAGTTAGCGACGGCCATTCCTAAAAATCGAATGGCCACCACTTTGGGGTCAACAGGTCGACCCAACCTAAATTCAGGCCGAGGATTTTTCGGCCTGGACCACATTCCGCCCAAGTAGTTGCACCGCCAATTTAAAAGGAATAAAAAAATACTTACCAGCCGCTTTCAGCTGAATACCTCAATCCCCCGCCGCGCAGTGCCCCCAGCAGGTTTTCCTGCTGGTGCACCATCTCCGAACTGAGTGCAGCCCAATAGCGCAGCCGCCCTTAAAGGGGAGGGCCCACTGCTGCGGCCATCAAAATATTGCCCCGGGTTTGGCCGGGCCGCCAATGGGCAGCCTGGAACCCCCTCGGGTGCCAGGCCGCTGGCCCAGCCAAAACCCTCCCTTGTGGCCCAGTGGCCAAAGTGATTGAATCTCTCCCCTTTAATGGTGATGTGCTGTGATGTCACCACGACTCCACTGCTGATTGAAAGCGACGGAAGCCACAACTGACCCATTTTCAGCCAGTCAGCCTGGCTTTGAATCTAAGGCCCACCCCATTATGATCCATTTCCTGTGAGACTTTGAAAATATGTCAAAGTCCTGAAAATGGATCTTGTTATATATGTGGACTTGTATTTACACTGTACAGCCACCACAGGGCTCATCCCCTGGAGTCCCAAGGGATCCCATAATCCCTTGGGTGCACAGGTATTTAAGGAGGCTTCACAGGTTGGAGGGGCATTCTGGAGACCTGCAATAAAAGACTAAGGTCACACTTTACTTTGAGCTCACAGTGTTCAGTCTGACTCTTTCTCCATACACAACAGATCGAAGGCCCTTTGAACATGTCCTGTTTTAGGATCCATTCAGGATATAGGTTTGCCCTGAGCCATCAGGACTGCTCTACTCAGAATTACTTGGTCTACATGTGGCCTAACCAGTGATCTTTAAAGGGACTGCTGGAGGCTGCCACAAGAAAGGTACGTTTTTTAAAAATACATACCTTATTGTGTAACCGGAAGGAGCAGGAGTGCTTCTCCCAGTTCCACAGCACTCCCAAGGACCACTTCCAGCCTCTGTTCATTCCCATTCCCAATTGCCTCCTCTCCCCCACCCAGGAGCTACGTGAGGGCAACTGCCAGTATTGCAGCAGCCCAACATTCATCTTAGCTTTGCCGGCAAGGAGATGCACAGTATGCGTCCACATCTTGCTGGTCTTATTCAAATGAGACATCAATCACAACTCGGGCCTACCTGTTCCAGCACAGGAATCATTACCTGCACTGGAATAGGTAGGCCCGAGGCCAATGTGAACCAATTTCAGCTGTATCAGCCATGGCTCAGTGGGTAGCTCTCTCGCCTTTCATAGACTAGAGAAACTATTTCATGCATTAGAGATATTAACCCTCCATGCAGAAGCTGATGCTTATTAATATGTCCTTACTATACAGTAAAAATGCACACGAGGCCCATACTAGAGAGAAGATCACTCTGTGACCAGTAACCTTTATTAGCCAGCACTGAAGTGGAGAAGATGGGTGGAGCTTCCCCTTTTATACCTGAAAGTCCAGGTTAGGAGTGTCTCCCACAAGTTCACCACCTAGTGGTCAGTGTTCTCATGGAGTACAACTTAGGTCAGTTTATACATGGATTACAATGACAGTTGAATACATGACATCACCTCCCCACCATGTCTTAATGGAATCACAGGTTAAGTCTCCCTGGTGGTTTACGCTCCTTTGTCGAGCGCCTGAGTTGGGGCTCCTGTTGTTGGGCTCTGGCCTGAGTGTCTGCGGTGCCTCAGGCCTGTCCGGACTACCCACAGTGACTGGGCTCTCCTCCACTTGGTTCCAGTGTTCGGTCACCTGTGGTGGAGTGAACTCCACGTGTTCTTCCTCTGCTTCTTCTATGGGGTTGCTGAACCTCCTTTTTGTTTGATCCACGTGTTTGCTGCAGATATGTCCATTGGTAAGTTTAACTACCAGAATCCTATTCCCCTCTTTGGCAATCACAGTGCCTGCGAGCCATTTGGGTCCTGCAGCGTAGTTGAGGACAAAGACAGAGTCATTGACATCAATACATCGCGCCCTCGCATTCCCGTCATGGTAGTCATATTGTGACCGGCGCCTGCTCTCAACAATTTCTTTCAAGGGATAACCTGGTTTTGAGCATCCTTTTCATTAGCAGCTCTGCGGGTGGAATCCCTGTGAGCGAGTATGGTCGGGATCTATTGACCAACAGGAGGCGTGATAAGCGGCTTTGTAGAGAACAATGGAATTGGGATCTTCATAATAAGAAGGAATTATGAGATGGCATCAGAATCAGGGGAATTAGGAGCTTCAGAAACTAGGAAATAAGATGCTCCAGAAACAAAATAATTTGCAGTTTCAGAAACAAAGTAATCAGCAGCAACAGAAATAGGAGAAGTTGGAGCTGCAACATGGAAAATAGCAGCTCGATAAAGAGGGAAATTAGAAGCTACAGAAACAGGGGAATTGGAATTTCCAAAAACAGAATTAAGAGACATCTCCAGAAATAGGGGAATTAAGAGAGCAACATCTACATGGCCCAAACTCTGACCCCTGACCTCACTCCCTGACACCTGACCACACTCACTGACTCAACGCCCTGACCCCACGCACTGAACCCTGACCCCACTCACTGATCCCTGACACCACGCTCTGACTCCTGACACCATTCACTGACCCCTGGCCCGACTCTCTGACGCCACTCACTGAACCCTGACCCCAGATCTCCAGAATCGGCAGAATTCTGAAAGAGCGCCAGAAACGGAAATTAGGACGTCCATAAACAGGGGAATAGGCATCTCCAAAAATAGGGGAATTCGGAGCTCCTGAAACAGGAATTGGGAGAGAGCTCCAGATGCAGATGAATGAGGAGCCCCTGAAACGGGAATTTTGAGCACCATAGAGAGGGGAACTAGCAGATCCATAAACTGGGAAATAAGAGCACCAGAAAGAGATGGATTTGGAGCTCCTGGAACAATGGAATTAGGATCTTCAGAATAAGGAGGAATTATGAGATGGCACCTGTAGGGGAGGACGGAAACCCCCTCATTTTACCCAGAAGGAAAAGGGCTGTGGGATCAGTCTGGGCTGTGAATTGAAACCGATGGAAGGAAAACTTTGGGACACAAATGAATTTTAAAAGGGCAGACGAGGCCTGAAGAGGATAAAAGGGGGTGCATTCATGGAGACCCCCCCCCCCCCCGTGTTTGGACTCATAGGAAAGGGAATTTAATTTGGAACTATCTACCAGAAAGTTTGAAATCCTAAAGTGCACATGGAAGAAACTACGAACTTTAATCGAATTTGGGATTTTTAAAAGGTGTATGTTGGGTCTGCAAGAAAAGGGGTGGGGTCAATATCAAAAGGGCCAGTTTGGACATTGGAACTAATCAAATTGTCTGGGAACTGTATACCCTCGAAACTTACCCCTTGAAAACATTAGCATTTAAACAATGCCACATACATATTCCAACACCTTTTTCATCAGGCATAGAAATATCTGGCTCAGGCCAGACTAGCACAATGGCTACAGGAGGCCAATGCAATCAACACCCACTCAAACCTTGAGTAGGTTAACATCAGTGGAAAAAAAAAACAATCTAAAACTGCTGCATTTTTCAAAATCAAAAAGTCCACCAATGAGAAGAATCGACTTCAGCAGGAGAGGCGGACTGGATAATCTGGCTATAAAAAAGGGGTTTCTGACATAGTGAAAAAGGAGTGATGATTTTCCCTGCCCTCGTCATCCAACAACCACAACCAGCAAGCCTCTCGACACTGAAGGAAAACCAGTGTCCGAAGACACCGAAGATAGAAGAAACAAACCACCATACTGCGGAAGGCACAATCGTGAGTATCACCTCTGGTCCCCAGAACTGCCAACTCAGTTAGGCCAGGAAAGGTGGGAGGTTGGGCATTGTACTGCTAAACTGGTGTAAAGATTTTCGTTGGGTCCGTTTTAGTGGGATTTAGGGGGATTGTTTTGTTGGTGTATTGCTGTTTGTTGAGTTACACCTTGTCAAATAAATTGGAAGCCTAAAGTTCCTCTTGGAATTACCTTGTATCAGTTCTATTGTATTACATTTCCTGATCGTGAGTCTTATGTCAGAACGGTGTAAGGGAAGCTAGGAGCGCCTCGAAAACGCTCAACTGTGTGTCACAGGCTAGGGAAGAAGGGGTTAGGAGTGTTTGACACTCACAGGTGCCTCACAGGCTAGGCATAAGCTGTGGGGACACACGAGTCTCAAAACCCCCTTCATAAGCTGTGGACACAGTCTCTCCAGGGGTGCTCTTGCAGCACTCAGGGTACCTCACAGGCCAGGCATAAGCTGTGAGGTCAGAAGCCCAGAGAGAGACACCCAAGGCACAACAACCCTGTGAAAACCCCTTAAAGAACATGGCGACCACGAAGGGACATAAGCAAACAGGAGATGTTAATATAACAGATGAGGTGATAAGAGAGGAAACTAAAATGGAGGAGAGAATTTCCTCATACATTTTTGGCAAGGTGAACCTCACCAAACCTTGGGTGCAAGCCCTCACTCGGGCAGAGCGCCCAGTGGATGCTGCTGCTCAGTGGACAGCAGGGAAGGACCACAACCACAGGGTGGAAAAGGCCATCTGGCTTATCTGCTTCACCCGCCAAGTCCGAAAGCTCGACCAGCAGGTGAAGGACTTGGAACAGAGTCTTCAGAAATCAGAGGAGCTCTCTGCTATCCGGACTGTGGTTGGGGACAACCTGCTGGCCGAATTAGCTAGGGAGCAGCAAAGGAACCGGCAGTTGGAGGAGACCTTCTGAAATAGCCGGGACTATCTTCAGTGTCAGGTCACTGAGGCCAAGGGTAGTGAGGGGTCCCTCCGGGAACAGAACTCTCGGTACACCCAGAAAATTTGGGAACTGGAGAATAAATTAAAAGACGTACAGGCAGCCTATAAAGTGGCCAGTAGCAGTGAGTTTGCAGATCACGGTCCCTGCCAGGAGAGGATTAAAACTCTCACCCACGCTCTATCCCAGGCAAAGGGGATGGTCGCCCTGATAGGACCCGGAGGGTCTACAGGGGACAAAGGAGAGTATTGCGGGGTAGAGGAGAATCCAAAGGCAAGAGGCGCCCGACCACCTCCTGAGGCACCAGTGGTTTGTCCAGTGAGGTACCAGGAGGGGCGGGGCACGCAGGTAGTAGCATACCCAGGGCTGGGGGCAGGACCAATGTGTCCCGTTTGGCAGCAGGGATGTGAGGCTCCAGCCGAGGGTCAGTTAAGGGCTGGATCAGGCGATCAGGCACTGTCTGCTGCACCGGGTATGGTGGGACAGCCGGAGGTAGAGGGACCAGCGCAGAAAGATCCTGAACCAGGGCGGATTTGCCCGGTCAGGCATCGCAAGTACGGTCCTCCACAGGGAGGTGGCCAAGGTCGGGGAGCACTGGAGAGCGACTTTATTATTCCCCATGGAGTTCAATCACTCTGGGCCATGATGGCCCATTTGGCCAAACTCACTCGCAGTGGGGACCCGTCTATCCACTTCATGGAGGTGATGCAGGCAGGGGAAATTAATGGGTGTGACGAGGAAGAGACAGTCAAGCTGCTGCTCTTCTCTCTGGACAGCAAATTGTACCAGGCCCTACCGGCAGAATGCCGGAGGGGACAGCGTACATTTACTGAGGTCCAGAGGGCCGTCTTTGAGGCTATGGGCTTCGATGACGGCAGTCCTTTCGAACGGGTCGAAAGGACAAGGCAGCTCGCAGGGGAAACCCCGCAGGCGTTTGCGGACAGGCTGTGGGTGGTATACCACGCAGCCTGTGGGGAGCTCCTCGACCGGGCGAATCTTTCCGCGGTATAGACTGGCCGCTGGCTGAGGATGCTGGTGGCAAACTGCTTGCCCCGGCTCAAGGCCAGGGCAGAACTGTGGTTCGATTCCCGGGACTCCAACCTCACCGAGGAAGCAGTGGTCACGCAACTGGCACTGGTCCAACGGAATGGAGGAGGGGAGGAGGAGAAAACCTCCAAAGGTCGGGTAAATGAAGTAAAACCCAACCCGATTCCCAAAAGGGAATGGCACCAGGAGGGTGGCCGCTCGCCTGATAAGGAGGGAGTGTGCTACGAGTGCGGGAAAGCTGGGCATTTTAAAAGGGATTGCAGGAGCCCAGTAAAGAGATATGGGGGGAGAAGTCCTTCAGGAGCCGCCCAGAGTGGGGGAAGTGGAGCGAGCTCCTCACCATCCCTTGACCAGATAGTAGCTGCAGTGAGGACAGCGCTGGAGGGGACTGGGAAGGTAGCCACGGCAACAGGCAGGGAAGCACCAGCAACCCTGCCAGTACAGAGGCCGTGACTAGCCCAGACCCAGCCTGCATACCTGTGCCCACTAGAATACGACCCCTGGGGACGACCCTGGGTCAAGATGGAGGTTGAGGGTGTATTGGGTACTTACCTTTTGGACACTGGTGCTTCCAGCACGATAGTCCATTCGGAGGACCCCGCAACCTCACCTCTATCAAACGGGGTGCCGTATCAACTAGTTGGGTTCACAGGTAATGAGAAGGCTGGGTTTTTCTCAGTCCCGCTCGCAGTTCGTTTAGGAGCACTCCAAACACAATGGAAGTGCGTCCTGATGAACTGGGAGCAGGTGGGAAAAGGGATTTTGGGGGCAGATTTTATCATCGCTCGCCAGATCCTAGTAGACTTGAGGAATCACTGTCTATGGGGCACAGTGGGCACGGGAGCAGAGGGAGAAGTCATGGTTATTGATAAGAAACAGGGAAAAGGGACTCTATGTACAATGAAGCCAAAAGGGGGTTACGACCTGGAGGTTCTGGTCGGTAACACCCTGGCCGAGTACCGGGCCTATGTGCAAGCAAATCTTGCAGCATTTGCCACCCATAAACACGACTGTGGGAGAGTCACAGGAGTGGAGGTTAGAATAGATGGGGATCCCATGTCCCGCCCGCAAAAGCAGTATGGCTTTCCCCAAGAGGCAGAAGCAGACTTGGAGACAGCTTTAAGCTCGCTTGTCGAGCAGGGTGTTTTGAGACCCATAGCCACCCATGTCAACTCCCCGCTTTGGCCGGTTAGGAAACCGGATCATTCTTGGAGGGCTACGGTGGATTATAGGGTTCTCAATAAAAACATCCCAGCTTGTGCCCCCACAGTAGCGGCGGTTGCGGATCTGATAGGGGAAATCCCTGCATCCGCAACCACGTATCCAACGGGTTCTGGTCTATCCCTGTACGGAGGGAAGACCAGTACAAGTTTGCCTTCATCTTCCGGGAACAGCAGTATACATGGAGCTGCCTCCTACAGGGCTTTCATAATAGTCCCAGCATCTTTCACCAATGCATGGCGAACTGCTTAAAAGGCTTCAGCCAGCCACACCAGCTGGTCCAGTATGTGGACGACCTGTTGTTGTTCACAGACAGCAGTGATGTCCACTGCTGGCCGAACTGCTGGTCTTACTGAAGGAAGGGGGTTTTAAAGTTAACTCCAAGATAGGTCTAGGAGAGGTAAAATTTAAGGGCCTGACGATAAGGGCAGGAGAAAGGGCCATTGATGAGGCTAGAAGAAAGGCAGTGCAGGAACTCCCTGTCCCTAGGGATGTGTGGGGGGTAAGGTCTTTCCTGGGAATCACTGGCTACTGTAGGGACTTCATCGAGGACTATGCAGCCACTGCCGCCCATCTGCTCAGACTCCTACATAAGGGGGTCAAGTGGGAATGGGACAAGGGCTGTGAGGCAGCATTTGTCCGTCTTAAGAGAGACCTGCAGATAGCACCAGCCGTAGGAGCAATTGATGGGGGGGAGGAATTCTTCCTGGAGGTGGCAGCCAGTGGCGACAGCTTAAGTGCAGTGTTGCTCCAGGGGCGAAACGGTCAGCTGAGACCAGTGGTGTACTCCTCCAGGGTCCTCACGGAGGTAGAAAAGGGATACTCCAATTGTGAGAGGCACTTGCTTGCCACCCACTGGGCAGTAAAGAGAGCTCAGATCTTTACCAGAATATCCCCCATTACACTCCTCACCCATCATACCCCGATGCAGATGCTGTTGGACGGGAGGATTAAGGACAGGACAGTGAGCAGTGCTAGAATCACTCGCTGGACCCTCCTCCTCTCCCAAATGACTTTAAAGGTCAAGGGCCTCTGCGAGCCCAGGCTCGCAGCAAATTTAATCTATCCAGGGCAGCCGCATCGATGCTCTGTGGAGGGAGTATGGGACATTAACTTTGGATTTCGGGCAGGGATACACCCCACAGGCCGCGAGATCTACGTTGATGGCTCCAGTTCAGTGTACGCGGGTACAAGACTCACAGGCTGCAGAGTTTGGGATCCCAAGGCAGGAATTGCCTTGGCTCTTAAACTCCCATGCACCCTGAGCGCCCAGCAGGCGGAACTCTCGGCGGTGATGTATGTGGTCACACACCCCGAGGAATTCCCTACCCCATACACGATTTGCTCGGACAGCATGTTCACTTGCAATTCGTGTACAGAGTATCTGGCGATTTGGTTACGCCGGGGGTACACCTCTGCGGATGGGAAGCCCCTTGTGACCAAACCCCTGCTAGAAAAGATCGTGGCTGCAGTGGGAGAAACCGGGGATGTATATATCCATAAGGTAAAGGCCCACTCCAAAACTGAGCCACGGGGGGAAGGTAACCAGCAGGCAGACCTGCTGGCAAGGGAAGGTGCTCACACAGGTTGCCCATGGGACCCATACGAGGCAGGCAGGATAGCAGCAGCAAGAAGCAAGTCAGGGACACAAGGGAGCATAGGGGCGGCTGCGGCCCCGGACCTTAAAGTAGTCCAGATGCAGGATCCGATCCTGAAGGCTGCCCTGGCTGCTATCAAAAGGGGGGAAAAGGCGGAGGGCCCATACAGTGCTGTAGATATTGCTGTGCGGGAAGGCATGTTGTTTAAAGGGGACAAATGGGTAGTGCCGCCACAACACCGGAGGGAATTCCTTCAGCTGGCCCATGAGGGTCCAGGTGCGGGACACCCTGGGCCGGAATCTACCTGGCAACAGGTAGAAAAGGCAGGGTGGTGGCCAGACCTCCGGGAAGACGTCCACAACTTCTGTGCGGGCTGTCTGGTTTGTGCTGCAAACAACCCAGACCCTCAGAATGGGACACGTCAGGCGGGTAGAGAGACCATGGCAGTCGATCCAGATCGACGACATCGGACCCCTACCAGCCGCCCAGGGAGGTTATAAATACTGCCTCGTCCTGGTGGATGTGTTTTCCAAGTGGGTGGAAGCCTTTCCTTGCCGAACAGCTACCGCGGTGGGGACTGCAAAAATCCTGGTGAGGGAGGTGTTCTCTCGGTGGGGTCTATCTCAAATCGTGGAGTCCGACCGGGGAAGCCACTTCACCGGCCAGGTGATGCAGGCCACCCTAAAGGTGCTGGGGATAAGAGCCAAATGGCATGTCGCCTACAACCCTCAGTCCTCAGGCCCCATAGAACGCCTGAACCAGACCCTAAAGGAAAGGCTGCGCAAGGAGACGGGAGACTCACCGAACAAGTGGGTGGAGGTCTTACCGTTGGTCCTCATGGGAATCCGGGCCAGTCAGTCAAAGAGCACAGGTTACTCACCCCATGAGCTGATGACGGTCCGGATCATGAGAACTCCAGTGCATGTGTTGGCGCCAGTTCTCACCGCAGGGCAGCTCCGAGAGGTGAACCGGGACCGGTTTGTCAGGAACCTGTTTGAACACCTCAAACAGATTCACTGGCAGGCTGCTAGTAACATGGGCAGACAGCATCAGAGTAACCGATTGCTGCTAGAACCCAGCAAACACCACGAATGGGAGATAGGGGACCAGGTCATGGTGAGGAACTATGCTCGGGTCGGGGTTTGTGAAGCATTATATATGGGACCATACAGCATAGTCGACAAGGCTAGCCCTATGGTCTATGCGGTTCGACTGCCTCGCCGGGTGAAGTGGTATCACATTAATCAGTGTAAATTGTTTGACCCCAAAAGAGGTAAAAAACAGAGGGGACGAGCAAGGGAAGGGAATCAGGCACTGGGGGAAGAACAGGCCCCGGTGGATTTGGAGGCTCCGGAGGAGGCAGCGGGCCCCGAAGCTCTACAGCCGGGGCTGGTTCACTGCTCCTGTAAGGCTATCCCACCACTGGGTAGAGGTACCCAGCCCACTAACAGAAGTAGGGAGAAAGGCTCTACCATTAGCAAGGTTCAAGGGGAAACTGAACCTCCCATAGTGGATCAGCTGGGGCTAGCCCAAGAGGTGCAGGAGATGGCATTGCAGCCCATAACGTGGGACTCTACACCGACAGTAAGGAGGAGTAACAGAGTGCCACAGCCCAGGGCGCCGTGGTCCCCTGTTTACTGAGCTCCCCGCCCCAGACCGATAAGGCGAAAGACAACAGGGAGGGTGCTCTGTTGCGCTAGCAAGGGTCTCCCACCGATTATCCGGGGCTCGGGAGGGCCTTGGAGGGCAGCACAAGACTCATTAAGGGGGACCATACGAGCCCCTCAGCGGAGGGCATCCTGGTCCCCAGGGTACGGTCAGCCGAGTGGTCGACGACGCCTGTACAGTGACAGGATATAGCCTGGCCACCCGGGGACGGGTGGCGGTGTGTATATTTTCCCTTCCTGTTTTGTTACTTTGTGTTGTGTGTATGTGTTTAGGTAAGGCAGTGACGGTTGGGTACAGCATTTTTGTGTTTGGAACATGTTAAGTGGGCCGAGCCTGGAGAGGTCTCTCAAGGCAAGGCCATGTTCTTCTTGCCTTTCAGATGTCAACACCTCCCTACTGGACATTAGTGATGCTGGTATCGCTAAGTATCTGCACCGGGCACCGAGGGGACACCGAGGACTCCCTAGTTTTCGGATGCTCCGGGGGCAGAGCGCCGACAGTGACCACAGAAGAAGGGACTCCGGCGGCGGATGGCCGGGTCACCTACTCCCACGAGGGGAAATGGCCTGGGTGGTTGGGATCGAACTCCACCAAGTACTCCAACCATAAGGACTTTACCTACGGAGAGGCCTCCATCCCCTGCCCGGAGATCACTGTGGCCACTTCCAGAGTGAGAGTGACAGAAGGCAGGAAGGTATGTCTAACTTGCCAAGGGGACATACCTCTGGGACGGGGTGGTGGCTCAGAAAGCTCAAGAGGGACGTGGAAGACCGACACTCGGACTGGGAACGTCTGGATAATGATACCTACTGAATCATCATGGGGTCATCTGGCGGGGTCACGGTGTGCTGGGAGAAATGGTGGGCGTACGACCAAGGAATAGGTGGTGGCAGGATGTCGGGGATGGGGTGGTATGGGATCGCAGCGGGGAGGCGTGTGTGATCCCCATCCCCCGGGTACCAGTAAATGCCACCGAACTTGTAGTTCGGGAAAGAAAACCCCCACCCACGGCCAAGCCCACCGTCCCACATGAGTGCCCGACAACAACCAGGGGGCCGGGGAATGGTTTAGTGTTGGTCCCGACCGAGAAACTATTTTATCAGGGGGTACACTACGCAGTGGCATCAGTGGTGCTAAATCTGACAGAAGTCCGCCTACCTACGTGGTGTCCCCGGGAAACCGAGCTGTTATTCCAGGCTCTGCTGCGGGAGATGTTCCAGAAGTTCTATGAACTGGACTTCGGGGATGTCAAAGTGACAGACTTGTATAAACAGTGGGATAGGGCCGAACCGGGCGGGCAGAAGCGTGGCACTTTAAATGACATTCTTACGGGGTTTAACACCGGGGCGTCCGCCATAAACAGTTTGGATAACATGCAGCTGGCCCTCCAGATAAATGGGTTAAAGAATCAGCTGCGCAAAGTCCTGGGGGACGAGAATACCGTAGTGGGATCCGCGCTCCACGAAGAGGTGGCAATGACAGTTCACTTGAAGGAGATTATCTCTCAATTGGAGGCACAGGCCAGGGCTGTAAACGCCTTGATTCGGGAGGATAGAAACGCCTCCGATCAAGCCGCCCAAAATGAGGTGTGCGTGCTCTATGGGGCCTGGTTGCTGGGAGAGGGACGGAGTAACTTCGAGGATCTGAGACAGGGACAGGTCCCCTCCTGGATCAGCAACCAGCACTTAGCAGCACTGCACCCTTATGATAATGTTTTGAGTCCTTGCCAACTTCGTGTAGCATCGGAAGCCTACCCGGTACCGGTGGACTGTGGAAAGTCAAATCATACCACCATGGGTGTGGTGGTCAGGATGCCTGTGATGGGGGCATCCCCACGACCAGCACCCCATGTACCGAGTGGAGAATGTGGGAGTCATTCGTGGAGGGGTGCATGTTCGATTCCAAGAGGTCCCACCTTATGTCACAATGTGGGAGCACACTGTGACAGGTACAGACTTCTCAGGTTGTCGGAGCAGGGGAGCACAGGTAATCCTGTGCCCCCAGTACTTGAACGCTTTTGCAAGGCCACAATGCGGGTTCAGCATTGCTGGGGCAGAGTCTATCAATTGCACAATGGAGGTAATGGCCCCTAACCACATGCCTCCACAGGTAGCATATGTAGGCGGTGGGACATATTGTGTCACCACAAGTGCCCAACAGTATGAACACGGACCGGGAAGGTGGTGTCCAATACCGTACAGCAGCTTTTGCTTTAAACCCAGGGCAGAGGTTCAAGTGGCACACACCAGTATCACACCCATCCCTGAACCTTCCACGATTCACCTCACAGCACAAAACAACCTCAGCCATCTACGACAATATGTCGCCCAGTTTGGCTAACCCATTGCCCCACTACCTGAGAAACTTACAGCCCTCCTCCAGGCAGTGGATTTGTCTCAAAAACATTTTTACACCATGGAGCAGAAAACTGAAATTCTAGCAGGGGAGGATTGCCCAGATTAAACCCCCAGCATGGTGGGATTTGGGAATACGGGCAGACATACCTGCGTGGATCCAGGTGGGATCACATGCCTTAGTAATCGGCCAACTCCTGATTGTAGCATATCTGCTAGTTACAAGCTGTAAGCTCAGGAGAAAAAGAAAAAGAAAGCAGTTCCTCAGGCTACTACACAGCCAGGAGAGCCGTTGCTAAACACTCAAGGTGTGTAAACAAAGCTTGACCGCGACACTTAGGCGGTTTTGTTATTTCCAGGGATGACTGCGTTTTTCATACATGGCTCCTGGGGAGTTAGCAGGGCAGGTTTCTTTGTTTTACGGTTGAGACTGAAATGAGACTCAATGTACAATTACTGCTGTAATCTTAAGTACATATATGTATGTTGCTGTCGTGTATTGTAACCTGTTGGATTTCTGTGTTTAGTACCGCGTTAAAAGGAATTACGATATATATCGACGGGATCAGTTTAGAGTTAAACTGGGGAAAGTTGGGCAATTTGGGAGACCTAGGGTTTTCTCACCACCCTGAACTTTGACACACTCGAGTGGTGTCTGACTGTGTCGGATGGGGGATTATGTAGGGGAGGACGAAAACCCCCTCATTTTACCCAGAAGGAAAAGGGCTGTGGGATCAGTCTGTGCTGTGAATTGAAACCGATGGAAGGAAAACTTTGGGACACAAATGAATTTTAAAAGAGCAGACAAGGCCTGCAGGGGATAAAAGGGGGTGCATTCATGGAGACCACCCCCCCCTCAGTGTTTGGACTCATAGGAAAGGGAATTTAATTTGGAACTATCTACCAGAAAGTTTGAAATCCTAAAGTGCACATGGAAGAAACTACGAACTTTAATCGAATTTGGGATTTTTAAAAGGTGTATGTTGGGTCTGCAAGAAAAGGGGTGGAGTCAATATCAAAAGGGCCAGTTTGGACATTGGAACTAATCAAATTGTCTGGGAACTGTATACCCTCGAAACTTGCCCCTTAAAAACATTAGCATTTAAACAATGCCACATACATATTCCAACACCTTTTTCATCAGGCATAGAAATATCTGGCTCAGGCCAGACTAGCACAATGGCTACAGGAGGCCAATGCAATCAACACCCACTCAAACCTTGAGTAGGTTAACATCAGTGGAAAAAAAACCCAATCTAAAACTGCTGCATTTTTCAAAATCAAAAAGTCCACCAATGAGAAGAATCGACTTCAGCAGGAGAGGCGGACTGGATAATCTGGCTATAAAAAAGGGGTTTCTGACATAGTGAAAAAGGAGTGATGATTTTCCCTGCCCTCGTCATCCAACAACCACAACCAGCAAGCCTCTCGACACTGAAGGAAAACTAGTGTCCGAAGACACCGAAGATAGAAGAAACAAACCACCATACTGCGGAAGGCACAATCGTGAGTATCACCTCTGGTCCCCAGAACTGCCAACTCAGTTAGGCCAGGAAAGGTGGGAGGTTGGGCATTGTACTGCTAAACTGGTGTAAAGATTTTCGTTGGGTCTGTTTTAGTGGGATTTAGGGGGATTGTTTTGTTGGTGTATTGCTGTTTGTTGAGTTACACTTTGTCAAATAAATTGGAAGCCTAAAGTTCCTCTTGGAATCACCTTGTCTCAGTTCTATTGTATTACATCTCCTGATCGTGAGTCTTATGTCAGAACCGTGTAAGGGAAGCTAGGAGCGCCTCGAAAATGCTCAACTGTGTGTCACAGGCTAGGGAAGAAGGGGTTAGGAGTGTTTGACACTCACAGGTGCCTCACAGGCTAGGCATAAGCTGTGGGGACGCACGAGTCTCAAAACTCCCTTCATAAGCTGTGGACACAGTCTCTCCAGGGGTGCTCTTGCAGCACTCAGGGTACCTCACAGGCCAGGCATAAGCTGTGAGGGCAGAAGCCCAGAGAGAGACACCTAAGGCACAACAACCCTGTGAAAACCCCTTACACACCGGTGGAACTAGTTGCTCCAGAAACAAAGTAATCAGTAGCAACAGAAATAGGAGCGCCAACATGAGAAATAGCAGCTCGTTAAAGAGGTAAATAGGAGCTCCAGAAACAGGGATAATTCTGAGCGCTAGAAACAGGTGTATTAGCAGTTTCAGAAACAAAATAATTAGCAGCTAGAAACAGAGTAATCATCAGCAACATACATAGGAGAAGTAGGAGCTCCATCAGCACTGGAAATAACAGCTCGATAAGCAGGGAAATTAGGAGCTACAGAAACAAGGGAATTGGGATCTCCAAAAGTATAAGAATTAGGAGACACCTGCAGGAACAGGGGAATTAGGAACTCCAGGAACAGTAAATTAGCTCCAGAAACAAGAGAATTACGAGAGGGCAACATCAACATGGCCCACCCTCTGACCCCTGACCCCATTCACTTATCCCACTCTCTGACTCCTGAACCCACACTCAGACCCCACTCACTGACACCTGACCCCACTCTATGCTTCCACTCACTGACACTTGATCCCACTCTCTGACTTCATGCTCTGACTTGTGACCACACTCTGACCCCATTCTCTGATCCCTGACCCCATTCTCTGATCCCTGACCCCACTTTCTGACACCTGATCTCTCCCTCTGCCTCCTGATCTCAATCTCTGACTCCACTCAATCAATCCTGACCCAATTCTCTGATCCCTGACCCCACTCACTGAACCCTGACCCAAATCTCTGACCCCACTCACTGACCCAACTTTGATCCCAATAACTTTTCCATGACCACATTCACTGACCACTGTACCCACTCACTAACGCCAATCTCTGACTCCTGCCACACTCACTGACCCCTGGCTACATTTGTTACATATGTGGACTTGTATTTACACTGTACAGCCACCAGAGGGCTCATCCCCTGGAGTCCCAAGGGATCCCATAATCCCTTGGGAGTACAGGTACTTAAGAAGGCTTCACAGGCTGGACAGGGCTCTCTTGAGACCTGAAATAAAAGACTACAGTCACACGTTACTTTGAGCTCAGTGTTCAATCTGACTCGTTCTCCATACACTACAACTGGTGACGAGATACAGATAGCGAACCCAAAGATGCAGAGAACAGTGGGCATCCTGGAGAAATTTTCAGAGGGAGATGATTGGGAAACTTTTGTGGAGCGACTCGACCAATACTTCGTGGCCAATGAGCTAGATGGGGAAGAGAGCACTGCCAAACGTGGAGCGATCCTCCTCACCGTCTGTGAGGCACCAATGTATGGCCTCATGAAGAATCTGCTCACTCCAGCGAAACCCATGGAGAAATCGTACAACGATTTGTGCACACTGGTCCAAGAGCATTTGAACCCAAAGGAAAGCGTTCTGATGGCGAGGTACCGGTTCTACACCGACAAAAGGTCTGAAGGCCAGGAAGTGGTGAGTTATGTCGCCGAGCTAAGACGCCTTTGCGAATTTGAAGGACATTTGGAGCACATGCTCAGGGACTTTTTCGTACTTGGCATTGGCCACAAAACCATACTTCGCAAACTTTTGACTGTAGAGACCCCAACCTTGAGTAAGGCCATAGTGATAGCCCAGGCGTTCATTGCCACCAGTGACAATACTAAGCAAATCTCTCAGCACACAAGTGCTGCTACAAGTACTGTGAACAAAGTGATGTTGTTTTCGAACCGTAAGGTACAAGGCAGGTCACAGATACCTGCAGCTACACGTCCGCAGATGACTCAGAGTCCACCATCAAGGGTGATGAATGCAAGGCAATTAACACCTTGTTGGTGTTGTGGGGGTGATCATTTCCATTCATGCTGATTCAAAGGATACATTTGCAAGGACTGTGGAACAATGGGACACCTACGAGTGTGCAAGCGAGCTGCTAAGCCTGTTAAACCTGCAAACCACCATGTTGCAGAGGAGGATCACGACGAAACAGAGTCTCAGATAGAGGAGGCAGAGGTACATGTGGTACACACATTCACCACAAATTGTCCCCAGATAATGTTGAATGTTGAACTAAATGGACTCCCGGTGTCAATGGAGCTGGACACGGGAGCAAGCCAGTCCATTATGGGCAAAAAGACTTTCAAAAGGTTGTGGTGCAACAAGGCCTCAAGGCCAGTCTTAACTCCAATTCACACGAAACTAAGAACTTACACAAAGGAACTGATTCCTGTAGTCGGCAGTGCTACCGTAAAAGGTCTCCTATGATGGAGCGGTGCACAAGCTCCCACTCTGGGTGGTACCGGGCGATGGTTCCACGCCGCTTGACAGGAGCTGCCTGGGAAAGATGCGATGGAATTGGGATGACATCCGAGTGCTATCGCCCGTTGATGACACTTCGTGTGCCCAGGTCTTAAACAAATTTCCTTTGCTGTTCGAACCAGGCATCGGGAAATTCCAAAGAGCAAAAGCGCAGATCCATCTAATTCCGGGGGCACGACCCATCCATCACAAGGCGAGAGCAGTACCATACATGATGAGAGAAAGGGTAGAGATCGAGCTACACCGGCTACAAAGAGAGGGCATCATTTCATCGGTCGAGTTCAGCGAGTGGGCCAGTCCCATTGTCCCAGTCCTCAAGGGAGACGGCACCGTCAGAATCTGGGGCACTTACAAAGTAACTGTCAATCGTTTCTCCCTGCCGGACCAATACCCACTACCAAAAGCCGACGACCTCTTTGCAACGCTGGCGGGAGGAAACACGTTCACGAAGCTGGATCTGACTCCAGCCTACATGACGCAGGAACTGGAGGAATCATCGAAGGGCCTCACCTGCATCAACACGCACAAAGGTCTTTTTGTTTATAACAGATGCCCGTTTGGAATCCGATCAACGGCGGCAATATTCCAGAGAAACATGGAAAGTTTACTGAAGTCGGTCCCGCACACCGTGGTCTTCCAGGACGACATCTTGGTCACAGGTCGGAACACAGTCGAGCACCTGCAGAATCTGGAGGTGGTTCTTAGTTGACTCAACTGCATGGGACTCAGGTTAAAACGCTCCAAGTGCATTTTCCTGGTGCCTGAAGTGGAGTTCCCGGGAAGGAGGATTGCGGCGGATGGCATCAGGCCCACCAATGCGAAGACCGGCAATCGAGAACCGAGGCCACAGAACGTGATGGAGCTGCGGTCATTTCTGGGACTCTTGAACTACTTTGGTAACTTCTTACTGGGTCTCAGCACCCTGCTAGAACCACTACATGTCTTACTACGAAAAGGGGGCGAATGGGTTTGGGGCAAAAGCCAAGAAAATGCCTTTGTAAAAGTGAGAAAATTGTTATGCTCAAACAAATTGCTTGTGTTGTATGATCCATGTAAGCGTTTGGTACGAGCATGTGATGCGTCATCATATGGCGTCGGGTGTGTATTGCAACAAGCTAATGATTTCAGGAAACTGCAACCGGTTGCTTATGCATCCAGGAGTCTGTCTAAGGCCGAGAGAGCCTACAGCATGATTGAAAAAGAAGCATTAGCGTGTGTCTATGGGGTAAAGAAAATGTTTCAATACCTGTTTGGGCTAAAATTCGAATTGGAAACTGACCATAAGCCACTTATATCCCTGTTTGCCGAGAGTAAAGGGATAAATACCAACGCATCGGCCCGCATCCAGAGATGGGCGTTCACGGTGTCCGCATACAACTACGCCATCCGCCACAGGCCAGGCACAGAAAACTGCGCCGATGCACTCAGTAGACTGCCATTGCCCACCACGGGGGTGGAAATGCGCAGCCCGCAGATCTAGCCATGGTCATGGAAGCATTTGAGAGTGAGCAATCACCCATCACTGCCCAGCAAATCAAAACCTGAACAAGCCAGGACACATTATCTCCAATCAAAGGCTGTGCGCTTCATGGGAGCTGGTGCAGTGTCCCAGTGGAAATGCAGGAAGAGATAAAGCCGTTCCAGCGGCACAAAGATGAAATGTCTATACAGGCAAACTGCCTTCTGTGGGGCAATCGAGTAATGGTTCCCAAGAAGGGCAGAGACACTTTCATCAATGACCTCCACAGTATCCACCCAGGCATCGTAATGATGACAGCGATAGCCATATCCCACATGTGGTGGCCCGGTATCGATGCGGACTTAGAGTCCTGCGTTCACAGATGTAATACATGCTCGCAGTTAAGCAATGTACCCAGGAAGGCGCCGCTAAGTTTATGGTCTTGGCCCTCCAAACCGTGGTCTAGGGTACACGTCGACTATGCAGGCTCGTTCTTGGGTAAAATGTTCCTTGTGGTTGTAGACGCGTACTCCAAGTGGATTGAATGTGAGATAATGTCAGCTAGCACGTCTGCTGCCACTACTGAAAGCCTGCGGGCCATGTTTGCCACTCACGGCTTACCCGATGTCCTGGTGAGCGACAACAGGCCATGTTTTACCAGTGCTGAGTTCAAAGAATTCATGACCCGTAATGGGATCAAACATGTCACATCTGCCCCGTTTAAACCAGCGTCCAATTGTCAGGCAGAGAGAGCAGTGCAAACCATCAAGCAAGGCTTGAAGAGGGTAACTGAAGGCTCACTGCAGACTCGCCTATCCCGAATCCTGCTTAGCTACCGCACGAGACCCCACTCACTCACTGGAATCCCATCTGCTGAACTGCTCATGAAAAGAGTACTTAAGACAAGGATCTCGTTCGTTCACCTTGATCTACATGAACCGGTAGAGAGCAGGCGACTTCAACAAAGTGCATACCATGATGGCGCAAATGTGTCAAGCGAGACTGAAGTCAATGATCCTGTATTTGCATTAAATTATGGTCAAGGTCCCAAGTGGCTTCCCGGCACTGTTGTGGCCAAAGAGGGGAGCAGGGTGTTTCGGGTCAAATTTTCAAATGGACTCATTCACCGGAAATACTTGGACCAAATCAAACTCAGATTCACGGACTACCCTGAGCAACCCACCTTGGACCCCACCTTTTTTGATCCCCCAACATACACACCAGTGGCAACCGACACCACGGTTGACCACGAAGCAGAACCCATCATCCACAGCAGCCCAGCACGGCCCAACACACCAGGCAGCCCAGCAAGGCCAGCTGCACAGCAGCCCAGCGAGGGCCCAACAAATGATTCAACAACACCAGCTTTCACACGGAGACGATCAACCAGGGCAAGAAGGGCCCCAGATCGACTCACATTGTAAATAGTTACACTATTGACTTTGGGGGGGAATGTTTTTATATATATGTGGACTTGTATTTACACTGTACAGCCACCAGAGGGCTCATCCCCAGAATCCCAAGGGATCCCATAATCCCTTGAGAGCACAGGTACTTAAGAAGGCTTCCCAGGTTGGAGAGGCTCTCTTGAGACCCGCAATAAAAGACTTGGGCCACACTTTACTTTGAGCTCACAGTGTTCAGTCTGACTCTTTCTCCATGCACTAGAACATTCACTGACGCCACTCCCTGACCCATGACCCTGACCTTATCCCCAATGCTAGAATTATGAAGGAGCTCCAAAACAGGGAAATTCGGAGCTCCAGAAACAGGCATTGGAGAGATCAACCGAAACAGTGGAGTTCGCAGCCAGCTCCACAAACAATGGAATTATGAACTCCTGATTCCTGGTAAATTGAAGCTCCCAATAAAGTGGAATTATGAGCTTCATTAGAAGGAGGAATTTGAAGAGAGCAGCAGAAACAGGGGAATTCGGAGCTCTAGAAACAATAAATTAGGAGCTTCAGAAAGTGGGGAATTAGGAACTCCAGAAAGTGGGGAATTAGGAACTCCAGAATCAGGGGAATTAGGAGCTCCAGAAAATGAGCTTATCAGGAAGTTAATTTCCTGTTAATGTTTGACTGGAATCTGTGCTGATTCACGCTGCAAGTATAAAACCAGTTGCGATTATAAAAAAAAACAATTAACTTTAACATGTCAAAGGCTGCTATGTAACTAGGAGAGCTCTTGCATTTGCAGTTCACAGTGTGACTGAAACATAAATCCAGTTTGCCATGCAAGTTCGACCTCAACTAAATGGGAGATTAAAGTTACACCAGATAGCAATCTCCCTTTCAAATGCAGCCTGTACTGTTAAGTGCTTTTAAACTGGAAACAATGGATTCCACAGCCTCACCCTCCGGACTCTGCCAGGCTGCACATACCATCTCACTACTGCCACGCCACTACATTATCACTGTAATAATCACCTTGCTAAGAGGGTGAGAGTCCATATACTTCGCTTCCCTTCCCCCTACCCCGACTGAAAAGTGGAAATCCAGACTTAAAGAACATTTCCTTTGCCATGGAGAAGGCAGAAACAGATTCCTGTTTTCCTGATCTCTGCCTTCCTCTCCTGAATTTACTGGCCCATAGTCCAGGAACACTGAAGCCAGTTGGAGTGCCCTCATCTTGTCCTTAGAGATGAACAATCCTTCTACAGATCAGAAATAAAACCAGAGGCCACCCTATCCATATGGCTCCATTACATGGTGCGGTTGCCAACTGGGTGGCATAAGAACATAAGAACATAAGAATTAGGAACAGGAGTAGGCGATCTCGCCCCTCGAGCCTGCTCCGCCATTCAACAAGATCATGGCTGATCTGGCCGTGGACTCAGCTCCACTTACCCGCCCTCTCCCCGTAACCCTTAATTCCCTTATTGCTTAAAAATCTATCTATCTTTGACTTGAAAACATTCAATGAGCCAGCCTCAACTGTTTCCTTGGGCAGAGAATTCCACAGATTCACACCCCTCTGGGAGAAGAAATTCCTTCTCAACTCGGTTTTAAATTGGCTCCTCCGTATTTTGAGGCTGTGCCCCCTAGTTCTAGTCTCCCCCACCAATGGAAACAACCTCTCTGCCTCTATCTTGTCTATCCCTTTCATGATTTTAATGTTTCTATAAGACCACCCCTCATCCTTCTGAACTCCAACGAGTAAAGACCCAGTCTACTCAATCTATCATCATAAGATAACCCCCTCATTTCTCGAATCAGCCTAGTGAATCGTCTCTGTACCCCTTCCAAAGCTAGTATATCCTTCCTTAAGTAAGGTGACCAAAACTGAACGCAGTACTCCAGGTGCGGCCTCACCAATACCTTATACAGTTGCAGCAACACCTCCCTGCTTTTGTACTCCATCCCTTTCGCAATGAAGGCCAACATTCCATTCGCCTTCCTGATTACCTGCTGCACCTGCAAACTAACCTTTTGGGATTCATGCACAAGGACCCCCAGGTCCCTCTGCACCGCAGCATGTTGTAATTTCTCCCCATTCAAATAATATTCCCTTTTACTGTTTTTTTTCCCCCCAAGGTGGATGACCTCACACTTTCCGACATTGTATTCCATCTGCCAAACCTTAGCCCATTCGCTTAACCTATCCAAATCTCCTTGCAGCTTCTCTGAGTCCTCTACACAACTCGCTTTCCCACTAATCTTAGTGTCATCTGCAAATTTTGTTACACTACACTCTGTCCCCTCTTCTAGGTCATCTATGTATATTGTAAACAGTTGTGGTCCCAGTACTGATCCCTGTGGCACACCACTAACCACTGATTTCCAACCGGAAAAGGACCCATTTATCCCGACTCTCTGCTTTCTGTTCGCCAGCCAATTCTCTATCCATGCTAATACATTTCCTCTGACTCCGCGTACCTTTATCTTCTGCAGTAACATTTTGTATGGCACCTTATCGAATGTCTTTTGGAAATCTAAATACACCACATCCATCAGTACACCTCTATCCACCATGCTCGTTATATCCTCAAAAAATTCCAGTAAGTTAGTTAAACATGATTTCCCTTTCATGAATCCATGCTGCGTCTGCTTGATTGCACTATTCCTATCCAGATGTCCTGCTATTTCTTCCTTAATGATAGTTTCAAGCATTTTCCCCACTACAGATGTTAAACTAACCGGCCTATAGTTACCTGCCTTTTGCCTGCCCCCTTTTTTTAAACAGAGGCGTTACATTAGCTGCTCTCCAATCCGCTGGTACCTCCCCCAGAGTCCAGAGAATTTTGGTAGATTATAACAAATGCATCTGCTATAACTTACGCCATCTCTTTTAATACCCTGGGATGCATTTCATCAGGACCAGGGGACTTGTCTACCTTCAGTCCCATTAGTCTGTCCAGCACTACCTCCCTAGTGATAGTGATCATCTCAAGGTCCTCCCTTCCCACATTCCTATGACCAGCAATTTTTGGCATAGAAACATAGAAATTAGGTGCAGGAGTAGGCCATTCGACCCTTGAGCCTGCACCACCATTCAATATGATCATGGCTGATCATGCAACTTCAGTACCCCATTCCTGCTTTCCCTCCATACCACTTGATCCCTTTGGCTGTAAGGGCCACATCTAACTCCCTTTTGAATATATCTAATGAACTGGCCTCAACAACTTTCTGTGGTAGAGAATTCCACAGGTTCACAATTCTCTGAGTGAAGAAGTTTCTCCTCATCTCAGTCCTAAATGGCCTACCCCTTATCCTTAGACTGTGACCCCTGGTTCTGGACTTCCTCAACATCGGGAACATTCTTCCTGCACCCAACCTGTCCAATCCCGTCAGAATTTTATGTTTCTATGAGATCCCCTCTCATTCTTCTAAATTCCAGTGAATATAAGCCATGTCAATCCAGTCTTTCTTCATATGTCAGTCCTGCCATCCCGGGAATCAGTCTGGTGAATCTTCGCTGCACTCCCTCAATAGCAAGAATGTCCTTCCTCAGATTAGGAGACCAAAACTGCACACAATACTCAAGGAGTGATCTCACCAGGTCCTGTACAACTGCAGTAAGACCTCCCTGCTCCTACACTCAAATCCACTTTCTATGAAGGCCAGCATGCCACTTACTTTCTTTACTGCCTGCTGTACCTGCATGCCTACCTTCAATCACTGATCTGTCATGACACCCAGGTCTCGTTGCACCTCCCCTTTTCCTAATCTGTCACCATTCAGATAATAATCTGCCTTTCTGTTTTTGCCACCGAAGTGGATAACCTCACACTTATCCACGATATTGCATCTGCCATGCATTTGCCCATTCACCTAACCTGTCCAAGTCCTCCTGCAGCCTCCTAGCATCCTCCTTGCAGCTCGCACTGCCACCCAGCTTAGTGTCATCTGCAAACTTGGAGATATTACATTCAATTCCTTCGTCTAAATCATTAATGTATATTGTAAATAGCTGGGGTCCCAGCACTGAACCTTGCGGTAACCCACAAGTCACTACCTGCCATTCTGAAAAGGACCCGTTTATTCCTACTCTTTGCTTCCTGTCTGCCAACCAGTTCTCTATCCACATCAATACATTACCCCCAATACCATGTGCTTTAAATTTGCAAACTAATCTCTTGTGTGGGACCTTGACAAAAGCCTTTTGAAAGTCCAAATACACCACATCCATTGATTCTCCCTTGTCCACTCTACTAGTTACATCCTCAAAAAATTCTAGAAGATTTGTCAAGCGTGATTTCCCCATCATAAATCCATGCTGACTTGGACCGATCCTGTCACTACTTTCCAAATGCGCGATCACATCTTTAATAATTGATTCCAACATTTTCCCCACTACTGATGTCAGGCTAATCGGTCTATAATTCCTTATTTTCTCTCTCCCTCCTTTTTTAAAAAGTGGGGTTACATTAGCTACCCTCCAATCCATAGGAACTGATCCATAGTCTATAGAATGCTGGAAAATGACCACCAATGCATCCACTATTTCTAGGGCCACTTCCTTAAGTACTCTGGGATGCAATCCATCAGGCCCTGGGGATTTATCGGCCTTCAATCCCATCAATTTCCCTAACACAATTTCCTGACTAATAAGGATTTCCTTCAGTTCCTCATTCTCGCTCGACCCTCGGTCCCCTAGTATTTCCGGAAGGTTATTTGTGTCTTCCTTAGTGAAGGCAGAACCAAAGTATTTGTTCAATTGGTCTGCCATTTCTTTGTTCCCCATTATAAATTCACCTGATTCTGACTGCAAGGGACCTACATTTGTCTTCACTAATCTTTTTCTCTTCACATATCTATAAAAACTTTTGCAGTCAGTTTTTATGTTCCCTGCAAGCTTACTCTCATACTCTATTTTCCCCCTCCTTCGTCCTCCTCTGCTGAATCCTAAATTTCTCTCAGTCCTCAGGTTTGCTGCTTTTTTGGGAGAGACCCCTGAACTTCTGAATCTCGATCTTCCTAAGCCAATAGTTCCCACTCCTGGTCCAGTCAGGATGTAGTGGGTGCGTGACAGCTGGTATGCCCAGAGTGGTGAGACATACCAGCCTCCATAGGGCACATGTGGGCCTCACCAAGCAGCCTGGACTGCTAAAGAATTTTTTTTTTTAAATTTTTTTCAAATGCAACCAAGTTGGCTCACTTGCTTAGGGAACAAATCAGACGAGAGCTTGGGTCAGGAGGGCATAGGGTACACTCCCCAAGGGTGAGCGGAGCTGCAGTTTCTTCCTGGGGCCGGCCAGATTCCAATATTGCAGCGGCCCACAGCCTACTATGTTGTTAGTAGGCTCTCGAGGTATGGAAAACACCGCCTCCAGTGCGCCAGCGCAGCCTTCGGTCGCCTGAGGAAGAGAGTGTTTGAAGACCAGGACCTCAAATCTGGCACCAAGCTCATGGTCTGCAGGACAGTAGTGATACCCGCCACCCTCTATGGCTCAGAGATGTGGACCATATACAGCAGGTACCTCAAAGCACTGGCACACCAACATCAGTGTTCTCGCTCAGGCCAACAGCCCAGCATTGAAGCACTGATCACCCTTGTCCAACTCTGTTGGGCGGGTCACATTATTCGCATGCCCGACACGAGACTCCCTAAGAAAGCGCTCTACTCGGAACTCCTTCACGGCAAATGAGCCAAAGGTGGGCAGAGGAAACGTTACAAGGACATCCTCAAAGCCTCCCTAATAAAATGCAACATCCCTACCGGCACCTGGGAATCCCTGGCCCAAGACCACCCAAAATGGAGGAAGAACATCCGGGAGGATACTCAGCACCTCGAGTCTTGTTGCCGAGAGCATGCAGAAATCAAGCGCAGACATTGGAAGGGTCATGTGGCAAACCATATACAGCACCCACCCTTTCCTTCAACCACTGTCTGCCCCACCTACGACAGAGACTGTCATTCCCGCATTGGACTGTACAGCCACTTGAGAACTCACTTTGAGTAGAAGCAAGTCTTCCTTGATTGAGGGACTGCGTATGACGACTATTTGATAAGGCCCAGCTCTCAGAATGGGTTGGAAGTCAACCAGTGTGATTTAAATGAGGCCTAACCATTAAAATGGGCTGGGTCTCATTCTGCCACCGGAAACCCACTGCCAGTTAAAATCCAGGCCATAATCTAGATGGGCACTTCAATATAGTACTGAGGGAGTACTGCATTGTCAGGGATGCTGTCTTTTGGATGAAACCAAGCCCCTATCTGCCCCCTCAGGTGAACATAACAAAGGTCGCTATTTAAAGAAGAGCAGTGTCCTGACCAACATTTTGTGTTGGTAAAAGCTATTTAACTATGGATGGCATCATGGTCAAGCCCAATCTTGCCCTCAATTGACAACCATCCAGGTTTATTTTCCAGAAGAGGTCACTGAACAATAATCCAGATTAGGAACTCTGGCTAATGTTTGCCCCTCTCTAGTCCCATGGGCACTAGAGTAAATTGTAATGGCCCCCCAGTCCCACCCCAGTTGACTTCAGCTAACTCAGCCTAAACTACAGATCAAATCTGGGACCGACTTGGTTTTGTGGCTCAGTACCACACCAGATTGTGCATTTACCAAGTTAGCCATTTGAAGGTTCTTTTTAGAAAAAAAATGTCAGCAGCATTTGTGCTAAAATGTCTTACATGGTAGGATATCCTCTGCAATGTAACAAGCTCTCTATAAATGTAACAAGCTCTCTATAAATGTACCCTGATACAATGCACACTGTTTATGGCTCCATCACTCATAGCACACCCTCTTTTTATCAGCATCCTTAGAATAATGCTTTCATGACCTTTGATATAACAGACATTGTTTAGAAACCTCTCATTAATTGTGAAACTATACAAATTTTATATCTACATGGTGGATATCCTCCCACTTGACCACAATCTTTGTTAACATTGTTTGGCTCACAAATATAGAAGCCATAGAAACCACCTTCTCTTGAACTGCCCCCAATAGTTCAGTGAGGAAGTGTGCAGCATGGCATTGTTATGTAAACCCAGAAGGGCTCAGTTTTCATTGATGTTTTGCGCGGAGTTGGCTGATCTTGAATAAGGTGGTAAGTAAAGCAATAGAATTGGCTTTAGCATCCAGGGGCTATGGAAGGGAGTAAAAATCAACCAGGGTTCACCATCCCGAGCTCTGTTCAGTGGCCCTTGCAGAGAAGTCAGGATCAGGCTTGGTTTTGATGGCCTACACAGTTGAATAGCATACGACATTCCTTGTTTAGGCCCTCCCATGAAGAATAGCCATGTTTTTAAAATTGAGAAACCTCCAAGAAGTTTGTTGGTCCTTACTGTAGCATATCCCAAAGGTTAATGGTGCTGGCCTTCAATTTGGACAAAATACTTGGCCAGTGTCTTTCGAACTGCAGCCGAGTACACGTCACTTCTATCAAACAAGGGGTGGGAGACTACTGGGGGAAAGAATAGGTTGTCTCACTTAAAAATAAATGGAAGCTTTCATTGTTTCTCCAACAGTTCTTTTCTTTTTGTAGTCTATACCACGTGCAGTAGCGATGAAACAACTTTGCCAAAAATAGAATTTTCATGCTACTAGTCATCTGTGCATCTTTTAAAAGTGGTGGGTGCCAAGAAACAATGTATTTGTTGCCAATTGTCAGCCTTGGCTCAATGGTAGCACACTCTAAATCAGCAGGTTATGGGATCAAGTCACACATGCACTATTTAAACACACAATCTCGGCTGCCACTTCAATGCAGTATTAAGGAGTGAATTCACTATCTGAAGAGCAGGAAGATCCACTAGTGTCCTAACCATCATTTATCCCTTAATCAACACCATCAAACAGATTATCTGGTGGGACCTTGCTGTGCACAAATTGGCTGCTACAATTGTCTTCAAAACAACAGTTTAAAGGTAATTAATTAGCTATAAAATGCATTATGATGTCGTGAGGATGTGAAACTACTTTCTTTATCTGTATCAAAGCCCCAAAAAGACAAGATCAGGAATTAGTCAGGTTAAGTCCTATGTTTAAAGGAGAAGTATTTAAAATGTTAATTTGGTGATCAGCATCCCAGGCAGAAATATTATTTGGAAGATGTTATGTATGTAAACATTATAACTGTGTAAGACTTGCCACCAGAGGGCGCACCTGTTGGAGGCTCAAGGGTCACCAGATAAAGAAAGTAGTTTCACATCCTCACAACATCAGAATGCATTTTATAGCTAATTAATTACCTTTAAACTGTTGTTTTGGAGACAATTGTAGCAGCCAATTTGTGCACAGCAAGGTCCCACACCTCATGCAAGCGAGTATAAAAGTTTGTCTGCCATGCTGCTTTCGCACACTGGAGTTTTATTAAAGAGACTAAGGTCACATCAGTTTAAGCTCACAGTACTCAGTCTTGTGGAATTATTCTAAACGTAACATTTGGCGACGAGTAACAGATCACGAACTTTCACGTGCTTATGGCTGCCGTTAGTATTCTTGAGCGATTTGTAGAGGATGATGATGATTGGGAAGCCTTTGTTGAAAGTCTTGACAAGTACTTCATGGCCAACAAGTTGGATGCGGATGATAAAGCAATCAAGCGCAGGGCAAGCCTCCTCACCGTTTCTGGATCTACAACATACGGCCTCATCAAGCATCTGCGAGCACCGACAAAACCAACGGAAAAGACATATGCAGAATTGTGTACACTGGTTCGGGAACACCTCAAGCCAAAGTAGAGCATCTTAATGGCCATGTATCGCTTCTATATGCACCATCGCTCCAAGAGTCAGGACGTGGCGAGTTATGTCGCCGACCTAAGATGCCTTGCGGGACCTTGCGATTTTACTGGCTATTTGGGGGAAATGCTGCAGGACTTTTTCGTGCTAGGAATCGGCCACGAGGTCATTCTTTGCAAGCTGCTGTGTGTCGAATCCCCAGACCTGAACAAGGCCATCACGATAGCCCAGGCTTTCATGTCCACGAACGATAATACTAAACTGATATCTTCTCAGCATCAAAGCTCACCAGCAAGTGCTGTGCATAAAATAACGCCATTAGCAGGCAGAACTGTACATGGCAGGGCCTACACGTCTGCAGCTGCAAGACCTAGGATGACTCAGAGTCCGCCGTGGGGAGTGAATGCGAATCCATTAACGCCATGTTGGCGCTGTGGGGGTAATCATAGAGCCCATCAATGTCGATTCAAGCACTACGTGTGCAAAGGCTGAGAAACAATGGGGCACCTCCAGTGAATGTGCAAACGTGCTGTGACTCACCACGTGGCAGAGTCGGCAGAAGATGGTCAATCCGAAGCAGATCACGCAGAACGAGTAAGAGAGGCAACACAACCCGAGGCCAAGGATGAAGTGTATGGGGTACACACCTTCACCACCAAGAGCCCTCCTATAATGCTGAAAGTCAAATTAAATGGCATTCCAGTTTCTATGGAGTTGGACACGGGGGCAAGTCAGTCAATTATGAGCCAGAAGGCTTTTGAGAAACTGTAGAGCAACAAGGCACAAAGGCCCAAACTGAGCACGATTTGTACAAAGTTGCACAATTACACCAAAGAGCTCGTACCAGTCATTGACAGTGCGGCAGTGAAGGTATCGTATGATGGAGCTGTGCATGACTTATCACCATGGATTGTACCAGGCGATGACCCAACACTGTTCAGCAGAAGTTGGCTAGGAAAAATTCAATGGAATTGGAATGACATCAAAAGCACCGTCTTCGGTGGATGATGCCTCGTGCGCTCAAGCGCTGAGCAAATTTCCGTCGCTATTTGAACCAGGCATCGGCAACTTCACAGGCGCCAAAGTGCAGATCCAACTAGTCCCTGATGCACGGCCTGATCATCAAAAGGCTCGAGCGGTTCCATACATGATGAGGGAGAAAGTCAAGATCGAACGAGAGGGAATCATATCGCCAGTTGAGTTCAACCCAATTGTTCCGGTGTTGAAAAGTGATGACACGGTCAGAATCTGCGGAGACTACAAGGTAACGATCAACCGAGTCTCATTACAAGACCAGTATCCACTACCCAAGGTGGACGACCTGTTCGCAACGCTAGCAGGGGGGGGGGGGGGGGAGTCGTTCACCAAATTGGATCTAACCTCCGCTTACATGACACAGGAGCTGGCTGAATCTTCGAAAAGATTGACGTGCATCAACACGCATAAAGGATTGTTTAAATATCACAGATGCCCTTTTGGGATTCGCTCAGTTGCTGCCATTTTCCAGAGGAGCATGGAGTCTGCTGAAATCGGTTCCGCGCACTGTCGTGTTTCAAGACGACATCTTGATCACCGGTCGTGACACCATCGAGCACCTGCACAATCTGGAAGAGGTTCTAAATCGACTAGACAGAGTGGAACTCAGGCTGAAACGCTCCAAGTGTGTGTTCCTGGTGCCAGAGGTCGAATTTTTGGGGAGAAAAGTTACGGCAGATGGCATCAGGCCCACGGACTCAAAGACGGAGGCCATCAATAACGCACCCACACCACAGAATGTGATGGAGTTGCGTTTGTTCTTGGAACTCAACTATTTTGGTAACTTTCTACCCGAGTTGAGCATTGTGCTGGAACCATTGCACATGTTGCTACGCAAGGGTGATGACTGGGTTTGGGGTAAATCTCAAGAGACAGCCTTTGAGAAGGTTAGAAACCTGCTATGTTCTAACAAGTTACTTGTATTGTATGACCCGTGTCTTCGTACAGGGTCGGCTGTGTGTTACAACAAGCCAATGTGTCAGGCAAACTGCAACCGGTTGCATATGCGTCTAGAAGCCTATCTAAGGTTGAAAGAGCCTACACTATGGTTGAGAAATAGGCATTAGCATGCGTATACGGGGTTAAGAAAATGCACCAATACCTATTTGGACTCCAGTTCGAGCTTGAAACTGACCACAAATCGCTCATTTCACTGCTTTCAGAAAGCAAAGGTATAAACACCAATGCTTCATCCTGCATCCAAAGATGGACACTAACATTGTCTGCTTATGACGATGTTATCCGCCACAGACCAGGCATGGAGAACTGTGCTGATGCCCTCAGTCGGCTACCATTGCCCACCACCAGGGTGGAAATGGCGCAACCCACAGACTTGCTTCTGGTCATGGATGTTTTTGAGAGCGGGCCAAATCAGGACCTTGACGAGTCTTGACCCTGTGCTATCACCAGTAAAAAGTTGTGTCCTCAATGGGAGCTGGTCGGCTGTTCCCGGGGAAACGCAAGATGAAATCAAGCCATTTCACCGACGTAAAGCTGAAATGTCCATCCAGTTGGATTGTCTCTTCTGGGGTAATCGCGTGGTTTTACCAAAAAAAAAGCAGGGAAACATTTATATGTGACCTACACAGTACCCACTCAGGCACAGTCATGATGAAGTCTATCGCCAGGTCGCACGTTTGGTGGCTTGGCATTGACTCGGATTTGGAGTCATGCGTACACCAATGTAACACTTGCTCACAGTTGAGCAATGCACCAAGGGAGGCTCCACTGAGTCTGTGGTCATGACCCTCCAAACCGTGGTCCAGGATCCATGTAGATTTTGCTGGACCCCTTCTAGGAAAGATGTTCTTAATAGTAGTGGATGCTTACTCTAAATGGATTGAATCATGTCATCTTGCACGTCCACTGCCACCATTGACAGCTTCCAGGCATGTTCACCACCCATGGCTTGCCCGACGCCTTGTCAGTGACAATGGACTGTGTTTCACCAGCTCGGAATTCAATGAGTTTATGACCCACAATGGCACTAATCATGTCAGGTCTGCCCCGTTTAAGCCCGCATCCAACGGTCAAGCGGAATGGGCAGTCCAAACTATCAAGCAGAGCTTGAAACATGTGACGGACGGCTCCCTACAGACCCATTTATCTCGGGTTCTGCTCAGCTACCGGACGCGACCCCACCCCGGCGGAATTGTTAATGAAGAGAGCACTCAAAACCAGGCTCTCCTTAGTCCACCTGGATCTTAATGATCACATGGAAACCCACCGTCACCGGCAAAACATGTACCATGATCGTGCGGCTGTATCGCGTGACATTGATGTAAATGACCCTGTGTTTGTCGTTAATTATGGTCATGGTCCCAAATGGGTCACTGGCACTGTCTTGGCCAAGGGGGGGGAATAGTGTTTATTGTCAAACTATGTAATGGACAAACGTGCAGAAAGCATTTGGATCAGACCAAACTGTGATTTACTGACAACCAGGAACAACTTGAAGAGGACATCACCATCATCGATCCACCAACACACACACAACCAGCAATCAACCTTGCCATCAATCAAGAGGATGAACCCACCATGCCCAACAGTCTGGTCAGACCAGCTGCGCTGCATTGCAGCAATGGCCCGACCAACTCACCCATGTCAGGGTTTGAACTCAGGCGTTCAACCAGGGCCTGAAGGGCCCCGGACCGCCTCAACTTGTAAATAACTTGTATCAAAGATTTTGGCCGGGGGCGGAGATGCAGTGGGGAGTGATGTTATGTATGTAAACATAAAAATTGTGTAAGACTTGCCACCAGAGGGCGCACCTGTTGGAGGCCCAAGGGTCATCTGCACACCTCATGCAAGCGAGTATAAAAGGTTGTCTGCCATGCTGCTTTCGCACTCTGGAGTTTTATTAAAGAGACTAAGGTCACATCAGTTTAAGCTCACAGTACTCAGACTTGTGGAGTTATTGTAAACGTAACAGAACTGATATGAATTTTGTTAGTTGGCAGGTTACTGAAGCATCTATGAATTAACTGCTGGAAGTTACTGAGCAAGTAAAGCCACTGTGAATTGCAGTTTAGATTTGGTGTTATTGTCATGGGGCAAGACACCATTGCTGTTCTGATATTTCAAAAAAAAAAAAGTGGGTAGCACACTCGCCTCTGAATCAGAAGGTTGTGGGTTCAAGTCCCACTCCAGCGACTTGAGCACAAAAATTTAGGCTGACTCTCCAGTGCAGTGCTGAGGGAGTGCTGCACTGTCGGAGGTGCCATATTTTGGATGAGACGTTAAACCGAGGCCCCATCTGCTCTCTCAGGTGGACGCAAAAGATCCCATGGCACTATTTTGAAGAAGAACAGGGGAGTTATCCCCGGTGTCGTGTCCAATATTTATCCCTCAATCAACATAACAAAAACAGATTATCTGGTCATTATCACTTTGCTGTTTGTGGGAGTTACTGTGCGCAAGTTGGCTGCCGCGTTTTCCACATTACAACAGTGACTACACTCCAAAAGTACTTCTGCTTTGGCTGTAAAGCACTTTGAGACGTCCGGTGGTTGTGAAAAGTGCTATACAAATGCAAGTCTTTTTTTCTTCAATATACATAAGTGTGAAGAGATACATTTTGGTAGGAAGTGTAAGGAGGTCACATATACCGTGGAAAAATGTGTCTAAATGGAGTAGAGGAGCAGAGGGATCTGGGGCACAGATACACCAATCACAAAAAGTAGTGAGGCAGTTTAATAAAGCCATTAAAAAATGTAAACAAAGCACTGGGCTTCATTTCTAGAGGGATAGACTTGAAAATCAGAGAAGTTAATGTTAAACTTGTATAGAACCTTGGTTAGATCACACTTGGAGTACTGTGAACAGTCCCGGTCTCCATAATATAAAAAAGGATATAGAGGCACTACAGAAGGTGCAACAATGATTTATTAGAATGATACCTGAACTGAAAGGTTATGCCTATCAGGAAAGATTGAACAGGCTGGGGCTCTTTTCGCTAGAAAATAGAAGACAGAGGGGTAATCTGACAGAGGTCTTTAAGATTATGAAAGGGATTGATGGGGTAGACCGAGAGAAGATGATGTTTCCACTTGCGGGTGAGATCAGAACTAGGGCCCATAAATATGAAATACTTGTAGTCACTAATAAATCCAATAGGGAATTCAGGAGAAACTTCTTTACCCAGAGAGTGGTTAGAATGCAGAACTCGCTAGCACAAGAGAAGCTGAGGCGAATAGCAGAGATGCATTTAGAAACATAGAAACATAGAAAATAGGTGCAGGAGAAGGCCATTTGGCCCTTCAAGCCTGCACTGCCATTCAATGAGTTCATGGCTGAACATGCAACTTCAGTACCCACTTCCTGCTTTCTCGCCATACCTCTTGATCCCCCGAGTAGTAAGGACTTCATCTAACTCCCTTTTGAATATATTTAGTGAATTGGCCTCAACTACTTTCTGTGGTAGAGAATTCCACAGGTTCACCACTCTCTGGGTGAAGAAGTTTCTCCTCATCTCTGTTCCAAATGGCTTACCCCTTATCCTTAGACTGTGACCCCTGGTTCTGGACTTCCCCAACATTGGGAACATTCTTCCTGCATCTGTCTAAACCCGTCAGAATTTTAAACGTTTCTATGAGGTCGCCTCTCATTCTTCTGAACTCCAGTGAATACAAGCCCAGTTGATCCAGTCTTTCTTGATAGGTCAGTCCCGCCATCGGGGGAATCAGTCTGGTGAATCTTCGCTGCACTCCCTCAATAGCAAGAATGTCCTTCCTCAGGTTAGGAGACCAAAACTGTACACAATACTCCAGGTGTGGCCTCACCAAGGCCCTGTACAACTGTAGCAACACCTCCCTGCCCCTGTACTCAAATCCCCTCGCTATGAAGGCCAACATGCCATTTGCTTTCTTAACCGCCTGCTGTACCTGCATGCCAACCTTCAATGACTGATGTACCATGACACCCAGGTCTCGTTGCACCTCCCCTTTTCCTAATATGTCACCATTCAGATAATAGTCTGCCTCTCTGTTTTTACCACCAAAGTGGATAACCTCACATTTATCCACATTATACTTCATCTGCCATGCATTTGCCCACTCACCTAACCTATCCAAGTCACTCTGCAGCCTCATAACATCCTCCTCGCAGCTCACACTGCCACCCAACTTAGTGTCATCCGCAAATTTGGAGATACTACATTTAATCCCCTCGTCTAAATCATTAATGTACAATGTAAACAGCTGGGGCCCCAGCACAGAACCTTGCGGTACCCCACTAGTCACTGCCTGCCATTCTGAAAAGTACCCATTTACTCCTATTCTTTGCTTCCTGTCTAACAACCAGTTCTCAATCCACGTCAGCACACTACCTCCAATCCCATGTGCTTTAACTTTGCACATTAATCTCTTGTGTGGGACCTTGTCGAAAGCCTTTTGAAAGTCCAAATATACCACATCAACTGGTTCTCCCTTCTCCACTTTACTGGAAACATCCTCAAAAAATTTCAGAAGATTTGTCAAGCATGATTTCCCTTTCACAAATCCATGCTGACTTGGACCTATCATGTCACCTCTTTCCAAATGCGCTGCTATGACATCCTTAATAATTGATTCCATCATTTTACCCACTACTGAGGTCAGGCTGACTGGTCCATAATTCCCTGTTTTCTCTCTCCCTCCTTTTTTAAAAAAGTGGGGTTACATTGGTTACCCTCCACTCAATAGGAACTGATCCGGAGTCAATGGAATGTTGGAAAATGACTGTCAATGCATCCGCTATTTCCAAGGCCACCTCCTTAAGTACTCTGGGATGCAGTCCATCAGGCCCTGGGGATTTATCGGCCTTCAATCCCATCAATTTCCCCAACACAATTTCCCGACTAATAAGGATTTCCCTCAGTTCCTCCTCCTTACTAGACCCTCCGACCCCTTTTATATCCGGAAGGTTGTTTGTGTCCTCCTCAGTGAATACCGAACCAAAGTACTTGTTCAATTGGTCCGCCATTTCTTTGTTCCCCGTTATGACTTCCCCTGATTCTGACTGCAGGGGACCTACGTTTGTCTTTACTAACCTTTTTCTCTTTACTATAGAAACTTTTGCAATCCGCCTTAATGTTCCCTGCAAGCTTCTTCTCGTACTCCATTTTCCCTGCCCTAATCAAACCCTTTGTCCTCCTCTGCTGAGTTCTAAATTTCTCCCAGTCCCCGGGTTCGCTGCTATTTCTGGCCAATTTGTATGCCACTTCCTTGGCTTTAATACTATCCCTGATTTCCCTTGATAGCCACGGTTGAGCCACCTTCCCTTTTTTATTTTTACGCCAGACAGGAATGTACAATTGTTGTAGTTCATCCATGCGGTCTCTAAATGTCTGCCATTGCCCATCCACAGTCAACCCCTTAAGTATCATTCGCCAATCTATCCTAGCCAATTTACGCCTCATACCTTCAAAGTTACCCTTCTTTAAGTTCTGGACCATGGTCTCTGAATTAACTGTTTCATTCTCCATCCTAATGCAGAATTCCACCATATTATGGTCACTCTTCCCCAAGGGGCCTCACACAATGAGATTGCTAATTAATCCTCTCTCATTACACAACACCTAGTCTAAGATGGCCTCCCCCCTAGTTGGTTCCTCGACCTATTGGTCTGGACACCATCCCTTATGCACTCCAGGAAATCCTCCTCCACCGTATTGCTTCCAGTTTGGCTAGCCCAATCTATGTGCATATTAAAGTCATCCATTATAACTGCTGCACCTTTATTGCATGCACCCCTAATTTCCTGTTTGATGCCCTCCCCAACATCACTACTACTGTTTGGAGGGGAAACGAGATAAACACATGAGGGAGAAAGGAATAGAAGGATTTGGTGAGGGGTTGGTAGAGGCTCATATGGAGCACAAACACCGACATCAACCTATTGGGCCGAATGGCCTGTTTCTGTGCTGTAAATACTATGTAATACTATGTAATCAAGAGCATTTTGCACATGCTCCCCACACTTGTCTTGTGTACACAGCTAGACTACAGCTTCCACAAACAAACTGAGTACCTTATCAACAACCTACATCTTTATTGTTTGTGGTGTACAGGTTAACATGCTCAGTTGTAATAAATAACTTTTAGTATTGGTTCATTGCTTTCTGAAGAATATGTGGGATGCACACCATAGTTTTCCATCGCCTCAAAAAGTGGAAAATAACACATCACTGGGCTAATACATGCAGACAAAAACTATTTGCTCAGATTTATTTTAAAGTGAAATATACAGAAGCAAAAAAGACATAACCTACACTATAATAGCCAATTTTACCAAATATATGAACGGGTCTGACTTTCAAAACAAGAAAAGACATAGTACAAAATCCCAGCAACTTTCCTCAGCACATATTTGGTAACATAATGACAGATTTTCCTGGGGCAGTACACAGGAGATGCACTGAGTCCAAGGTCACTATGCTGCACTCTGATTTCCTATTGGGGCTAATTATAATATAATAGGCAAGTTGTGGGCAGGTGCTGAGACCTCTCATTTGGCACAGGCAAGTGCAGTACTGCTGGAGAATTTAAAGGTGTGTAGCTGCTTGAAGAGGAGGCAGACAAAAAACAGGAAACTATAGACCAGTTAGCCTAGCATCTGTCATTGGGAAAATGCTGGAGTCCATTATTAAGGAAGCAGAAGCGGGACATTTGGAAAAGCATAATTCAATCAAGCTGTCAGCATGGTTTTATGAAAGGAAAATCACGTTTGACAAATTTGCTGGAGTTCTTTGAGGATGTAACGGGCCGGGTGGATAAGGGGGAACCAGTGGCTATGGATGTGATGTATGTGGATTTCCAGAAGGCATTTGATAAGGGGCTACATAAAAGGTTACTGCATAATACAAAAGTTCACGGGGTTGGGGTTAATACATTAGCTTGGATAGAGGATTGGCTAACTAACAGAAAGTCGGGATAAATGGGTCATTTTCCGGTTGGCAAACAGTAACTAATGGGCTGCCACAGGAGCCTCAACTATTTACAATCTATATTAATGACTTGGATGAAGGAATGAGTGTAATGTAGCCAAGTTTGCTGATGATACAAAGATGGGTGGGAAAGCAAATTGTGAGGAGGACACAAAAAATCTGCAAAGGGATATGGACAGGCTAAGTGAGTGGGCAAACATCTGGCAGATAGAATATAATGTGGGAAAATGTGAGGTTATCCACTTTGGCAGAAAAAATAAAAAAGCAAATAATCATTTAAAATGGAGAAAAATTGCAACATGCTACAGTACAGAGGGACCTGGGGGCCCTTGTGCATGAAATACACAAGTTAGTGTTATGTATGGAGAAAGAGTCAGACTGAACACTGTGACGTGTGACCTTAGTCTTTTATTGCAGGTCTCCAGAGTGTCTCTCCAACCTGTGAGGCCTCCTGAAATACCTGTGCTCCCAAGGGATTATGGGATCCCCTGGGACTCCAGGGGATGAACCCTCTGGTGGCTGTACAGAGTAAATACAAGGTCACATATAATAACAGTTAGTACAGCAAATAATCAGGAAGGCAAATGGAATGTTGACCTTTATTGCAAGGGGGATAGAGTGTAAAAGCAGAGAAGTCCTGCTACAACTGTACAGGGTATTGGTGAGGCCACACCTGGAGTACTGCATGTAGTTTTGGTCTCCATATTTAAGGAAGGATATACTTGCATTGGAGGCTTTTCAGAGAAGGTTCACTAGGTTGATACCGGAGATGAGAGGGTTGACTTATAAAGATAGGTTGAGTAGGTTGGGTCTATATGTAGAAACATAGAAACATAGAAAATAGGTGCAGGAGTAGGCCATTCGGCCCTTCAAGCCTGCACCGCCATTCAATGAGTTCATGGCTGAACATGCAACTTCAGTACCCCATTCCTGCTTTCTCGCCATACCCCTTGATCCCCCTAGTAGTAAGGACTACATCTAACTCCTTTTTGAATATATTTAGTGAATTGACCTCAACTACTTTCTGTGGTAGAGAATTCCACAGGTTCACCACTCTCTGGGTGAAGAAGTTTCTCCTCATCTCGGTCCTAAATGGCTTACCCCTTATCCTCAGACTGTGACCCCTGGTTCTGGACTTCCCCAACATTGGGAACATTCTTCCTGCATCGAACCTGTCGAAACCAGTCAGAATTTTAAACGTTTCTATGAGATCCCCTCTCATTCTTCTGAACTCCAGTGAATACAAGCCCAGTTGATCCAGTCTTTCTTGATATGTCAGTCCCGCCATTCTGGGAATCAGTCTGGTGAACCTTCGCTGCACTCCCTCAATAGCAAGAATGTCCTTCCTCAAGTTAGGAGGCCAAAACTGTCCACAATACTCCAGGTGTGGCCTCACCAAGGCCCTGTACAACTGTAGCAACACCTCCCTGCCCCTGTACTCAAATCACCTCGCTATGAAGCCAACATGCCATTTGCTTTCTTAACCGCCTGCTGTACCTGCATGCCAACCTTCAATGACTGATGTACCATGACACCCAGGTCTCGTTGCACCTCCCCTTTTCCTAATCTGTCACCATTCAGATAATAGTCTGTCTCTCTGTTTTTACCTCCAAAGTGGATAATCTCACATTTATCCACATTATACTTCATCTGCCATGCATTTGCCCACTCACCTAACCTATCCAAGTCACTCTGCAGCCTCATTGCATCCTCCTCGCAGCTCACACTGCCACCCAACTTAGTGTCATCTGCAAATTTGGAGATACTACATTTAATCCCCTCGTCTAAATCATTAATGTACAATGTAAACAGCTAGGGCCCCAGCACAGAACCTTGCGGTACCCCACTAGTCACTGCCTGCCATTCTGAAAAGTACCCATTTACTCCTACTCTTTGCTTCCTATCTGACAACCAGTTCTCAATCCACGTCAGCACACTACCCCCAATCCCATGTGCTTTAACTTTGCACATTAATCTCTTGTGTGGGACCTTGTTGAAAGCCTTCTGAAAGTCCAAATACACCACATCAACTGGTTCTCCCTTGTCCACTCTAGTGGAAACATCCTCAAAAAATTCCAGAAGATTTGTCAAGCATGATTTCCCTTTCACAAATCCATGCTGACTTGGACCTATCATGTCACCTCTTTCCAAATGCGCTGCTGTGACATCCTTAATAATTGATTCCATCATTTTACCCACTACTGATGTCCGGCTGACCGGTCTATAATTCCCTGTTTTCTCTCCCTCCTTTTTTAAAAAGTGGGGTTACATTGGCTACCCTCCACTCCCATAGGAACTGATCCAGAGTCTGTGGAATGTTGGAAAATGACTGTCAATGCATCCGCTATTTCTAAGGCCACCTCCTTAAGTACTCTGGAATGCAGTCCATCAGGCCCTGGGGATTTCTCGGCCTTCAATTCCATCAATTTTCCCAACACAATTTCCCAACTCATAAGGATTTCCCTCAGTTCCTCCTTCTTACTAGACCCTCTGACCCCTTTTATATCCGGAAGGTTGTTTGTGTCCTCCTTAGTGAATACCGAACCAAAGTACTTGTTCAATTGGTCTGCTATTTCTTTGTTCCCTGTTATGACTTCCCCTGATTCTGACTGCAGGGGACCTACATTTGTCTTTACTAACCTTTTTCTCTTTACATATCTATAGAAGCTTTTGCAGTCCATCTTAATGTTCCCTGCAAGCTTCCTCTTGTACTCTATTTTCCCTGCCCTAATCAAACCCTTTGTCCTCCTCTTCGGAGTTCTAAATTTCTCCCAATTCCCAGGTTCGCTGCTATTTCTGGCCAATTTGTATGCCACTTCCTTGGCTTTAATTATTTAAATTATTTAATTACTTATTATAGTTCAGAAGAATGAGAGGTGATCTTATTGAAACATATAAGATAATGAGGTGGCTCAACAAGGTGGATGCAGAGAGGATATTTCCACTCAGATGGAACGAGAACAAGTGGACATAGTCTCAGAATAAGGGGCCACCCATTTAAAATTGAGATGAGGAGAAATTTCTTCTCTGAGGATTGTAAATCTATGGAATTCTCTGACCCAGAGAGCTGTGGAGGCTGGGTTATTGAATATATTTAAGGCAGAGATAGACAGATTTTTGAGCAATAATGGAATAAAGGGTTATGGGGAGCGGGCAGGGAAGTGGAGCTGAGTCCATGATCAGATCAGCTATGATCTTATTAAATGGCAGAGCAGGTTAGAGGGGCCAGATGGCCTACTCCTGCTCCTATTTCTTTTGTTCTTAAGAGCCACTGCATCTTGGGGCTTTGGGAGAGCCTGTAGAGTAAACAAAGTTTATTGGGACAAGATTAATTTTGCAAGTCTGGAATTTACTGCAAGATATCAGAGTGCGTTTATCTAATTTGTCTGCCTGCTGATCAATTTTATGACTAATTGCCAGAGAGGAAGAATTATTGGCTGAATGAATTAGTCTCTCTGGAAGCCATCAAATATCAAACAGGAGGTTGGTTGCATGAGAGTTACTTCATTGGAGCTCCTTATTAACACAAAGAGAGAACTCGGCTAAATTGACAGGAGAAGTTGTGGACATCCTATTTCTGCTCGAGAGAGCAATTTTTGTAAGGCCACACCTTGAGTATTGTGTGTAGTTTTGGTCTCCTAATCTGAGGAAGGACATTCTTGCTATTGAGGGAGTGCAGTGAAGGTTCACCAGACTGATTCCCGGGATGGCAGGACTGACATATGAAGAAACTAGGCTTATAGTCACTGGAATTTAGAAGAATGAGAGGGGATCTCATAGAAACATATACAATTCTGACGGGACTGGACAGGTTAGAGGCAGGAAGAATGTTCCCGATGTTGGGAAATCCAGAACCATGGGTCAGTGACAGGGGTAAGCCATTTAGGACCGAGATGAGGAGAAACTTCTTCACTCAGAAAATTGTGAACCTGTGGAATTCTCTACCAGTGAAAGTTGTTGAGGCCAGTTCGTTAGATATATTCAAAAGGGAGTTAGGTGTGGCCCTTATGGCTAAAGGGATCAAGGGGTTTATGGAGAGAAAGCAGGAATGGGGTACTGAAGTTGCATGATCAGCCATGATCATATTGAATGGTGGTGCAGGCTTGAAGGGCCGAATGGCCTACTCCAGCACCTATTTTCTATGTTTCTATGTTAGACCTGGACCATATTAACTCAATATAACAGTGAGTAAATGACATGGGTTTCAACTCATAAAAGGCATAGTTTGTTTATGGAAATTGTTAGCAAGTCATTTAGGTGAGGGAAAAGATGTGAAAAAAGCTTGGACTGTAACACGAAACACTGAATTGAATCTTTCAGGCACAAATTGTACTAAAATTCATAGAAACATCAGTATAGAGAAAGCCATTGGTTCATCATATCTGTGCTAGTGCTAAGTTACCTATTCAGGACAATCTACTCTTATCACATTTTCATGTTCTTTCCCTGTACTCTTTGTCAAATATTTATCTACTCCCTTTTAAAGTGCCACCAGTCTTTATCACTAGCATCCCACGCAAAACATATGGGCTTCTTACAGTGAACATATATGAGTAATCTTGAAACAGAAATTTTAATTTTATTTATTCTTGGTGAATCATGTCACCATTTCCATGAGTTTAAACTTGCCATTCCCTGCCTGGTACAGATGAAGCCACACCCAGGGCTCAGCTCTTATAGGTGAAATCTATTCACTTGGACACACACCTACCACTAACATCCGGCAATGAAATCACAAATCTATCATCTAAAAAGATTTATATTGCATTTTTTTTTTAAATACTCTTGAAATATTTCATTTTTCCCATTAAATAAATATATTAATGGTTGGACATTTTTGAAATGTTGCTTTTAGCTAGATGATTTCATGCAGAATGAGAGAGGTGCAACAAATGACCACCGCATCTTAAGCTAGGGAGAGGTCAAAAATCAACCAGGGTTCCACTCCTGATCCCTATCCAGCTCAAAAATGGGTTTGTGTAAGTGTCCCATGAGAGCGTGAATGGTTAAAAAAAAAAACAAGTCACCATATAGGTTCAGATTTGAAAAATGATCACTTGGCAAGCTGGAGCCAGTGCTTTCGGGAGAAGTGGAAAGAAAAATGTAAGGGAAAAATAGAACCTGCTCTCTAGCCATTGGTCATGTGGGCTGCTGGTGTTGCTATCTTTAGGTCCCAAACTGGAGACCAGGTTGACAGAGGGAAAATAGAGGATTGCATGACCTCAGTAAAAAAAAAATGAATCATGGTGTCTTAATATTAACAGATTGCTTACAATCCCTGTTGCAGTTTATAATATCAAAACTGCTTCAAGATGTATTAACATATCTGTGTAAACACAACTGTGTTTGCCTAAGCAAAGAATGTTAGCACTAAAGAATGGAACCTTCTCCACACCCATTGACAGCATAAAGTTCTGCTGGGTCAGGTACAGCATGGGCCATAGGCAAGTCAGTGTCCATCATTCATTATCTGGATAATGAGCTCAAATTTTTTTGTCCAAAAATGTTGGGTATAATGGCATTCCACCTGTCTATGACTGCATTATCATCCAGGTCTAAATGGTGAAAGGGCAAGGTTCAAACTCAAAACAGAGATTGATGTCGTTTCTGTGTCCTGCTCAAGGTCATTATTTCCTACAAATCATTGTGGAGTGTCAGGGACAGTGATGAATTCATCCCAACTAGATCTGTCATCCTCTGGACTGGTTTCAAACTAAGGTCTCAGGGGTTAAAGGGTTAAAGGTTATTTCACACTGTATTCAGTCTTCACCATGAGAGTGAATGAAAAAGGGATAGAGACCGACACATAGAGGGTCATAGCACCCCCTCAGCTTGGGTAGCAGAGGTCAATAGAAATGATAATCAGGTGGGTTCTACAACAGCTGGGCAATCTATTCCGCCAGTTTATTGTCCATGTGGTGAAAGTGAAAAATGCCTAAAGAGAGGCATAGAGAACTTGGTCTGGATTTGAATGCAGGGTTGGTGATTAAAGAAAAGGAAGTGTTATGTTCACTATGTCACTAAAACAAGATCGAGAGTACACGGCTAAAACCCTTTGGTCTGGATTTGAACACAGAGCAAATGGAAAATGTTCTAACAAAACGTAGTCCCTGGGAACCGGACCTTCAGCCAGGAATATGAACCGAGGCCTCAGTGGTGACTGATCAATGTTTTAATTCACTGCATCAAATATTTTGTATCGGTCTTCACGGTAGAAGACACTAAAAACATCCCAATAGTAGATAATCAAGGGGCTATAGGGCAGGAGGAATACAATCACTATCACTAATGAAGTAGTACTCAGTAAAATAATGAAACTAAAGGCAGACAGGTCCCCTGGACCTGATGGCTTACATCCTAGGGTCTTAAAAGAAGTGACTGCAGAGATAGTGGATACATTGGTGGTAATCTACCAAAATTCCCAGCGGATTGGAAAACGCAAATGTAACGTCCCGATTTAAAAAAGGAGACAGACAAAAAGCAGGAAACTTTAGATCAGTTAGCTTAACATCTGTCATTGGGAAAATGCTGGAGTCCATTATTAAGGAAGCAGTAGCGGACATTTGGAAAAGCATAAATCAATTAAGCAAAGTCAGCATGGATTTATGAAAGGGAAATCATGTTTGACAAATTTGCTGGAGTTCTTTAGGGATGTAATGAGCCAGGTGGATAAGGGGTGTGTTTGGATTTCCAGAAGGCATTCGATAAGGGGCCACATAAGAGGTTCCTGCACATGATAAAAGCTCACGGGGTTGGGAGTAATATATTAGCATGGATAGAGGATTGGCTAACTAACAGAAAAGAGAGAGTCGGGATAAATGGGTCATTTTACGGTTGGCAAACAGTGACTAGTGGGGTGCCACAAGGATCGGTGCTGGGTCCTCAACTGTTTACAATCTATATTAATGACTTGGATGAAGGGACCGAGTGTAATGTAGCCAGGTTTGCTGATGATATAAAGATGGGTGGGAAAGCAAATTGTGAGGAGGACACAAAAAATCTTCAAAGGGATATAGACAGGCTAAGTGAGTGGGCAAACATTTGGCAGATGGAGCATAATGTGGGAAATTGTGAGGTTATCCACTTTGGCAGAAAAAATAAAAAAGCAAATTATAATTTAAATGGAGAAAAATTGCAAAGTGCTGCAGTACTGAGGGACCTGGGGGTCCTTGTGCATGAAACACAAAAAGTTAGTATGCAGGTACAGAAAGTAATCAGGAAGGCAAATGGAATGTTCCTTTATTGCAAGGGGGATGGAGTACAAAAACAGAGATGTCCTGCTATAACTGTACAGGGTATTGGTGAGGCCACATCTTGAGTACTGCGTACAGTTTTGGTCTCCGTATTTAAGGAAGGATATACCTGTACTTGCATTGGAGGCTGTTCAAAGAAGGTTCACTAGGTTGATTCTGGAGATAAAGGGGTTGACTTATGAAGATAAGTTGAGTAGGTTGGGCCTATACTGATTGGAATGCAGAAGAATGAGGTGATCTTATTGAAACATATAAGATAATGAGGGGGCTCAACAAGGTGGATGCAGGGAGGATATTTCCACTCATAGGGGAAACTAAAAATAGGATACATAGTCTCAGAGTAAGGGGTCGCCCATTTAAAACTGAGATGAGGAATTTCTTCTCTCAGAGAGTTGTAAATCTATGGAATTCTCTACCTCAGAGAGCTGTAGAGGCTGTGTCATTGAATATATTTAAGGCAGAGATAGACAGATTTTTGAGCAATAAGGGTTATGGGGAGTGGGCAGGGAAGTGGAGCTGAGTCCATGATCAGATCAGCCATGATCTTATTGAATGGTGGAGCAGGCTCGAGGGGCCAAATGGCCTGCTCCTGCTCCTATTTCTTATGTTCTTATGTTCTTGTGTATCACATGCTTCTGACTACGTAAACGTGTCTGATTCAGCAAACGCTGACTCACATTATATCACCCCATTTAATTCCTTGCACATTCATTCCAAACCAAAAAAAGGTGGCTTCCTGCAGTGACAGAAAACAAAACCTCCATTTGTGTGGGTGAGACTTTCTTCAGTAACATTTTAACTTCCATTCACAAACACAGTTCATGACAGGCAATAACAAAAGTAGCTAACTGTGGCTTTCCTTAGTAGGAGATAATTTTCTTTGACTCACACACCAATAACAGAACAGGCTAGGTGCAGAACAAAGCTCCTCCCCAACTGTCCCATCCAGCGCTCCCAGGACTAAGGCTTAGATATAGGGTCGCCAAATCTCGTTGGACTTATTCGTGGAAGTTTTATCGTATGGCATCTAATTGTATGGCACTTGCCCATAGTTTGTAAATGGTTTGCATTTATCTTATAAAGGTTGCATTCCCTGTAGTTGAGTGTCTTTGATCATGCCTCAAAAGGTGAAGATACTCCTGATTGCTGTCCATTCACATTCAGGGGTCGCCGGATAGCAGATGAGGCCCGAATTGAGCTCAATTGTAATGTCTCCTGTGATCAAATAGGCTGCCAACACTCACTCTATTAGCTTACACTTGTAGTGTGGCCACTTGGACAAGGAACTGGAGGACTGCCAATTCCTGTGGAACTATAACCTAACAAGAATCTGTGCCGTTCAGGAGAGGAGGGGATAAACATTGAGGGGAAAAATAATAAACACATATTGCTTCTTTGTGTTACATTCTTAAGCAGGCCAGTTGCAACCTGAATATTTGTGCTCACAAAGCTCTTACAAGAACATGAAACATTGAACACGAGAAATTAATCCGCAGCTAGCTATAGATCACTGCATTAGCATAAAATCAAACCCAGAGAACAGCTCAGAGTTATTGTACAGCTAGTACTTCAATTATCAACAACACAATCAACTTACGCAGTCCTCAGACAAGTTTATTCAGAACACATAGCCAGTGTCCTACCACTAAAGCTATTCTAGCCCTCACATTAAAAATATACTTTGAGAAGCCATTTACCTTAAGGGGGTTCTGCTTCGGGCACACGTTAACAGTCATTCAGTTGAGAAACCTCAGCATATGTAAGAAAGTGACATTTCCCGCAGCTCTGTTTCGCCAGCCAGCTTAAACAGCAAATACTCAAAGTCCACACTTTTTCTTGGCGAACAGCCAAAAAGTTTCCTTCTTTTGTAAGAAGCAGATCCACAAGATGAGTGGGCGCCGTCTCACTTCCACCGTGACATCATCAGTCACACACCTGATTGCTGACATATGCGAGCAGTTGATAAAAGACGAATGAAAATCAGATAAAAGAGAAGCAGGTGGTAATGAAATCCAATGCTTAACCCTTTTCTTTCCCACATTCGACAGGCTGCATTTTTTTTTGAGATAACACATTACAAGTGATTTAAACTCTGCCAGGGCTGCAGCTCAATCTTGACGCCAAACATCCTGGCAGCAAATGCAGGGGAAGGAAGCAGGGCCATAACTGAAAATAAACCATCAAACTGCATGGGCGACATGGCCTACGAATGTCTCAGGCATAAGTGACTTACATTAAACGAGTCACAATTTTTTTTTCTGCACTCTGCGCCCTGCCTCTCCTGAAGATGCCTATTCCTTTCAGGAGTATATTTCCATGGGCACTGGCAGCACTTCAGTGCAGTACTGGGGGGGTGCTAAATGGCTGAAGTGATATTAACATGAGACAATAGGAGTCATACATAATAAGAACATAAGAAATCAGAGCAGGAGTAGGCCCTTCGAGCATGCTCTGTCATTCAACAAGATCATAGCTGATCTTCTACCTCAACTCCACCTTCCCGCACTATCCCCATATCCTTTGATTCTTTTAGTATCAAAAAATCTATCGATCTCTGTCTTGAATATACTCAACGACTGAGCATCCACAGCCCTCTGGAGTAGAGAATTCCAAAGATTCACAACCTTCTGAGTGAAGAAATTTCTCCTCATCTCAGTCCTAAATGGCCAGCCCACTATTCTGAGACTGTGATCCCTATTTCTAGACTCCCCAGCTAGGGGAAACATCCTCCCTACATCTAAAAAAAAAAAGGCAGCTCGTGCAGAGCATGGAGTGCAGCAGCACAGAGTGGCATTCATGAGTTTGGTAAGTGGGTGAGTTTTAAGGGTTATTCTCTTTAAACCATTTGGGGGCTGGAGTAAATTGTTAGTGGCAATTGCCAGTAGCTTCCAAAAAAGTAGCAGTTTAATTTAAAGGGGAAAAATTAAATAGTTGGGAATCTTTCAGGTTTAGGCAGAGAAAAACAAGGTAACTCTCCAGTCGGAGGCAATTAGCAGCTAGTTAAAACCAGTTCTGTAAACGACTGACCAGTAGTGAGTCATCTGACCTAGATGCAGTTTTAAAAAGAGGCAGCTCGTACAGTTACGGAGTACAGCAACATAGAGTGGCATTCGTGAGTTTGATAAGTGGGTGAATTCGGGCAAGTGGAGGTGGCAATTGCTGTTTTGTTTTGTTTTTCCTACCAGTGCTGACACTAGAGCAGCTGATAAGGAGTGCAAGAGTAGGAGACAGAGGCCCAGAGACCAGCACAACCAGCTACAGACAAAGATAGAGGGATGCGAAATCGAGAGGCGACGTCACAACCAAGCTGGTAAGTGGTTGGCTGTTTGACTGGTAAGCATAACTCTCTTTTAGACTGACTTTTAGATTGGTTTAATTGGCAGTGAACTACTAAGTAGCTGTTTGGTGTTTAAGTAAATTTTAGTAAGTAAATTAATTTAAGGGTTAAGTCATGACAGGAGAGCTCGGACCCGTGCCATGCTCCTCCTGTGCTATATGGGAAATCAGGGACACTACTATTTGTGCGGGAAGTGTGTCCAGCTGCAGCTCCTGACAGACCGCATGACGGCACTGGAGCTGCGGATGGACTCACTCTGGAGCATGCGCGATGCTGAGAATGTTGTGGATAGCACATTTACTGAGTTGGTCACACCGCAGGTAAGGATTAGGACAGAAAGTGAATGGGTGACCAAGAGACAAGGCAAGAGCAAGAAGGTAATGCAGGAGTTCCCTGGGGTCATCTCCCTCCAAAACAGATATACAGTTTTGGATACTGTTGGGGGAGATGACTTACCAGGGGAAGGCACCAGCAGCCAGGTTCATGGCACCATGGGTGGCTCTGCTGAACAGAAGGGCGGGAAAAAGAGTGGGAGAGCTATATTGATAGGGTACTCTATTGTAAGGGGAATAAATGGGAGTTTCTGCGACCACAACCGAGACTCCAGGATGGTATGTTGCCTCCCTGGTGCAAGGGTCAAGGATGTCTCGGAGCAGCTGCAGAGCATTCTGGAGAGAGAGGGTGAACAGCCAGTTGTTGTGGTACATGTAGGTACCAACGATATAGGTATGAAGCGGGAAGAGGTCCTACAAGCTGAATTTAGGGAGCTAGGAGTTAAATGAAAAAGTAGGACCTCAAAAGGTAGTAATCTCTAGATTGCTACCAGTGCCACGTGCTAGTCAGAGTAGAGGGAGCAGGATAGTTAGAATAAATACGTGGCTTGAGCAGTGGTGCAAGAGGGAGGGATTCAAATTCCTGGGACATTGGAACCAGTTCTGGGGGAAGGGACAGTTTTCACTTGGGCAGGACTGGAACTGATGACCTGGGGGGTAACATTTGCTCATGTAGTTTGGGAGTGTTTAAACTAATATGGCACGGGGATGGGAACCTATGCATTGAGACAGGGCGAAGTGATATGGAGTCAGGAACAGATGGTAGAAAGGTAAAAAGCAATAGTGGAAGGCCGAGTAAACAAAGGCAAACAAAAAGGGCCACACTACATCATAATTCTAAAAGGACAAAGGGTGTTAAACAAACAAGCCTGAAGACTTTGCGTCTTAATGCAAGGAGTGTCCGTAATAAGGTGGATGAATTAACTGTGCAAACAAATGTTAACAGATATGATGTGATTGGGATTACAGAGACGTGGCTCCAGGATGATCAGGGCTGGGAACTCAATATTCAAGGGTATTCAAAATTCAGGAAGGATAGAATAAAAGGAAAAGGAGGTTTGGTAGCCTTGCTGGTTGAAGAGGAGATTAATGCAATAGTTAGGAAAGACATTAGCTTGGATGATGTGGAATCTATATGGGTCGAGCTGCAGAACACCAAAGGGAAAAAAACGTTAGTAGGAGTTGTGTACAGACCTCCAAACAGTAGTAGTGATGTTGGGGAGGGCATCAAACAGGAAATTAGGGGTGCATGCAATAAAGGTGCAGCAGTGATCATGGGTGACTTCAATATGCATATAGATTGGGCTAACCAAACTGGAAGCAATACGGTGGTGGAGGATTTCCTGGAGTGCATATGGGAGGGTTTTCCAGATCAATACGTCGAGGAACCAACTAGCGGGGAGGCCATCTTAGACTGGGTGTTGTGTAATGAGAGAGGATTAATTAGCAATCTCATTGTGCGAGGCCCCTTGGGGAAGAGTAACCATAATATGGTGGAATTCTACATGAGGATGGAGAATGAAACAGTTAATTCAGAGACCATGGTCCAGAACTTAAAGAAGGGTAACTTTGAAGGTATGAGGCGTGAATTGGCTAGGATAGATTGGCGAATGATACTTAAGGGGTTGACAGTGGATGGGCAATGGCAGACATTTAGAGACCGCATGGATGAACTAGAACAATTGTACATCCCTGTCTGGCGTAAAAATAAAAAAGGGAAGGTGGCTCAACCGTGGCTATCAAGGGAAATCAGGGATAGTATTAAAGCCAAGGAAGTGGCATACAAATTGGCCAGAAATAGCAGCGAACCCGGGAACTGGGAGAAATTTAGAATTTAGCAGAGGAGGACAAAGGGTTTGATTAGGGCAGGGAAAATAGAGTACATGAGGAAGCTTGCAGGGAACATTAAGATGGACTGCAAAAGGTCTATAAATATGTAAAGAGAAAAAGGTTAGTAAAGACAAACATAGGTCCCCTGCAGTCAGAATCAGGGGAAGTCATAACGGGGAACAAAGAAATGGCAGACCAATTGAACAAGTACTTTGGTTCGGTATTCACTAAGGAGGACACAAGCAACCTTCCGGATATAAAAGGGGTCAGACGGTCTAGTAAGAAGGAGGAACTGAGGGAAATCCTTAATAGTCGGGAAATTGTGTTGGGGAAATTGATGGGATTGAAGGCCGATAAATCCCCAGGGCCTGATGGACTGCATTCCAGAGTACTTAAGGAGGTGGCCTTGGAAATAGCGGATGCATTGACAGTCATTTTCCAACATTCCATAGACTCTGGATCAGTTCCTATGGAGTGGAGGGTAGCCAATGTAACCCCACTTTTTAAAAAAAAGGTGAGAGAGAGAAAACAGGGAATTATCGACCGGTCAGCCTGACATCGGTAGTGGGTAAAATGATGGAATCAATTATTAAGGATGTCATAGCAGCGCATTTGGAAAGAGGTGACATGATAGGTCCAAGTCAGCATGGATTTGTGAAAGGAAAATCATGCTTGACAAATCTTCTGGAATTTTTTGAGGATGTTTCCAGACGAGTCGACAAGGGAGAACCAGTTGATGTGGTATATTTGGACTTTCAGAAGGCTTTTGACAAGGTCCCACACAAGAGATTAATGTGCAAAGTTAAAGCACATGGGATTGGGGGTAGTGTGCTGACGTGGATTGAGAACTGGTTGGCAGACAGGAAGCAAAGAGTAGGAGTAAATGGGTACTTTTCAGAATGGCAGGCAGTGACTAGTGGGGCACCGCAAGGTTCTGTGCTGGGGCCCCAGCTGTTTACATTGTACATTAATGATTTAGACGAGGGGATTAAATGTAGTATCTCCAAATTTGCGAATGACACTAAGTTGGGTGGCAGTGTGAGCTGCGAGGAGGATGTTATGAGGCTGCAGAGTGACTTGGATAGGTTAGGTGAGTGGGATGGCAAGACTGACATATCAAGAAAGACTGGATCAACTGGGCTTATATTCACTGGAGTTCAGAAGAATGAGAGGGGATCTCATAGAAACGTTTAAAATTCTGACAGGTTTAGACAGGTTAGATGCAGGAAGAATGTACCCAATGTTGGGGAAGTCCAGAACCAGGGGTCACACTGCAAGGATAAGGGGTAAGCCATTTAGGACCGAGATGAGGAGAAACTTCTTCACCCAGAGAGTGGTGATCCTGTGGAATTCTCTACCACAGAAAGTTGTTGAGGCCAATTCACTAAATATATTCAAAAAGGAGTTAGATGTAGTCCTTACTACTAGGGGGATCAAGGGGTATGGCAAGAAAGCAGGAATGGGGTACTGAAGTTGCATGTTCAGCCATGAACTCATTGAATGGCGGTGCAGGCTCGAAGGGCCGAATGGCCTACTCCTGCAACTATATTCTATGTTTCTATGTTTCTACCCTGTCAAGCCACTTAAGAATTGTATAAGGTGCATGAGATCACTTCTAATTCTTCTAAACTCTAGAGAATACTCTCTATCTCTCCTCATAGGACAGCCCTCCCATCCTAGGAATCAGTCTGGTGAACCTTTGTTGCATTTCCTCTTAAGGCAAATATATCCTTCCTTAGGTAAGGAGACCAAAACTGTGCACAGAACTCCAGGTATGGTCTCATCAAAGCCCTATATAATTGTAGTAAGACTTCTTTACTGAGAGAAATGAAAGATATTTAAGGGACTCAGGTGCCCATTCTTCAGGTGTGAACATCAGCAGGCTATTGAACTGTGGAGAAGCATCACAGCTATTCCCGAGCCAGTCTACAACTATTTTGTTGTAAGACAATTAAATCATTAAAACAAGTGCCCCCTGATTAAAGGGGGGGGGGGGGGAGGGGGAGGCATTCCAAACACTTTCAAACAAATGCCCCCATGTTTTTTGGGTTTTTTGGGGGGGGGGTCGTTTTGAGGGCACTAAAAACACAAATTATACAAGTGCCCCCTGGCTAAAAGGGGTGGGGAGGGGGGGGCACTAAAACCGGCACAATAAACAAATTAAACTTTATCCGGTATCCACACACACAGCTGGAACAGGACTCCTGGCTGATTTGTCAACTCCCTGACCCAGGTCACTGAGGCCAATTGTAATAATCTCACCAGCACCCTGACTGAGACCAGGGACTGAATGTTGGGACCTTACCGCTCACAAATTCTCAACGCCATACTGAGCAGCGCATTTTATGAGACTTGAACGGATGTGGCGGACAACTGGTTTAGCCATCCACCGGCAGGTCTGGCTGGACCACACAAAGCAATATAGGGTCCTACTCTTCTCTACAAAAACTGCTCACTATTCCAGGATCATTCTGGAATGCAAAGATAACCCCCAACTAGTATTCTCTGCTGCTAACCATCTTATTAAACCCTTCTCCCCTGTCTCCACCACACTCACCTCCAACAGAAAGTGCGAAGAGCTCATGGGACTTCTTTGTCTCAAAGATTGAGACCATCCGATCAGCTGCCTGTGAGTTCCCATCCTTCTCCTAGCCCACTGGGTCAAACTTCCTCTGAGGTTCCCCCCTGCCCTAGCCCTGAACTCTCATCTCTCTCCAGTTTCTCTCTCATCTCCCCTTTTGACCTCTCCACATACATCTTGTCTATAAGACCCACTTCCTGCTCCTTTGACCCTATTCCCACGAAACTGCTGACCACCCAACAACCTTTTCTGGCTCCCATGTTATCTGACATTGTTAACGGTTCTCTCTCCTCAGGTACTGTCTCCCTCTCCTTCAAATCTGCCATCATCACCCCTCTTCTCAAAAAAACAACCCTTGACCCCACTGTGCTTGCAAGCTACCGCCCCAACTTTAACCTCCCTTTCCTCTCCAAAGTCTTTGAATGTGTTGTCACCCCACAACCGCCCCCCCCCCTCCCCAAATCCATGCCCGGAACTCCATGTTTGAATCCCTTCAATCTGGTTTCCGTCTCTGCCACAATGCCAAAACGGCTCTCATCAAAGTCACAAATGACATCTTAGTGACTGTGACAAAGGTAAATTATCCCTCTTCGTCCTTCTCGACCTGTCTGCAGCCTTTGACGCGATTGACTATTCCATCCTCTTCCACTCCAATGCCTCACCACCACCGTCCAACTGGGTGGGATTCACTCGCCTGCTTCCATCCTATCTATCTAGTCTTAGCCAGAAAATCACCTGCAATGGCTTCTCTTCCCACTCCCGCTGGTGTCCAAGGATCTATTCTTGGCCCCCTCCTATCTCTCATCTCTAACGCTGCCCCTTGGCAACATCATCCGAAAACACAGCGCCAATTTCTACATGTACGCTGATGACACCCAGCTCTACCTCACCACCACTTCTCTCGACCCCTCCAGTCTCCAAATTGTGAGACTGCTTGTCCTACATCCAGTACTGGATGAGCAGAAATTTTCTCCAATTAAATATTGGGAAGACCAAAGCCATTATCTTTGGTCCCCACCACAAACTGTCTTCCCTAACCACTGACTCCATCCCTCTCCCTAACATTTGTCTGAAGCTGAACCTGACTGTTTGCAACCTTGGTGTCATATTTGACCCTGAAATGAGCTTCCGGCCACATAACTAAAACCACCTATTTCTAACTCCATAACATTGCCCGTCTCTGCCCCTGCCTCAGCTTATCTGCTGATGAAACCCTCGTCCATGCCGTTGTTACGTCTAGATTTGACTACTGTAACGCACTCCTGGCTGGCCTCCCACAATCTATCCTATGTAAAGCTGAGGTCACCCAAAACTTGGCAGCCTGTGTCCTAAGTCACACCAAGTCCCGCTCACCCATCACCCCTGTGATCGCTGACCTACATTGGCTCCCGGTTAAGCAACGCCTTGATTTCAAAATTCTCATCCTGATTTACAAATCCCTCCATGGCCTCGTCCCTCCCTATCTCTGTAATCTCCTCCAACCCCACAATGCCCCCGCCCCCCCCACCCTGAGATGTCTGCACTCATCAAATTCTGCCCTCTTGAGCATCCTGGATTATAATTGCTCAACCATCGGCGACCGTGCCCTCTGTTGCCTTGGCTCCAAGCTCTGGAACTGTTTCCCTAAACCTCTCTTTCCTCCTTTAAGAAGCTCCTTAAAACCTACCTCTTTGACCAAGCTTTTGGTCATCTGCTATAATTTCTTCTTTTGTGGCTCGGTGCCAAATTTATTTTTTTGTCTTAAAACATTCCTGTGAAGCGCCTTGCGACGTCTTACTACGTCAAAGCGCTATATAAATACAAGTTGTTGTTGTTTTATGATTGAGAAACCTCAGGGAAATCTAGCTATATTATCCACAAAGCTATCTGGAGAGCTTAAATAGCTCGGAGCCCTGCGGCAACATAAAATATAACAGATTGTTCATTATAAACGTAGCACTGTCAGACCAACAGGAATTTACCCACATAAATAATTCATAGCATATGCAGTGTTATTAAAAGCTGTCTTGGTTACAGAAATATAGGCAATTAATAGCACCTTTTTCACACTTCTTACAAGCCACTTGCACAAATGAATTGCTTTTGAAAACTTTTGTTATGTAGGTAATTACAGGTGCTGTACTGCACCAACCATAATCCCACAAACAGCTATGAGCTGAACGAGTAATTAATCTGTGTTTAATGGTGTTGGTTAAGGGTGGAATGTTGGCCAGAACAACAGGAGAACCTCCTTTGAAAGATCGTTAATATCCCATTGCACAGGCATATAGATTACAGGTTTAACATCTCATCCAAAAGGCAACAGCTACAATATCATCACTGCACTGGAATGTCCACTTAGATGATGAGCTTAAGTACTGCTGGGTAGCTCAAAGACACGGGGAGAAATTCGGTCACGCCTCTGTTGCGGCGTTACTCCAGGCAGAGCGGTACTTTTAGCACCTTGAAAACGTGTGCGCCTCACATCCAGACATTCATCAGAATCGATCGAAAAGCTGACGGGGGCGATAAATCAGCTGCTGCACACCAGAGCTGTGTGTATGGGGGGGGGGGGGGGGGGGGGAAACATAATGAAAGTTTGTTCGGTACATTTTGCGGACCCATTGCGCATGCTCGGAACTCCGAATCAAATCCCGGGAAAAGCCGAGACTGAAAGGCTCGGCATAGCAATGCACCCATTAAAGTTTTCAAAATCACTTGTTTTCAATCTGGACTGTTATGTCTGTCTGCCGCTGCAAACTGGGAGGCTCACGCACCGTGCTGTGTGTAAACATTGCACTGACTGTGACCTCCAAGGGAAGCGCTTCCTCATCCCTTTAAGTAGCCACCAGTTAACAACTCTGCAAGCCTGTACCGACTGTCCAGACGTTTTTATTGGCGGGCACTCAATGAGGCGCACACACCGAATTTAGCGACCGGTGTGCAAACGTGTGCGTTACACCAGGATTACATCATGATCGGAGTGATCATCAGCAGCCAGGCACTAATGGTTTGCGACCCCAGTGAGCCTCTAATGAACTGTCCATTGGGGGGCTAAAAGCTGTGCACCCAGTCGCTAAGCTCTACGCTCGCATTAATCACTCTGGCCGCTAACTGAGGCTATAGACAACCGAAAATCCAGCCCTTTTGACTCAGAAGCATAAATGCCAAGCTGATAGGCATTTTGTGATTAACTTGACACATACAGATTGCTGACAGGGTTAAACAAAGCGACTGTTTCGCCATCAAAAACGTGCTGGTCGGCCGCCTCAAAGACTCCCCCTGCAGAGTTAACGAGCGTCTCATGACTCTTCCTATCCCGGAACCAATGCGCCACAGTCATCAGTGCGTACGCCCCAACACTCGATGCAACGGACGAGACGAAAGAGGGTTTTTACTCCAGCCTCGAAAAATCCCCTGTCCCGCGTCCCTGAGGACGACAAACTGATCCTTCTAGGTGACTTCAACACCAGGGTCGGCAAAGACACAGCCCTCTGGGGAGGCGTGATTGGCAGAGAGGGGGTAGGAAAAGCCAGCTAAGGTGGTACCCTACACTCCTGACAAAATGCCTGGAACATGAACTTCTCAATACCAACACCCTCTTCCGCCAGAGGGACAAATACAAGGCATCATGGCAACACCCTCGCTCCAAACACTGGCACCTGCTCGCTAGGTCATCGTCTGAGCCAGGGATCACAAGGATGTGCGCATCACCCACGCCATGACAGGAGCTGACGACTGCTGGACGGACCACCGCCTAATCCGATCCATCATCGACATCAACATCGCCCCAAAGTGGAGGGGGGCAGCAGAAGCAGTGCCACAAAATAATCAATGCCGGGGCACTTAAAAACCCAGCTAAGAGAGCCCTATACAGCCAGCGCCTCACAGCTAACTTGGCGTGCCTTGATGATCCTGAGATGCAGAATGACAACAGCGCTTGGTCTGCCCTCCAGGCCTCCATAACCAGTGTCTGTCATGAGACGCTTGGTCACTCAACCAGAAAACACCAGGACTGGTTTGATGAGAATGATCAGGAGATCCAAGAACTAATAGATCACAAGCGCAGAGCATTTCTGAGCTTTAAGCAGCAACCCAACTCAGGAGCTGCAAAGCAACATTACAGGTGGCTCAAGGCCGAGGTCCAACAAAAAACCCGGGACCTAAAGAACAGGTGGTGGATGGAGAAAGCACAGGAGATACAACAACTGGCCGACAGCCATGATGTGCGAGGATTCTTCATCGTAGTCAAGGCTACCAACAGTCCTAACTCCCAAGGCCCCACCCCACTACTGGCCAAGAATGGGGAAACACTCATCAAGGACACCAAGGCAATCAGGACCCGCTGGAAGGAGCACTTCGAAGATCTCCTCAATTGAGACTCTGCCTTTGACTTGAGTGTTCTCGACTCCATCCTGCAGCATGCAACCTGCCACTACCTCAGTGAAACCCCAACGTTGTACGAGGTAGGAAAAGCCATAAGACAGCTCAAAAACAGCAAGGCTATGGGAGCAGATGGAATCCCAGCTGAGGCACAAAAAGATGATGGATACATGACCTCATCTCTCTTATCTGGAGGGAGGAGAGCATGCCGGGAGATCTGAGATATGCAGTGATTATGACCATCTTCAAAAAAGGGGACAAGTCCGACTGCGGCACCTATAGAGGAATTTCCCTATCAGCCACTGGGAAAGTTGTCGCTTTCTCCTCAACCACCTTCTCCCCGTGGCTGAGGAGCTCCTCCCGGAGTCACAGTGCGGATTCCATCCCCTGCGGGGCACAACGGACATGATTTTTGCAGCGCGACAGCTGCAGGAAAAATGCAGGGAGCAGCGGAAACCCTTATACACGGCTTTCTTCGACCTTACAAAGGCCTTTGACACGGTCAATTGCGAGGGTCTATGGAGCATCCTCCTCAGTTTCGGATGCCCCCAAAAGTTCATTAACATCCTCTGCCTGCTCCACGATGACATGCAGGCCGTGATCCTTACCAACGGATCTATTACAGACCCAATTCACGTCTGGACCGGGGTCAAACAGGGCTGTGTCATCGCTCCAACCCTCTTCTCAATCTTCCTCGCAGCCATGCTCCACCTCACAATCAACAAGCTCCCCACTGGAGTGGAACTAAACTACAGAACCAGTGGGAAGCTACAGAACCAGTGGGAAGCTTCGCTGTCTCCGGGCCAGGTCCAAAACCACCCCAACCTCTGTCGTCGAGCTACAGTACGCAGACGACGCCTGCGTCTGCGCACACTCAGAAGCTGAACTCCAGGACACTGTCGACATATTTACCGAGGTGTACGAAAGCATGGGCCTTACACTAAACATTCATAAGACAAAGGTCCTCCATCAGCCTGTCCTCGCCGCACCAGTCATCAAGATCCTTGACGCGGCCCTGACTATTTCCCATACCTCGGGAGCCTCTTATCAACAAAAGCAGACATTGATGAGTTGATTCAACACCGCCTCCAGTGCACCAGCGCAGCCTTCGGCCACCTGAGGAGAAGAATGTTCGAAGACAAGGCCCTCAAATTTACCACCAAGCTCATGGTCTACAGGGCTGTAGTAATATCCGCCCTCCTGTATGGCTCAGAGACATGGACCATGTACAGTAGACACCTCAAGTCGCTGGAGAAATACCACCAACGATGCCTCCGCAAGATCCTACAAATTCCCTGGCAGAACAGATGCACTAACATTAGTGTCCTCGACCAGGCCAACATCCCCAGCATTGAAGCACTGACTACACTTGATCAGCTCCGCTGGGTGGGCCACATTGTCCGCATGCCAGACACGAGACTCCCGAAACAAGCGCTCGACTCGGAACTCCTTCATGGCAAACAAGCCAAAGGTGGACAGAGCAAACGTTACAAGGACACCCTCAAAGCCTCCCTGATAAAGTGCAGCATCCCCACCGACTCCTGGGAGTCCCTGGCTGAAGACCACCCTGGGTGGAGGTGGAGGAGCCGGGAGGGTGCTAAGCGCCTCGAGACTCGTCGACAAGCGCAGGCTGCGGAAGGAACATTGCGGCAAACCTGTCCCACCCTCTCTCACTCTCAATGACCGTCTGTCCCACCTGTGGCAGGGACTGTGGTTCTCGTATTGGACTGTTCAGCCACCTAAGGACTCATTCCAAGAGTGGAAGCAAGTCTTCCTCGATTCTGAGGGACTGCCTATGATGATGATGATGATGAAGAAACAGTGTGCTGAAAACCAAAGTACTCTGCTACAACACAGTAAGAAATGCAGTGTCCATAATTTGTCACACAATGAATTCCACATTTTTATGTGATCTTCTTTGGAAGTTTGCCTTACCTTCAGTCTGCCTTGGCTAGCAGCCTCTTTATTGCTGAGATTAGATTGTCTTGCACCATCATTCCTCTTGTCATTTAATGGATCCGGCCCTCCACCTATCACAGACCTTCCTTTTGATCTTTCCTCTCCTCTTTTCCTCCTTCTGCACCCCCTTCTGTCCCTGGCTCTGAACTGGCTTATAAACTGTTAAATCTCTAACTTCCAGTTCTGACGAAAGGGCATCGACCTGAAACATTAACTCTGTTTCTTTGACTGACAGACTTACTGACTATTTCCAGCATTTTTAGGTTTTATTTCAGATTTCCAGCGTCTGCAGTATTTTGCTTTTGTTTGAGATCGTCAGTACTGCTCCCAGAGCACTGCCAATACTTCCAACTGCTCGTCACTAGGAGACAGCTAGGTCTGACTCTCCTCCCACCCAGTTCCCTGTGGAGAGAAATTGTAGCCTCCACAGAGCTGTTACAAGCTGCTCACACATTGTGCAAGATCCTTCCTGCTACAAGATTCTCGTGCAGCTGCCTGTAATCCAAAAGTAAACATGCCTGGAATCAATAAGGGTAGCTATCAGGAAGATTGTGTTAAAAATAGGTCTACCAAGCGCCTGCCCTTGGGGAATCCAGGCCAATTTGCTTTTAGGTTACAGCCAGCTGCAGGAAACCCCTACATCAGGGTCGACAGTGTCTGCATGGGTCTTGCATAATGCAAAAGCGGTTCCAGTTCAGGCTTTCCCCCAACAAATTTTCCTTTTATAAACACTGGGGTGGTTCGTGGCCAGGGATTGTGTCTCTTCTCAGTGGTGTTGAACGCATTGCACCTGGATCTAGTTTTCAAAACCTAAGTGGGAGATTATTGGGAGAAATTGGCCTGGTTTGCGCCTCCCGTTAGCACCTGCGGGGGGGCAGTAATAGGGCGCTAAGGGGTTACCGACTGAGCGCAGTGAAATCACCAAAGCCCGCGAACCTCGCTGTCGGGTTTGCATTTACTGCCTCGCTCTCTTGCGCCCCGGATGTAATATTCACTGTCGCCCCCTGCAGCATCGCCAGGCATCAACAACGGCAGCTGCAGGAGGCGTTGTCATCTCGGCTGGCCGCTTGGGGAATGCTAAAGGCAGTGGTGGTCAGGTAGGGCAAAATTTATTTATGTCCCCATTCTGGTGCCTCCTGCTTTCTTTTGTCCCCGCGATTGCTCAGTCCTGCACTCTCTTAGTGTGCTTGGGGCTGCTATGCACGTAGCGCAGGTGCAGTCATCCACCATACACAGCCTGAGGATTCAATCAACGAAGCACTGGCCCTTCTCTTTAAGGGAGTGAAGGAGCCTGTAAAACCAGCAGCGCTACTCCAAACATTGCTCAGCGCACTGCTGATACCGCCCCTCTCACTCCCTTTAGAACTCAAAGGGAAGTGGTAACGCTTGATTTAGTGCTCCACTTCCCTCTTGGAATGCTAAAGCGGAAGTTCCCAGCAGAATCAAATCTTTACCGCCCGGCAATACTTTTATGCTCCCGCAAAAGTATCGCCCCAAACAGGGTACTACGCAATTTCTAGCCCATAATTTTAGATGCTGTCAGCAAGATTAATTCATATAACATAGCCCTGTAGAAGATGTCATAGAAATAAACAATGAGCTGTGTTTTGGCAAACAACAAAAATACACTTAGCCCAGACATCCACACGGAATAAATGCAAAATACTGCAGATGCTGAAAAAATCTGAAATAAAAACAGAAAAGCTGCAAAGCACTCAGCAGGTCAGGCAGCATCGGAGCAGAGAAAAATAGAGTTAACGTTTCAGGTCGATGATCTTTTGTCAGCACTGTTGTATCTACATGGAATAAATTGACACAGTACAGTCGGATTACTTTAATTGATAGATGGCTCAGCTGATAAATTTATAACAAGTGCTCTTAATCACTCTAGCAATGGCAAATTACCATCAACCATGTGTACTGGCCATCCATAAACTAATTTTCTAAGACACACAGGTGGCTGATGCCATTTCTAACATGTTTTTACCCTATTTAAAGCTATAGAAAAGCAAAGACAAAAATCCTACTTTGCCACAAGGACCCCCCCACTCACTGCCCCCTCCCACGGCGCCCACTCACTGCCCCCTCCCTCCGCGCCCACTCACTGAAAGGATTGAATCTTCATTCAGCCTCGCTTTACTGCTCACTATGACACTGTCACATAGTGAGTTCCACTCTTAGCTGTGAATGAATATCACACACCTCCCAGCCCCACAAAACACTCTTAATACCCCTACAGCCTGTTCTCCGTGGAAATTCAGCAAACTCATACTTTGGGTCATCGTCATAGGCAGTCCCTTGGAATCGAGGAAGACTTGCTTCCACTCCCAAGTTCTTTGATGGCTGAACAGTCCGATACGAGAGCCACAGACCCCGTTGCAGGTGGGACAGACATTCGTCGAGGGAAGGGGTCGATGGGGCTGGTTTGCCGCGCACTCCTTCTGCTGCCTGCGCTTGGCCTCTTCATGCTGTTTGCATTGAGACTCGAAGAGCTCAATACCCTCCCGGATGTACTTTCTCCACCTCGGGCGGTCTTCGGCCAGGGTTTCCCATGTGTCAGTGGTGATGTCGCACTTTACCAGGGAGACTTTGAGGGTGTCCTATAACGTTTCCGCTGTCCTCCTTTGCTCGTTTACCATGAAGGAGCTCCGCATAAAGCATTTGCTTAGGGAGTCTCGTATGTGGCATGCAAACTATGTGGTCTGCCCAGCAAAGCTGATTGAGTGCGGTCAGTGCTTCAATACTGGGGATGTTAGCCTGATCGAGGACACTGATGTTGGTGCACTTGTCCTCCCAAGGGATTTGAAGGATCTTGCGGAGACATTGTTGGTGATACATCTCCAGCGACTTGAGGTGCCTTCTATACATCGTCCATGCCTCAGATCCATACAGGAGGGCGGGTATTACTACAGCCCTGTAGACCATGAGCTTGGTGGTAGATTTGAGGTCCTGGTCTTCAAACACTCTTCCTCAGATGGCCGAAGGCTGCACTGGCGCACTGGAGGCGATGTTGAATCTCCGTATCAATGTCTGCCTTTGTTGATAAGAGGATCCCGAGATATGGTAATTGGTCCACGTTGTCCAGGACCACGCTATGGATCTTGATGATTGGAGGGCAGTGCTGTGCGGCGGTGATAGGCTGGTGGAGGACCTTTGTCTTATGGATGTTAAGCGTAAGGCCTATTGCTTTCATGTGCCTGAGTGAATACATTGACTATATCCTGGAGTTCAGCCTCAGAATGTGCACAGACGCAGGCGTCGTCCGCCGCATACTGCAGCTCAACGACAGAGGTTGGGGTGATCTTGGACCTGGCCTGGAGGCAGCGTAGGTTAAACAGCTTCCCACTGGTTCTGTAGTTTAGTTCCACTCCAGCGGAGAGCTTGTTGATTGTGAGGTGGAGCATGGCGACGAGGAAGATTGAGAAGAGGGTTGGAGAGATGACGCAGCCCTGTTTGACCTTGGTCCGGACGTGGATTGGGTCTGTAATGGATCTGTTGGTAAGGATCACGGCCTGCATGTCATCGTGAAGCAGGTGAAGGATGCTGACAAACTTTTGGGGGCATCTGAAACGGAGGAGGATGCTCCAGAGACACTCATGGTCGACAGTGTCAAAGGCCTTTGTAAAATCGAAAAACGCCATGTATAAGGGCTGGTGCTGCTTCCTGTAATTGTCGCACTGCAAAGATCATGTCCGTTGTGCCCTGTAGGGGAGGAAATCCACGTTGTGATTCCGGGAGGAGCTCCTCGGCCACAGGGAGAAGACCATTGAGGAGAACTCTAATGACAACTTTCCCAGTGGCTGATAGCAGGAAGATTTCCCTGTAGTTGCCGCAGTCGGACTTGTCCCCTTTTTAAAAAATGGTCACAATCACTGCATCTCTGAGATCTCCCAGCATGCTATATGAACTATAAAGGTATACACTTTACTGGAAAGTACTGAGTCTTTAAATGTGTCTGAATTTGACCAGAAACTGGCTTTCCAGTGCAATGAAATGGACCTTTACAAATGACGGTAAACAATACAAAGTAAGTGCATGTGCAGAAAATGGGGGATTTACACTCCCTCCTACTCCCTGTATAATAAAGAGAGCTTTTCTTTGTTGGAGAACCTCAAGAAAGAACAAGGATCCCCAGCTATCTCAAACTGGCCTAACCCTGGTCCAGGGCCAACTGGCTGTCAGCCCGAGGTAAAATGCTTTTTCCAGGTCCAAATGTCCCGAAGGTAATTACAGTCCATTCCAATCTGGTACATAAACTGTTTATTGAGTGCAGTTGCCAAGTATTCAAAACAGGAATAACTGATTGAAACAGGCCTCAGCTTACAAGAACCAAAGATTAGAAGATCTGAATTTCAGTCTAAACACATGGCTGCCACAGTAAAATCTGGCGATTAAGTCAAGATTCCTATTTTATTTTTCCCAATTTTCTCCTCTTTTCCTGAAAGAGTTGACTTTTTGCTGGGGCATAGTTACACAGACACTCCCTGTAGTCCACCTCAATGACCATTTGTCTTGTGTGTGTCTAGAAGTAAAGGGTCAATTTTAACCCGACCCACCCGGCAGAAACCAGGTAGGTGGGCAGTTAAAGTCAGTCAAGTGACTTAGCCGCCGGAATCCCACACAAATCTCACCGTCCTCTGCATTAAACTGTTCTTCTGAGCAGGCAGCTAGGTCTGAATCAGCAAGGCAGCCTGAAGCTGACAGGGTCCTTCCTTAAATGTAAATATCGGAGTTCGTTGACTTCGTTTGAACTGTGGCAGGAGCGGAGAATGTATTGGCGCTTCTCCATCAAGTGAGACAACAGGGAGATAATCCGGGGCCAATAAAAGCCCCAAAATATAAGATTTCCATTTTCCTTGTGGGGCCAGGAGGAGCAGGAGTGGTTCTCCGGGCCCAATGAAGAAAGTTTAGGGCTCCCTTGCCCTAGGCTCCCCATGACTTACCTTGTTGCTGGCGATAGTTCCTTCAGTGTTGACCTCCTGCCTCCCGCCCACTGACCAGCTCCCGCTGCCGCTTCCCACCGGTTCTGGGCAGGAATCTGACAGGCGACATAAAGATGAGGCCCCGTGAATTAAAATTGCCCCAGCCTCCTTTTATCGAGTTCGGGGGGGTGGGGGTTGCCGCTCACCTCGCCTTCCCGCCCGCCCGATTCGCACTCCTGGTTAAAATTGAGCATCGTGTCAGTAGGATCCTAAGCTGTGGCGGTATTACAGCCAAGCCCAATCTTGTCATTCACCATTAACATGCAGAGCAGGGTCCACTGGCTAGTGAGCCAGAGCAGGAACCCTGGCTGATACTTCCCAATGCCTAGCCCAGGGATGCGGAAACCAATTGTACCCATTACTCCCACCACAGCTGAAATCAGCACGGACTGGGGTTCACGCTGAATACATTATATTCCACAGCTCTGTCTCCCTTCGGATGAGAAAAATCCATCTAACTTTCATCTTGGTCATGTTTATTCTGATCGCACGGTGTTTAAGTCCTTTCAACAATATCGCGACATCAGCTTTGTCAATCAATTCACAACCTTGAAAACGTCAATATGTTTTCCAAAGAGCATAATGCTAAATGCCTTAATAAACTAGGATATCCGATTTGAATGTATACTGCTAAAACATAATAAAGCAACTCCCTGCTCCCCACCCACCCCGAGAAAAAGGACAGAAAATGTTGAAGTCAATGTTTATCTGGATAACAACACATATAAGAAAAGTGAAAACTTAGCTTTGTATGTTTCTGTTTTGTTTGTTAAATTGGTGGCAACAGTGCTCGTTCTAAAATAAAAAATGTTTTATTTCTGTCAAGTAACACAAACTCTCCGACCACGTATTAATAAAGAATGCTGTTCATTCCTTCATTCCACCCAAATTTACCTTTTATTAACACAAAAAAGTGCAAAAATGTCTAAAATAAACATTACACACTGGAAGCCCTATTGTGACAAAAGTAGAATGTGTGTTCCAAAACATGGTTTCCTGGGACCGACGCTGCCACATGTCAACTTGTCAGCCAGCTACTTTATTAATTGTGTATAATTTGCAAGCTTATCGAAACTACATACTACGGTCAGTATTCAGAGAGAGTGCTGTTATACTAGAGGAACTACCTGTTAGAGACTGTAATTCCCACATTGGACTGCACAGCCACCTAAGAACTCACTTTTAGAGTGGAGGCAAGTCTTCCTCGACTGCCTATGATGATGACATCAAAGGAATAACATGTTAAACAGTAGAAACTTAAGTGGTCAGCGTTGTGATATTATTGCCAATATATAAATAGCTAAGGATCACCTATTCGCGTGTAACATTCCTGCATTCTGCTGACAGACAAGGTAAGGCTCAGCTACTTCATTCTCTGAGAAACTGTTCTATTCCAGCAAACTAAGTAAAGCTGATAATAATCGTGAGACCGTTTGACTTCAACTAAAGAAAACCTGATGATAATATTTAGAATTTCTCTGTTTCTTGTTCTTTTTGTTGCATTATACAGGTTGGACCTCCCTTATCCGGGACTCCCTTATCCAGCACTACCTCACATTCGGCATGATTCTGGTGGCCGGGAGCGCATGCGCAGAACACGGCCGACCTCCACCCTGACTTTGAGGCCGCCCCGACATTCGGCCCGCTGGCACTCCGATCTCCTCGCCCCCTCCCTGACCTCGGGCCGTCTCCCCCCTCCCCCCCCCCCCACTCAAGCTGACCTCCCTTTATCCAGCAAAATTCCTTATTCGGCACAGGCCAGGTCCCGAGGGTGCCAGATAAGGGAGGTTCAACCTGGTAATTGTTATGTTCTTACATCTGGACACCCAGGGTCGCATCACACTCTCTTAGCAACCCCCTTCCACCTATATTCAGGGGCCTTTCTCCCACAAACCTCACATGTACACACCTGGCACTCTCTTTCCCAAATCCCAGGCTCTCTTTCTGCCATTTCTCTGAATACATTACACCACTACCCATGTGAAAGAGAACTGACCTGATCTCAGATAATGAAGCAGTCCATGCCTGTATGCAGCAAGACCTGAACGACATTCAGGCTTGGGCTGGTAAGTGGCAAGTGACATTCGCACCACACAAGTGCCGGGCAATGACTATCTCCAACAAGCGAGAGTCTAACCACTACCCCTTGACATTCAACAGCATTAACAATGCTGAATTCCCCATAAACAACATCCTGGGGATCACTATTGACCAGAAACATAACTGGACCAGCCACATAAATACTCTGGCAACAAGAGCAGGTCAGAAGCTGGGTATTCTGCAGTGAGTGTCTCACCTCGACTCCCCAAAGACGTTCCACCATCTACAAGTCGGAAGTCCCACATGGCAGAATGGTCACGAAGATAAAAGCCTATGGGATCCAGGGCAAAGTGGCAAGTTGGATCCAAAATTGGCTTAGAGTTAGGAAGCAAAGGGTAATGGTTGATGGATGTTTTTGTGACTGGAAAGATGTTTCAAGTGGGGTTCTACAGGGTTCAGTACCAGTTCCCTTTTTGTGGTATGCATCAATGATCTAGATTTGAATATAGGGGGTATGATTAAAAAGTTTGCAGATGACACTAAAATTGGCTGTGTGATTGATAATGAAGAGGAAAATCATGGCGCAGGAGGATGTCAATCTACTGTTCAGGTGGGCAGAACAGTGGCAAATGGAATTTAATTCAGAGAAGTGAGAGGTAATGCATTTGGGGAGGGCTAATAAGGAAAGGGTATACACATTAAACGATAGGCCACTTAGAAGTATAGATGAACATAGGAACCTTGGCGTGCTTGTCCACAGATCCCTAAAAGCAGCAGGCCAGGTGAATAAGGTGGTTAAGGCGGCATGCGGAATGTATGCCTTTATTGGCTGAGGCATAGAATACAAGAGCAGGGAGTTTATGCTTAAATTGTATAATACACTGGATAGGCCACAGCTGGAAAACTGCGTGCAGTTCTGATCGCCGTATTATAGGAAGGACGTAATTGCACTGGAGAGGGTGCAGAGGAAATTTAGTAGGATGCTGCCTGGAATGGAGAATCTTAGCTATGAGGACAGAATGGACAGGCTTGGTGTGTTCTCCTTGGAACAGCGGAGGCTGAGGGGAGACTGCATTGAGGTGTATAAATTTTGAGGGGCCTGGATATAGTGGATAGCAAGGGCCTATTTCCCTTGGTGGAGGGGTCAATTACAAAGGAGCATCGGTTTAAGGTGGTTGGTGGAAGATTTAGAGGGGATTTGAGGGGAAGCCTCTTGACGTAGAGGGTTGTGGGGGTCTGGAACACACTGTCTGTGGTAGAGGCAGAAACCCTCACCACATTTAAAAGGTGCTTGGATGGGCACTTGATGTGCCGTAACCTGCAGGGTTACGGACCTAGAACTGGTAAGTGGGATTAGGCTGGCGCAGATGCGATGGGAAGTACTTCAGGGAATCTAATACAGCCAGAGTGATCTCTTGGAGTAATTTCGGTCTCCTGGATGGGTCGAAGAGGAATTTTGCCACATTTTTTTCTCCCAATTGTTTTTTTTGCCTCTCCTAGATCACATGGCTCCGTGTGGAGTGGAGTGTCAAATGTTGTGATGCATGGGGTGTCGCGGTTGTGTGGGGTGGACTGGATGCTCTTTACCTGTCTACCATTGTTCATAAGTTTATATGTAACCTTCAGGGCTGTTGACCGAGAGCAGTGTGGCTCTTTGTCGACCGGCATGGACACGATGGGCCGAAATGGCCTCCTTCTGCGCTGTAAATTTCTGTTTCTAAGTCAGGAGTGTGATGGAATACTCTCCACTTGTCTGGATGAGTGCAGCTCCTTCAACACAAGAAGCTCGACAGCATCCAGGACAAAGCAGCCCATTTGATTGGCACCCCTTCCACCACCTTCAACATTCACTCCCTCTACCACTGGTGCACCATGGCTGCAGTACGTACTATCTACAAGATGCACTGTAGCAACTCGCCACGGTTTCTTCGGCAGCACCTCTCAAACCCATGACCTCTACCACCTGCAAGGAAAAGGGCAGCAGGCGCATGGGAACACCACAACCTCCAAATTCCCCTCCAAGTCACACACCATTTTGACTTGGAAATATATTGCCGTTTCTTCATCGTCGCTGGGTAAAAATCCTGGAATTCCCTCCATAACAACACTGTGGGAGTACCTTCACCACATGGATAGCAGCAGTTCAAGGCGCCGATTCACCATCACCTTCTCAAAGGCAATTAGGGATGGGCAATAAATGCTGGCTTTACCAGTGATGCCCACATCCCAGGAACGAATATTTTAGAAAACTCTACCCATGTGAAAGGAAACTGACCTGCAATATGTTTTTCTTGGTCTCTTGGTCTTGGTCTATAGGAGTGGCTTTAAGACCGGGGTCAGTAAACTCCACTCAGCAGCGATCTTTGACCAGCTACCGAGAATAGATCTTGGAATCTTGGCATCCTTAGGGAACATTGAAATAAATAATGTAGAGATTTCAGAAGTTCAAGAAAACAATATAAGCAGGTCACAGCTGGAGTATACTTTAAATAAGTTTGTAGAGTTTCATGACATATGGTGTCAGCTGTGCTGCATGTATTCAATTATCAGCTATTAAACATTTCCAGGATTTGTGATGGGTGCATAAAACATAAGTGACAGACAGGAAAAGACACTGGTCCATCCAGCCTGTCCCACACAATTGTGATACCTTTTATATGGTTAAACTATGAAAACAGGTTGCATAAACTTGGTTTGTATTCCCTTTATATAGCGCCTTTCATGACCACCAGACGTCTCAAAGCGCTTTACTGCCACTGAAGTACTTTTGAAGTGTAGTCACTGTTGTAATGTAGGAAACACGGCAGCCAATTTGCGCACAAGCAAGTTCCCACAAACAACAATGTGATAATGACCAGATAATCTGTTTTTTTGTTATGTTGATTGAGGGATAAATATTGGCCAGGACACCAGGGATAACTCTTCTTCGAAATAGTGTCATAGGATATTTTACATCCCTTGAGAGAGCATTAGGGGCCTTGGTTTAATGTCTCATCCGACATTGCAGGGCTCATTTTTTTGTGCTCATGTCCCTGGAGTGGGACTTGAACCAACAACATTCTGACACAAAGGTGAGTCTACCCACTGACATTCAATAAGGTGGATACAGATAAACTATTTCCTCTGGTGGGGAATCCAGAACAAGGTCGTATAATTGTAAAATTAGAGCTAGGCCACTTAGGAGTGAAAGCACATTTTCTACACAAATGGCAGTGGAAATCTGGAACAGTTGTAAATCGAGATTGATAGATTTTTGTTAGGTAAGGGTATCAAGGGACCTGGACCACAGATGGGTAAATGAATTGCACCCTGTCGTATGGACAGCATCTCCAGAACCTTGGGAAGATATAAAAAAGTAGGATCAACTTGATCCAGAAATCCACCGGATCCACATGAGAAGCAGACATTCAAACCTTCCGTGTGGCAGCACTCACCCTGGTGTACTCTACAGCTGAGTGGTGCTCTCCGGCATGGCTATCAAGTCCGCATGTCAAATCTGTTGATGTCCAGCTGAGCACTACTATAAGAATTATCACAAATAAGATTTTATCGACACCAACATCTTGGCTGCCTATGCTTGCAAACATTGCACCGCCACACTTAAGCCATGGATATGCAGTCTCCAGTGAATACACCTGCTACACCAGCAAAGACAGCCGATTCAGGCCGACTTGAAAAACCTATCACCAACCTGTCTCAAATCTAGAAAGCCATTTCGGACCATCACTGAAGCCCTTCAGCAACCTCCCCTCAGCCTTGATGAGCGATGTCAAAATGCTTGGAAGAACTGGGACATCTCAAATGAAATCCTTATAGAGCACCCCACAGTACAACCTGAAGGATCAAGCCTTCCTCACAAAGACAGGACAGCCATCAACCACCTCAGAACCAGTCGCATTAGATGCTGCCATCTTCTCCAGAGATAGAAGATTCAAGCATCTCTATCATGCAACTGCGGAACTCCTAACCAGACCCTGGAGCACATCATTGAACACTGCCCTCAGAGGAAATTCGCAGACAGCCCACAAGATATTCATGTTGTTATACCAGATGCTGTATCCTGGAAATCTGACTTAGATATTGACATTTAATTTGTTTTTTGATAATCCTATACGAAAGGAGAGGCTGAATGGCTCACTCTTGTTTCCACGTTCCAGGACACTGCGGCGACAAAAATATTTGTAACAATATTAAGTTTGCAATATTCCATTTTGTACTGAGGTCAGATGGAGGGACATATTTGTAAATATTTTACCCTTTATCCTTTACATGTTTTCTCCCTACCGTTTCTTCTCTGTTGCTGTACTTTGTACCAAGCAACTTCCCTGGCCAACAAGAGCAATTTCTCCCCACACTAATTGGCTACAGCTATCCAGACATGCATTAAGCAAGTCCTCTTGTGTGATCCTGCCTCCATTTCTCTTCTTTATTGCATGACTGAGAATAGGAAACTGCTGCAAACTCATGTACTTTAAGTACAAAACTAATACGAAAAATCTTTTTGCTGAATCTTAGAGGCTGCCCAGCTCACTTTTTTGTAAACAATTGTTTCAAGCTGTTTTACACAGAGAGCTTTCTGCTTACTGCTCAATGAATGCGTGCCAGCTTTCAAGTAACAATGTTTCATTTTTTTTCTCAGCCTTCCTCTCCCGAAGGTGCTGATTTTTGCTGGATATAGCTTCACAGGTGTCAACTGGCTTCTAGTTCCTTGCCCAAAAGGCGATTCTTTATATGTGATCACCATAGGCAGTCCCTCGAAGCGAGGATGACTTGCTTCCACACCAAAAAGGGATGAGTTCACAGGTGTTTCAATGAAGGACCTAATATTCCAGGTCCTGAACTACATATTGAAGGGTGGAAGATGCCTGTGCTTGGATTTTTTTAACGTGTGGTGGCCGTTGCACACCAGCCACCACATGGGCTTGACAGAGCTAGGTCTTGGTCCAGTGGCAAGGATTACCCAAGACTAACTGGAGACCAGCTCCGCTGCACAGACCAAGCGCGCACACATATCGCTGTGTGGGCTGGCCCATGCTGCCCCTGAGCCCTCGCCTCTTCTGGGCCCTAGATTCTGAATTCACACTTTGGGTACTTGTAAGCACAATCTGCATCCTGTTGATTTGTGGCACAGTGCCACATAAATCAAGTGATACAGCACAGAGTTAATTTGGCCAGTCTTGTCTGTGCCAGCTCTTTAAAAGAGATATCCAATTCGCCCCACTCCCTAGCTCTTTCCCCATACCCCTGGAATTTCCTCCCTTAAAGTATTTATCCAATTCTCTTTTGAAAGTTACCATTGAATCTGCTTCCACCACCCAGTCAGGCAGTGCATTCCAGATCATAACTAGCTGTGTAATCTTTTCCTCACGTCACTGCTGATTCTTTTATCAATGACCTTAAATCTGTGTTCTCTGGTTGCCAACCCTTTTACTACTGGTAACAGTTTCTCCTTATTTACTCTATCAAAACACTTCATGATCGTGAACACCTCTATCAAGTCTCCTCTCAACCTTCTTTGCTCAATGGAGAACAACTCTAGTTTCCCTAATCTCTCCCCATAATTGAAGTGTTTCATCCCTGGTAAATCTCCTCTGTGCCCATGCCAAGGCATCTTTCTTAAACCACCAAAAACATTTTTTGCCTTTTTCACCACTCTTGCCAGTGTTGATTCTTGTTGGGGTCATAGAATCAGCTAAATTAATGGGACAGGCCATTTGGCCCATCATATCTGCTGGCCAAGCACAATCCAGTCTAATCCCACTTTCTAGCTCTTGGTCTGTAGTACGGTAGGTTATTGCACTTCAAAGGATATGGTTCCAATGATGTCAGAAGCCTCTAGTGCTTCACCCAAGCCATTCTTTATGTAACAAGTGTCAAAAGATTATTCACTCATGGGTAATATCAGCCGCGTCAGATCCTTCCTTCACCGGACATCCACATATCTGCATTTCACAGCAGGGGGCACTAGATAGTGCCCAGGAGCAGGAATTCTGGTTGATTTTTCCCCCTTCAGGGCCCAGGGGTACTGAGGCCAACTATAGCACCTCACCTCAAATCACCTTACCTGAGCACAGACTGAGAATTAATCCTGGGACCTTCCCAGTCTGTAACGCTCAATACTGCATCAGCCAGTGTATTGTGCAACCGAGCGACCCGGGAACTAGAAGATGTTGTTAATACACAGCAATAGAGCTGCTCTGTCATTTCTGTCTGCATTAATGCAGTTGGAAAGCTGTGGGGTTTACTAAACACACTAATGCAAAACCACAAAGAAATTAAAAAATTCCAAGACGCAACCATGCTTACAGCATACATTTACAGCAAAAGCAGAACAAATAAAGGAGAGAAAAATATTTCCATCCTGGAGTAGTAAATCTATAAACACACAATATGCAAGTATTTACAATAGAAATTTCACATTGCATTAAGGCTTTAGAAATTCAGAAATACTCCCTGCAGTTACCATTCCCATCTGTCCCATAGCTTATACATTCTTATATTGATTCCATATTTGTAGAAAGTAAAACTCACCCCCCCGCCCCTAGAAAATACAGAAGGAAAATTATTTAATAAGTGCAGGAATTGAAAGTGCCACTCACCTCGTTTATTGGTCTTAGCCTCAGTGTGGCATTTGCCAGTGTTGCCGCCAAGCATATTTACCATATTGGTGCCAATATGCTGTAGGGACTGTGTGGGGGATGGGAATTCACATTTAATCCAAATTGTTTAAGCACTATTTGTGTGATATTCGTAAATCATCAACTTAAAATTACCCTCATTACCAATAACAGACATTTATCGACCAGCATATCCACATTAGTGTTGTACTGCTTCAAACAGTATTCTCTAGATGCAACCCAATGTTCTGAAGGACAAAATCTATCTGGCTCTTTACAGTTCAGTAGCCACAGTATAAAAATTTCACACACCCAGCATTACTCTATTGAACTCCAGGCAGAACCAGTTCCTATTTATTGCTAAAGTGAGAGATTATCAGTTTGATGAGGTCAGATATGGTATGCACCCATCACTGAAACTCTAGTAAAAGCCGGACTCCACCTCCTCCTCCAAACTGGTGCTGCCCAGCTATGTACCTCGTGGTTAAAGGCAGGAAATTTGGTACTTGCCAAGATTGTTTTTCGGCCAGGAAGAGACACATGGCAGTAGCCTAGAGTCAATTCTTTCCCCAGTTTTTCCTTCTAATGGGAAGGCATCTGGACACTGCTCTACACTTCCCATAGCAGTGGCTGTATGACTAGGAAGTCATCAAACCCACGGTGGTGGTGGAGGGAAGGAGTAATCACGCTTCTCCATAGCATCAAGTACATAACTGTTTCATTAACTATTTAGTGGCAGTTCGGAGTCTTTTACATCACTGTGGCCATGCATCTACTGGAACGTCGAGGAACAGACAGGCTAAATGAGTGGGCAAAACTTTGGGAAATGGAGTTCAATGTGAGAAAGTGTGACGTTATCCACTTTGGATCCAAGATATGCAAATCAGAATTTTTGTGTTTTAATGGCGAGAGATTAGGAGCTCTGGAGGAGCAAATGGATTTGGATGTTCAGGTACATATATCACTAAAACCTAGTGCACAGGTACAAAAAGTAATCAAATGAGCTAATGGAAGCCTTTATCTCAAAGGGGTTGGAATACAAAAATGAGGCAGTGATGCTTCAATTGTACAGAGCCTTGGTCAGACCCCATCTGGAGTACTGCATTCAGTTTTGGACACCAAAACGCAGGACAGATGCATTGGACTTGGAGCGGGTGCAACGCAGATTCACTGAAATTATACCAGGGCTTAAAGGGTTACTTTGAGAACAGGTTGCATAAGCTTGGCTTGTACTCTACGGTTTAGACAGTTAAGGAGTGATCTAATGGAGGTGATATGTTAAAGAGATTCGATAGAATAGAGAGAGAAACAGTCCTCTGGTGGGGGAAATTCAGAACAAGCAGCATAATAAAATTAGAGCTAGACCATTTAGGAGTGAAATCAGGAAGCACTTTTTCTTACAAAGGGCAGTGGAAATCTGAAACGCTCACCCTAAGAGGCTGTTGAAATTTTCAAGAGCGAGATCAACAGATTTTTGTTAGGGAAGGGTGTCAAGCGATCTGGAACAGGTGAGTAAATGAAGTTCAGGTATAGACCGGCCATGATCTAACTGAATGGTGGAGCATGTTCAATGGGCTGAATGGCCTATTCCAGTTTCTAGGTTCCTTTGTCAATAGGGTACCCTCAATTAATTTATCTTTGTGTCTGTAAACGCTTTCAGAGATAGAGCTTCCTTTCCTTCCACACGACTGAAATTCAAATACAGGTCCGAGACAGCAGCCAATCACCAAAGAGTGGAGGCTTTGGCCCAAGTGAAAAGACTAGTGACATCCCCACTCAAATCTGTGCATCCTGTATTAAAAGAACGCTTAGTCTGCTTCAGGATCAAAGAGTGATTAACCAGAACAAATATTGAATCCGTTTAAACATTACACCCCAAACAATTACATCTAAGTGCTAAGGCTGGATCTTTGCATAACAAATTTAGAGATGATGGATGGGTGTTGCTGGTGGACAGGAGCAATCCAATAGTAAGAAGCTGCCCTTTTAGAACCATAGAAAATTGGAGCATTCGGTCCATCATGCCTGTGCTGACTCTTTGGGAGAACAGCTATACCCCCTCCTCATCCTCGAGTACCTGTCCAACTCCCTTTTAAAATTATTGATGGAATCAGCTTCCATCATCTTTTCAGGTAAAGTGTTCCAGGTCCCGACAACTCTGATAAACATTCTCATCTCCCCTCTAGATCTTTTGCCAATGATTTTAAATCTATGACCTCTAGTTATTGGCCCACTAACCAAAGGGAATAGTTTTACTATATCAAACCTCTGATTATCTTGAAAACCTCTAAAAGGTCACCTCTTAACCTTCTCTGTTCCAAGGAGAACAGTCCTAACTTTTCCAAACTCTCCTCATAACTGGTCCCTCAACCCTGATAACAGCCTGCTAAACCTCCTCTGTATGCTTTCTAAGACCTGAAGTGTAGTGCCCAGAATTGTCCATAATATGCCAGCTGAGGCCGAACCACTGATTTATAAAGTTATAGCATGATCTCTCTCTGCTTTTATAGTCTATTCCTCTATTTAAAAACCCAAGTAGCCCATATGCTTTTTAAACCACCTTCAATTTGCCCTGCCACCTTTAAGGATTTGCGTATATGGACACCAAGGTCTCTCTACTCATTTACACTTTCAAAATTGTGCCATTTATAATACACTGTCGTTCCATATTAGTCCTTGAGGCCTTCTGTTCCTGGTGACTTCATGTACGGGCCACAACCTTCTATATAGTGGCTACAATAAAGCCAAATATTTCAAAAGTTCCGTTATTGGTGCACACAGCTTCCCCATTCAAAATTACTCTGGTACCACTCAGTAACTAGAAGATGCTTCCTGGTGCTTACAGTGCATGGAAGCAACTGGCAAAGTTAACAAATGTGCACACAAGAAGCTGTAGTGTTTGTTTTGGAATATAGGTGCCCATACACTAGGTCACAAAGCAATGTGAAAAAGAGGCATGTAAGTTTTACGCCTATCGTGTATGTTAATGCAGGAAGTGAAACATTTTCCATTTCAAGTGTTAGCATCTTCTAGGTCAGGCTTACTCTTCAACAATGCAGTTTAGAAGAGCCCTGTATCAGTGAGACATTTTTCCATTCCTGGAGCATCTGACTAAGTTGCCAACTTCAAATACAGATCACTTTTGTGATTTAGACTCATGGCCATGTGGAACTGAATTGGGTCTCCCCAAACCATTTCACATTGGACTCTTGCAGCAACCAGATAGAAAAGGCTTTCAAAGCACCAGTCTGAGATGGATTTGAACCTATGAAAGAACAATGCATCACCCAACACTCCACCATGACTTCAAAGCTAACAGAAGTGTTCACTGTGTAAATTTGGAAAAATCAATGACATTACAAACATGCCAACCAAATGATACTATTGGGCAAGTGAAGCCTAGGTAGCTCTAGCAATACAATACTGGGACTCAAGTTCTCTTGAGAGAGGGGCAATAGGTTGTCATAAGTTTGAATCACACCCTTGACGGACATATTAATCTTACCTAATCTTATTGAGTAGGATCCTTTATAAATCTTTGAAATACAAGAGAATAGGACAGTGAGCCAGACTGTTAAATTATCAGAAATGGTGCTGTCTAAAAACCATCCACAAGGCAAGGATGTTCAATTTTCAGATTTCCATTAATTGGTGCTGGCTAGCACCTCCATTCCAATTATCAGTAACTAACCTGGCTGTTTACACAGGGTAAGTTCAGCCTCAACACTATTTCAATCCTATCCCTCTCATTAATAGCACTTCACTCCCAATTTATCCATCTCTGGAAGGCACCAAAACTTCATGGGGTATAATTCTATGGGCAATAGGAGTCCTCCAATACATTATCCAAATTGCCATTCAAGTGTGTGCTTAGGCAGGGAAAATCACAAGGATAATCAACCAGTCAAGCCCAATCCTGTCCTCACCTGACATTCGCACAGCATAGTGGGTCACAGAGGTCATTGGATGGTGATCAGACCCAGAGATCCTGGCTGATTTCCCCCCTACCTAGTCCATCACAGTAAGTCCAATAGTAACATCTACTGCTGTCCCAACTGAGATCAGCTAACTCAGCATAGACCACGACGGAAGCTAGGATCTTTCTGATCTGTAAGATTTAGTACTACATTGAGCAGCAGATTTCCAAATAAACTTATGGAAAATTCGCTCTAACCTTCCTAAATACACCCTCAATTGACACAATAAATTCAAATGTTTTGGTTCCAAATACAGTCAGATTTCAATCTGTTAAATTCCTTCACAACTGAAAAAAATAATCGAATGCACATAACAAAAGAAATTAAATGAAAGAATTTCGCTAAGTGTCTTGTCTTTGTTATAAATGCAACTCCACAGCTTCAATTAATATTGTTCCCTAAAGTCTGCAAGACCTCAATTATAAACCTCTTTTACAGGTTGTAAGAATCACTGTACATTCAATAATATACAAACTAAATATCAATGTTTCTTGATCTCTTCCTTTGCTGTATAACGGGATGCCTCTTCAAGCAAACAGTCTCCAAAAACCACACGAAAATGATTTTGAATCATTCATGTTTTATCGTCCTCGCTTTCAGGATAAACGCCCCTCATGCAGATGCGTTGGAGATGATCATCCAACTGATCACAAAGTAGAAAAGGAATATCGGGTAAACAGCAAGGGCCTTACGATTAGGTGGCTGGCTGTCTGCCAGAAATGCTGTCGAGGCTAGGAGAGAAAAAGAAAAAAAAATTGACAACGTGCACGTTAAGGAAACAAAAGATTTTCTCCAATTCTTCTTTTGTTGATCATTGACCCACAACCCTCATCACCAAACGACCTAGCTGAGAAAGATAGGCATCTGCTCCCAGGCCCCTGACAGTGCAGCTCTGAAGCTGGCAACCAGTAGGTGCCTCAGACTGTCTCTGGCCAGGCAGTGAAGTACCTAGCTTCTGCATTTCTTACATTACAACAGTGACTATACTTTAAAAAGTACTTCATTGGCCATAAAGCAATTTGGGACGTCCGGTGCTCGTGAAAGGCACTATATGAATGCGTCTTTTTTTCTTTCTGATTTTTCAGCCAACATTTATGTATAAACCTAGGTGATGTTTTTCTTCCTTTAATCCATTTTTGAATTTTCATCCCCGTATTTCAGCTTTTTCCTCTAATTTTCTGTCTGATTTTCTCCCCTTACTGATCCTCCAATGGGTGGTGGAACTCTTGCTGGGAGAGAGCACCTCAAGCACAGCAACCCTCTAATACCTTACCAAGTTTACACACTTCACGTGTAAGCCGAAACATTGAGTGTGAGCAGGCTATTGGACCAGGAAGGACATCACAGCAGCGTCTGATCCAGTCGTCACCATATGTGTGCACACAAACTTTCCAGCAGAGTCGCTGGATAGTGATCAGGATTAGCATCCCTGGCTAACTCTACTCTCGAAATCCAAGTCATTGAAGCCAATTGTGGTAACTCTACAATCACCCATCTGATTTATGACAGAATTGAGATTGATTCTGGGATATTTTTGGTCTTGGGGCAGTGTCATTACCCACTAAAGAATTTGTTTTTAAATAAAATTGTTTATTTTTTCTTCTTTTTCATCATGGTACTCTTCATCATCATCATCATAAGCAGTCCCTCAGGGTCGAGGATGACTTGCTTCCACACTAAAAATGTGTACTCAGGTGACTGATGAACTCATTTTAAACAGTGGAAGATGCCTGTGCGTGAATTCTTTTAACACACAGGCAATTCTTGCACACCAGTCACCATGAGGTACTCCTCAGATGCAGCATTAACTGCTATAGTACCTAAATGATCGAGATATTTTAGGTGATATATGAAGCAAGCAGATCTCTTTGGGGTTGACATGGCTCCATGATGGCACACCTGACAATGGAAGCTCGGAACCTAGAAGCCTAGTCAACCCTCCGTGGTAGACTTGATAATCCGATTATCAACCGGGCAGGTCCATAGAACCTGATGCTATGACTATAATCAGATAAGTAAAAAAGGAATGAAGTGAGGGTAGTCCCTCATCAAGCTGGAGCAGGAGCAGGAGAATCGAGAGGCCCATAAAAGGGGCCCGCGAGTCGGAGGAGCCACAGGAGCAGGAGTGGGAGGATCAAGAGGCCCATGAAAGGGGCCCGAGAGTCAGAGGAGCCAGCTGGTGCAGGGAAAAAAAAGTTTTTTTTTTTAAAAATCAACACTGAAGTGTGACGTCACAGCCAAGCGGATAAGTGATTGGCTGGTGGATTGGTGAGTACTTTTCTTTTTCCTTTCGATAGGAAACCTTTGGCATTGTTGTAAGTAGCATCTGCCAGTAAATATATGTGATCTTTATTATCTAAGGAGAGCCAATTAATTAAATCGGCTGTTTGCTGAGTAGTGGCTGGGCGTGTTGTGCTAAGGTTTAGAGTTCAGTTCTACTCGATAGTGGTGAGTGTAACTAGAGGGATGGCAGGGCAGCTCAGTCCCGTGGATTGCACATCCTGTGGCATGTGGGACGTCCCGGATGCTTCGCACAGCCGGGGCGACCACGTGAGCGGGAGGTGTCTCCAGCTGCACCAACTCGAGCTCCGTGTTTTGGAGCCTGAGCGGCAGCTGGGGTCACTGCGATGCATCTGCGAGACTGAGCGCGACGTGGATAGCACGTTTCTCAAGGCGGTCACCCCACAGCTTAAGAGTGTGCAGGCAGAGAGGGAGTGGGTGACTGCCAGACAGAAGAGGAGGACTAGGCAGGTAGTGCAGGAGTCCCCTGAGTCCATCTTGATCTCCAACCGGTACTCTGTTCTGAGTGCCGGTGGGGGCGATGGTGGCTCTGGGGAGTGCAGCCAGAGCCAAGTCCACTGCACTACAGGTGGCTCAGCTGCATGGGGGGGGGGGGGGGGGGGGGTGAAGAAGAATGGATTCAATAGTCAGGGGAGCAGACAGGTGTTCTGCGGCTGCAGACGTGACTCCAGGATGGTATGTTGCCTCCCTGATGCCAGGGTCAAGGATGTCACCGAACGGCTGCAGGGTATTCTGTGGGGAGAGGGTGACCAGCCAGAGGTCGCGGTTCACATCGGTACCAATGACATAGGTAGGAAGAGGGATGAGGTCCTCCAGGCAGAGTTTAGGGAGCTCGGAGAGAGATTAAAAAGCAGGATCTCAAAAGTTAGTAATCTCCGGATTACTCCCAGTGCCACGAGCTAGTGAGTACAGAAATAGGAGGATGGAGATGAATACGTGGCTGGAGAGATGGTGCAGGCGGGAGGGCTTTCGTTTCCTGAGGCATTGGGACCACTTGTGGGGGAGGTGGGATGTACAAGCTGGACGGGTTGCACCTCAACAGAGTCGGGACCAATATCCTCGCAGGGGGGGTTGCTAGTGCTGTTGGGGAGGGTTTAAACTAGCTTGGCAGGGGGATGGGAACCTGAAACTAGATTCAGTAGGGAGAGGAGTAAAGCTGGAATTAGAAAGCAAAAATAAAGAAGTGAGTTTGAAGGAGAGAGGAAACAAGCAGGAAAAAAGGGGAAAGAAACAAACTTAAGGGCACTTTGTCTAAATGCATGTAGCATTTGTAACAAGATAAATGAGTTGACGGCACAAATTGAGACAAATGGGTATGATCTGATAGCCATTAGAGATGTGGTTGCAAGGTGACCAGGACTGAGAATTAAATATTCAGGGGTATGTGACAATCCAGAAGGACAGACAGAAAGGAAAAAGAGGTGGGGTAGCTCTATTGATAAAGAATGGAATCACTGCAATAGTAAGAAACGATATTGGCTCAAATGATAAGGGCGTTGAAACAGTTTGGGTGGAGATAAGGAACAATAAGGGGGAAAAGTCACTGGTGGGCGTAGTCTATAGGCCCCGTAACAGTAGCAACTCTGTTGGTCGGAGCATAAACCAGGAAATAGTGGGGCTTGTAAAAAGGGAACAGCAATAATCATGGGTGATTTTAACCTCCATATTGATTGTTAAATCAAATTGGTCAGGGCAGCCTTGTGGAGGAGTTCATCGAGTGCGTAAGGGACGGATTCCTTGAGCAGTACGTAATGGAACTAACCAGGGGCCAGGCTATCTTAGATCTGGTCCTGTGTAATGAGACAGGATTAATAAACAATCTCCTAGTAAAGGGTCCCCTCGGAATGAGTGATCATAGCATGATTGAATTTCAGATGGAGGGTGAGAAAGTTGGATTTCGAACCAGCGCTGGTAAACTAAAATAAAGGAGGCTATGAAGGTATGAGGGCAGAGTTGGGTAAAGTGGACTGGGAAAATAGATTAAAGTGTAGGACGGTTGATGAACAGTGGTGTATATTTAAGGAGATATTTCACAACTCTCAAGAAAAATAGATTCCAGCGAGGAGGAAAGGGTGTAAAAGAAAAGATAGCCATCCGTGGCTAACTAGAGAAATAAAGGATGGTAACCAATTAAAAACAAGGGCATACAAAGTGGCCAAAACCAGTGGGAGGACAGAAGACTGGGAAGCTTTTAAAAGCGAGCAAAGAACGACTAAAAAAATGATTAAGAAAGGGAAGATAAGACTATGAAAGTAAACTAGCGCAAAATATAAAAACAGATAGCAAGAGTTTCTATAGGTATATAAAAAGGAAAAGAGTGGCTAAAGTAAATGTTGGTCCCTTAGAGGACGAGACCGGGGAATTAGTAATGGGGAACATGGAGATGGCAGAAACTCTGAACAAATATTTTGCATCAGTCTTTACGGTAGAGGACATTAACAATATTCCAACAGTGGACAGTCTGGGAGCTATAGGAGGGGGGGGGGGGGGGGCGGGGGGGAGGAATGTAACACAATCACTAAGGAGATGGTACTCAGGAAGATAATGGGACTAAAGGCAGATAAATCCCCTGGACCTGATGGCTTGCATCCCAGGGTCTTGAGAAGTAGCGGCAGGGATTGTAGATGCATTGGTTGTAATTTACCAAAATTACCTGGATTCTGGGGAGGTCCCAGCAGATTGAAAAAGTGCAAATGTAATGCCCCTATTTAAAAAAGGAGGCACTAAAAAAGCAGGAAACTATAGACCAGTTAGCCTAATATCTGTGGTTGGGAAAATGTTGGAGTCCATTATTAAAGAAGCAGTAGCAGGACATTTGGAAAAGCAAAATTCGGTCAGGCAGAGTCAGCATGGATTTATGAAAGGGAAATCATGTTTGACAAATTTGCTGGAGTTCTTTGAGGATGTAACGAACAGGGTGGATAAAGGGGAACCAGTGGATGTGGTATATTTGGACTTCCAGAAGACATTTGACAAGGTGCCACATAAAAGGTTACTGCACAAGATAAAAGTTCACAGGGTTGGGGGTAATATATTAGCATGGATAGAGGATTGGCTAACTAATAGAAAACAGAGAGTCGGGATAAATGGTTCATTATCTGGTTGGCAACCAGTAACTAGTGGGGTTTTGCAGGAATTAGTGCTGGGACCCCAACTATTTACAATCTATATTAACGACTTGCAAGACGGGACTGAGTGTAAAGTGGCCAAGTTTGCTGACGATACAAAGATGGGAAGAAAAGCAATGTGTGAGGACACAAAAAAATCTGCAAAAGGGCATAGACAGGCTAAGTGAGTGGGCAAAAATTTGGCAGATGGAGTATAATGTTGGAAAGTGTGAGGCAGTTTGGCAGAAAAAATGACATGGAGAAAGATTGCAAAGTGCCGCACTACAGTGGGACCTGGGGGTACTTGTGCATGAAACTCAAAGGATAGTAATGCAGGTACAGCAAGTGATCAGGAAGGCTAATGGTATCTTGGCCTTTATTGCAAAGGGGATGGAGTATAAAAGCAAGGAAGTCTTACTACAGCTATATAAGGTATTTGTGAGGCCACACCCGGAATACTGCGTGCAGTTTTGGTTTCCATATTTACGAAAGGATATACTTGCTTTGGAGGCAGTTCAGAGAAGGTTCACTAGGTTGATTCCGGGGATGAGGGGGTTGACTTATGAGGAAAAGTTGAGTAGGTTGGGCCACTAGAATGTTCCCAATGTTGGGGAGGTCCAGAACCAGGGGTCACAGTCTGAGGATAAGGGGTAAGCCATTTAGGACCGAGATGAGGAGAAACTTCTTCACCCAGAGAGTGGTGAACCTGTGGAATTCTCTACCACAGAAAGTAGTTGAGGCCAATTCACTAAATATATTCAAAAGGGAGTTAGATGAAGTCCTTACTACTCGGGGGATCAAGGGTTATGGCGAGAAAGCAGGAAGGGGGTACTGAAGTTTCATGTTCAGCCATGAACTCATTGAATGGCGGTGCAGGCTAGAAGGGCTGAATGGCCTGCTCCTGCACCTATTTTCTATGTTTCTATGTTTACTCATTGGAACTCAGAAGAATGAGAGGTGATCTTATTGAAACGTATAAGATTATGAGGGAGCTTGACAGGGTGGATGCGGAGAGGATATTTCCACTGATGGGGGGGACTAGAAATAGAGGGCATAATTTTAGAATAAGGGGCCGCTCATTTAAAAGAGGTGAGGAGAAATTTCTTCTCTTACAGGGTTGTAAATCTGTGGAATTCGCTGCCTCAGAGAGCTGTGGAAGCTCGGACATTGAATAAATTTAAGACAGAAATAGACAGTTTCTTAAACGATAAAGGGATAAGGGGTTATGGAGAGCGGGCAGGGAAGTGGAGCCGAGTCCATGATAAGATCAGCCATGATCTTATTGAATGGCGGAGCAGGCGCGAGGGGCCATATGGCCTACTCCTGTTCCTATTTCTTATGTTCTTTTGTTCTAAGCTGGACAATAGAGGAAAAGTGTTAAAGGGGGACGGTGTGAGTCAAAGGCTGCAGGGAGGTCGAGGATAGATAATGCACCATAATCAGAAAGAACACCATATATGACTTTGATGGTGCTGTGCCTTTTTTTGTCTTATAACACTTCTGTGAAGCACCTTGGGATGTTTTACTCCATTAAAAGGATCTATATAAATACAAGTTGTTGCTGTAGTTTGATTGGGACTGTTTTTGTACTGGTAAGCTGTGCAGCTTTAACTGGTTAAATTAAAGAACTACCCCTGCGCACTGGCTCTCCAAACCTGTACCTAAGTTCTTTCAACTTGGGTAAGCAGGATGTTTGCCTATTTGTGGGGGGGGGGGGGGGAAAGAGTGCACATAGGACAAATTGAAACCCGACAAGTGAGTATCATTTCACAGCAGCTTGAATTGGAAACTCAAACATGGCAATGGGTTTCCAAGCCCAGACACATGGTTGATCAAAAAAGTAATATTGCAGTACTGTCTTCAGCCACACGGTGGCACTGAACACAATATCCTGCACAGCGCCATCAAATGCATAAAATCAGGTACTACAAGAACATTAGATTCATCAAAATAAACAGTGATCAAAGCAAATCACGTACTAGAATAATTCAGTGAAATGGGGGTACAAGAGAAAGCAGGATTGTGTGCAAATTATGAGCTTTAATATTAACACAAGCTCTATGAAGATGACAGCATGTAATGGCCATATTTCTTTTAATAGAAATGAGTTTCCTTTTCTCTCTTGCCTTACTGTTGGTCAACCCTAGACTGCACAGATCAAGCATCAGAAGGTACAGGGTGCTCAGCTTATTGCCATTCTACCAGAAAGCATAGGATTCTGGGAAGCCCAGCTAATTATTCTTCATGATGGGGTCTGGACCCTGCTGCAATGTCATTTTATAACCAGAAATAACTTTAACTTGTCCTGTAAAATTGGCCTTGTGTTTCAGTCTTTATTTATAGTGTTTAGAAGAAACACTTACAGTTTTAATATGTTTTCCTTCCCAAATTGCACTTTTAGTCCAAATAATGTCAAAAACGTAGTGTTTACTTTCCATATTTTGAATCTAATCTTTACTGGAATGTTTTGGCAACTTGCCTAGAGAATTTCCTAATTGTTGTTTCCCTTCTCACACAGCTCACGAAACTGGGGCTTGAATGGCACTAAGACTTTATTCATCAGTTTTAATTTCCAACGTCTGTGCCAAAGGTTGTGGACTACAAATCAGTGTTTAAGGTCTAGTATTAATGGTAAGAAAATTGGTTCCAATGCAATCATCTTAGTCAAGAACTGTTTTCTTCCTCGTTTGACTCACCACCTCTCTTCCATGGCAATATGAACACAGCTAGGAACTCTGGAAAAGCTGCGTTAGGGGGTAAAGGGAGGGAAATCACATCTGATCCCATTACCCTGTGATGCAGTTTGTCAGACCTCTAACCCATTGCAGCACCCGCAAGGGCGTAGCTACAGTAGTGCCGAGTTCGACTGTTCATTTACTGCACGGTTTTAATCACGGGCTGAGTTACTTAAAGAAAGCGGTCAATGACTTACCGAATGTTGACCAGCCAAATGCAGCCAGCACAATAATAAAGCGAATTATAACCACTGCCATCGGGATTTCCGACGTGCTGGAGTGTGGAGCCAGCCGGATCAGTGAGCAGATTATCATAGCTACAGTGAGTGGCAATATGCAATAACCCAGCACACACAAGCTTTGAAAGAAGGAGCTGGGAAGTAAAGAGAAATAAATAAAGCTATCAGTACAGTGCTCTCAATCTTTTCTGTGCCTTCTTTGCATTTCTGCTCTATCTATTCCCTCTCTGCACCATCAGCCACTGCCTGGCACCATGCTTAAGCCAGAGGAGTAGACTTTATCACTGTTGATGTTACTCAGTCTTTCATCCTGTCATTCAGGGCTATAACATAAATACAAAATAATCTCATCAGGATAGTGAAGCTCCCCCAATGATTCAACTGGAAAATTAATTTACCAGTGTGGAGTTGAGCCACACAAACCAGGCCCCAGGGTAACTCTGTGCCAAGTTAACTGACATCAGCCAGGGTAGCACGAATGATGCTACAATCTGCATCACCAAACCCGAGTTAGGATGGGGAGAGGGAATAAAACAGCCATGGTTCCTGCTCCCGATTACCATCCAATAACTTACATTTATATATAGCGTTTAACATAGAAAACACCAAGACACTTTACTGGAGACCGGGGGGGGGGATCATTTTTTTTAAAACCGCAACAAAAGATAACGCCTTGGCGGAAGAGTTAAGTGGATTGACTGACAGCTTGTTCGAAAAGATGGTTTGTGCTAGGGGTTTAAAGGTGGAGAGAGAAGTAGAGGGACAGAAGAGATTAGGGAGAAAAATCCAGAGAGTAGAGCTGAGGTAGCTGAAGGCTCCGCCAGCAATGGTGGGCAATGGGGGAGCAGGATGTACAGAAGGTGCATGATGTAGTACCTGCTTTCAGCCACATTGTGGCACTGTACACAGTGTATCCTACTGGTTCCAAGAACATCATATAAATGATAATTACAGTGGCACAAATCAAGTTAAAAGAACTTGCACTGATATGGATTACTTAGTGAAGTCACTATTGTTATGTAAGCAAATACAGCAGCCAATTTACACACGGCAAAGTCCCACAAACAGTAAACAGATGAAGTGACCAGATAACCTGTTTTCAGTCATACTTGTTGATGGAGGAATGTTGCACAGGACACAGAAAAGTCCTGCTTCTTCTTATAGTAACACTGATCTTTTATGTCCATCTAAGCAGACAGACAGAACCTTGGTTTAATGTCTCATCCAAATGACAGCACCTCTGACAATGTAGCACTCCCTCAGTATTGCACTTAAGTAGCCTAGATTATGTGCTCAGATCTACAGTGGGGTTCAAATCCACAACCCACTGACTCAGAGCCAAACTAACACAAAATCCCAGAATAACTCCATGAAATGATGTACAAGGCAAAGCAGGACTGTGCGTACACGCTTGATTAACACAAGTTTTATGTGATGACATCAAGTGACAGCTATATTTATTTTAATAGAGACATGGTGCCTCTTTTCAGTTCCTTCTACGAGCATACGTCCTCCTCAGATTACCCAGATCAAGCATCAGAGGAGTTCCAAGCCTGATGCCAGGATACTTTCAATCACGTGCTCAGCTGGCTGCCAAAGGTTCAGAAAAGCACACTGACAAGTTAACTGATCTCAGCCAATGGCACTGGCATCAGCATCTCTGGGTTAGAGACAGGGAGGAAAAGACAACGTGCCTTTAACACAGAAAAACATTCCACTGTGCTTTATGGGGCAAGGGTGGGGATAAAAATAGGCAGAGAGAGATGTCGAGAAGGAGAGAGGTTGAGGGATGATATTTCAGACAGTGGAGCTGAGACAGCTGAAGACTACCACCAATGGTCAGGCAAAGGGAGGGACTAAGAGGCAGGGGGTGCCAGAATCAGGAGACCAAGGTTGGAATACAAGGCTTGAGAAGGGTGCAGAAATTGTGTGGCTGTGAAGGGATTTGAAGACAAGCAGTTGGGTTAAAATTCAGAGGGATAATGCAGATGGGCTCGTCAAGATATGGCTTTTGGATAAGTTGCAGAGGGTGAAGGATGAGAGATCAGCAAGGAGGTCATTGGAGTAATAGAATCTAGTTGTGACAAAACTGTGGATAAAGATTTCAGTAGTGATGGGGCTGTAGTGGGTGGGAAGAGGCAAGTAGAAATCTTTTCTTGAGGGTCCAGATCCCTGTCTCAATTAATTTGTTTTGGTTGTTGTTAAACTGGTCGCTGGGGCCATACACCAACTACAGCCAAAGGTGTCAGTGGGCAAACTCCTTCAAGGCCTGCACCAATGCAGTGGTGTGAACTGTATTACCGCACCAGATCAGCCACTTTCAATGTGTACTCTTCCCTGGGCAGGCACATGCCTCTGTTGGTCACAGCCCACAGCAACAGAACTGCAAGGCTCACATAGAATAACTAGTTGGGTGAGGTACTGGAGAGCTGCTGGGGCCCGTGGAACTGTACCCTAGCAAGATTCAGCACCTTCAGGACAGGATGGGAGAAACCTGGGAAGAAAACTCACATCGTTCCACCAAGCAGTTTAGAGTTCAATGTAATGATGACTGCGCCAAACCACACGATGACAAACACCTCAGCAAACTGTGGGCCTCCTTCATGCTTACTGTCCACAGAGCTCCCCTGCAACATCCTGCGAAAAAGAGAACAGCTATAAATATATCTTTCAAGTTGCATCTATAGCTACAACATATTTTTTACAAAACATAGACGTATCTAAAAGCTAATGATGCAGGAGGCCATCATGGGCAGCCTGCTGCCTCAAAGGCTCAGATGCTTTGCAAGTAAACAACTGACTGATCATGACCGGCAAAGTCTAATATTTGAGCTGAGTTAGCTCAGCTAGCTCAGCAGCCTTGGAATCGAAAGGGGGAAGGGGAATCACCTCCCACAAAGAGTGCATGAGCTGGAGAAATATACAGTATGTTTGAGAATACATAATGTGCGAGGCAGAAACAGTGAGACACAGAGTAAGACACATACACACAGAGCGAGAGTGCAAGATATAAAGCAAGCTAAAAATATAACAAGAGCGCAGAGGGGGGCCCACAGAGGGAGCCAGGGCTTCGGGATCAAATGTATCATGTGGTGCGACAATGAGCACTGAAGACCTGCTCACCAATTCCACCCTCAATCTGTATCGAAGTTAACTGATCTCAGCAAGGGCAGCTATACGTAAACTACTATTAGGTACAGTTCTCATGACTCGGGAAGTTAGAATTATCAGGTAGAATTCGCCTCCAGACAGCAACAGTGTTCCAGCTGAAAAGTGCACGAGAGAAAATTTTGTGCAATTATAGAATTGGTATGCGCTGTGATGCACCCACAGTAAAATAGTCTCCTAACAGTCAATGTCGAGGCTCACACCCGAGTAAGGTACCAGTAGCCCAATGGCTCCCATGGAACTGTATGCCAATAGAGAGAACAGAAATTGGGTGGCACAAAGAAGTTTTAAAAATACACTTTACTCACATATCACGGGTGTATATTTATCATTCTGTATCAAAGACCAATAGTTTTTTGTGGGGATTGACTAAGAACTGTACTTTTTCTGTTCTTCTGTGTATGTGTCAAGACTCCGCCTCTGATGCCACCCGCCCGAACCGGAAGTGCCAGGACCGGAAGTGCCCGAACCGGAAGTGCCAGGACCGGAAGTGTGACCCCGAACCGAAAGTCGGGCTCTACAATCCGTCCGACCACATTCCACAAACCTCTGAGCGACCGGGAGAGGGAGGGAGAGAGAGCGAGAGCCGGGGAGAGGAGAGACTGAGAGAAAGCACCTGGGGGGGGGGGGGGGGGGAGTGCGGGGGAACGAGAGCACTTGGGGGAGCAGGAGAAGACAGAGCCTGGAGGGGAGCCAATGGGGGGGGCGGGGGGGGGGGAGAAAGAGAACGAGTTTCTTCCAATCCAGAAGTCACTATTCACTTCATACCTAATAAACCCGTTAACAATCCGCACACAATGACCCCTCTAAGGTGGGGTGAGGTGGAGGTGGGGTGAGGAGGGTCATGCACTTGCGCTGGGGCAAGGGTCTTCGGCTAGGGATGGGGACTTCAGCTGGGGAGGCAGCATTTGCGCCGGGGTAAGGGACTTCAGCTAGCGCTTGGTGGTTTCTGGGGAGATCTATCCTCTGTGGCTTTTAGAAGTCAAAGTGGATCGAGTTACAAATTGCAAAAATCAATGAGAACTTGGGCTGGGCAGCTCCAGTAACACATTTCAGAGAAACTTCAGGGTGTGGCTTATCCTCCAAGGGGACCAATCAGGGACAAGGGCGGCCATTTTTACAAAACAACTAAACGCGTCCATTTAAAAAAAATTTAACATGATCTCTGCTGAAAGCCTTACATGTCCACCGATGAATAAGAAAAATTTAACCACTCAGCAGATTAAAAGAAATCATCTGCAGCCTTACACCAGAGTATTACTTACATTGCTAATAAAACACAGAGTACTAGAGGGCCCCATAGATCCCCTGTAATGAACAAACAGAAGGATTATTCACGTAATCATGTTCAAAACTGGACATAGAATTTCTGTACAATCAACCTGACAAACCTGCAAAAATCAGCTCTCCAACAGCTCAGATAGTGAAGATATCACCTGGTTTGGACTGGGCTGTACAAATTGGGAAGGTTTCAAACTCAATCCCCAGACTCTGCTGAGTTAGCTCAACAACAGAGAGGGTTTGAGACCCCAGCCTCCCTCAATACTTTTGAACCAAACTTGATCATATCCATATGCACGTCACTTCTGATACCAAACACCTCCAATTCCAAAATAGGTTTCTTCTTGCCTAACCTGACTGACTGGCTTGGAACTTTTGGTTGTGGCACTGGAGTTTCATACAAAGAATGCTGTCCGTCTGCTGACAGACCACAATCCCCCAAAACACCTGCACTCTCCGGCTGCCCATTTCCCACCAATTAGCTCACACAATGTAGTCACCAGTCAGCCAGTGAGACCAGACAGAAGCAAATGGTAGCCAACCAACTAGCCTTCCAAATATTAATAAAGTTTTTACATACCTTTGCACATATCACCATCATAGCAATGTACACCACTTTCAATCATAGAATTACATGGAATGTGGGAATGTAAAGCACAGAAACAAGCCATTTGGCCCAACTGGTCCATGCCTGTGTTTATGCTCTACCTAAGTCTCCTCCAACCCCTCTTAATTTAACCCCATCAGCCTAAGCGTCTTTCTCTCTCGTGTTTATCAAACTGCCATCTAAATGTAATCTCTTCAGACACTTCTCTCAAATTCACACAGTTCCAACGTTTCAGCCTGAGTCACTATTGCATCCAGGCCTCTACAAATGCTGCTTTGGAGATAGCGACTAAAATGTGCAAGAACAGTCTGCATTGACTCACTTTCACTACTTCCCTCAAACTCTCTCCTCTCTAACTTCCCCCGCCTCCTCCTCCTCCTCCTCCTCCCCTCTCCTCCCCTCTCCTCTCCTCTCCTCTCCTCTCCTCTCCTCTCCTCTCCTCTCCTCGCCCCCAATAGAAAAGTTTCCGATTCTCACAACTCTTTTCCAAGATATCACAATTGGGTACTCATTCCGAGATATTGCAGAGATGAATATGTGTTTTTATCTCCAACAGCAAAAAGCTGTACCACACAGCCATCTTCATAAGATATTTTTCAAGAATTTTAATCTTCCCCTACTGAACGCAACAATTTTATTGGCTCTGGCCACCTTCCAGTACCTTGCCCAATCTTGTCCTTAACTGAAATCCATACAAGCATTTTCCAGCATGGGTCACTGAAAAGCAATTAGAGAGGGGAACCCTATTGATTCCATCCCTACTCCCCCCACCCCAAGGTTACCAAGTCCAACTGCAATCTCCTACCACTAATCTTGGCTGAGATCATCGAACTCAGCTCAGACTAGCAATCAAACCTCATCTGTGTGACTGAACATTACATTTACCCACAGAATTGCTGGAAACGATCACCTCCCTGTAAGGTATTTTCTATTCCATTATGTTCCTGAATTCATGTTCAATTGTACTCACAGTCTCTAAGGAGTGTGCTGCTCTTTCTAGGGTACATAACATGAACAAACTTCTTCCCAACAGCCTTCAGATCTCGCATCTGATAAACACAAGGCAAATGAAAAGTGCTTAGTTAGCAAGGAATACTTGGAATCAAACTAATACATTTAGATCAGGCATAGTTAGCATTTGGAAAGAAATGCTTTAAATATAAAGGGGTTAAAAAAAACACCAAATCTTGAAGTTTAAAACCTAAATATGAAATGTTAGAATTGCACAGCAAGAGAAAGGAGGGCAGAAATCTGGCTTTGAAATGCTGAGTGACCTGCAGTGCACGTCCAATAGTGTTTACTATAATCATGAAGAGTCGGACTTTATAATGAAATTATTTAAAGCTTTTGTACAAGAGATTTTCTTAAAGACTTAAACATAACATAGAAAATAGGAGCAGGAGTAGGCCATCTGGCCCCTCGAGCCTGCTCTGCCATTCAATAAGATCATGGCTGATCTGATCATGGACTCAGCTCCACTTCCCTGCCCGGTGCCCATAACCCTTTATTCCCTTATCACTCAAAAATTAGTATCTCCACTTTAAATATATTCAATAACCCAGCCTCCACAGCTCTCTGGGGCAGAGAATTCCATAGCTTTACAACCCTCAGAAGAAATTTCTCCTCATCTTAGTTTTAAATGGGTGGCCCCTTATTCTGAGACAAGGGGCTCAAAATTGCCCAGGAGTTCCTCCGTTTTTTTTTTGAGTAACTTGATTTTTCTGGCCTATCTTAAAAATCCCTATTTTGCATATTCAATTTGCGCCAGTGTAAGTGAGTTAGTTAGGATTTTTAAAATTGAGTTCAGTTTTTTTTTCAAAAGGGGGCATTACCAGCCACCTATGCCCGTTTTTGCCATTTAGACCACTTTGGACAGCTAATAGTTACTCCAAACCAACTTAGGCCAGCGTATGTGGCCACTTGTGGCCGCACAGAAAACCCTTGCGATGTGTTAAGAAATCAGCGCAAGTAGGTACATCGGAGGTCAACAGAACTTAATGACTTGACTAAAGAATGTGAATAGGATACAGGACATATGTAAACTTCGCAAAGTTAATTTACTATACAACAGAAGCATTCATGGAAGCTTAAACTACAAAAATAAAAGTAGTAAAGAGACAAAATATTTTTCAAAATATCCAAACCCACCCCTCCCCCCCCTTCCTCTCCTCCTCTCCCCACCCCTTTTCCACCTTTAGTCCCATTATTTTATTGAGTACTACTTCATCAGTGATAGTGATTGTATTAAGTTTCTCCCTCCCTACAGCCCCTCGATTATCCACTATTAGGATGTTTTTAGTGTCTTCGACCATGAAGACCGATACAAAATATTTGTTCAACATCTCTGCCATTTCCCTGTTCTCCATTATTAATTCCCCAGTCTCATCCTCTAGGGTACCAACATTTACTTTAGCCACTCTTTTCCTTTTTATGTAGCTGCAGAAACGCTTACTATCTGTTTCTATATTTCGTGCTAGTTTACTTTCATAATCTATCTTCCCTTTCTATCATTTTTCAGTCGTTTTTTGCTAGCTTTTAAAAGTTTCTCAATCCTCTGTCCTCCCACTAATCTAGGCCACATTGTACGCGCTTGTTTTCAATTTGATACCATCCCTTATTTCCTTATTCAGCCACGGATGATTATCCCTTCTCTTACAGTCTGACCTATCAAGAAAGACTGGATCAACTGGGCTTGTATTCACTGGAGTTCAGAAGAATGAGAGGGGACCTCATAGAAACGTTTAAAATTCTGACGGGTTTAGACAGGTTAGATGCAGGAAGAATGTTCCCAATGTTGGGGAAGTCCAGAACCAGGGGTCACAGTCTGAGGATAAGGGGTAAGCCATTTAGGACCGAGATGAGGAGAAACTTCTTCACCCAGAGAGTGGTGAACCTGTGGAATTCTCTACCACAGAAAGTAGTTGAGGCCAATTCACTAAATATATTCAAAAGGGAGTTAGATGAAGTCCTTACTACTCGGGGGATCAAGGGTTATGGCGAGAAAGCAGGAAGGGGGTACTGAAGTTTCATGTTCAGCCATGAACTCATTGAATGGCGGTGCAGGCTAGAAGGGCTGAATGGCCTGCTCCTGCACCTATTTTCTATGTTTCTATGTTTCTCATTGGGATATATTTTTGTTGCGAGTTATAAAATATCTCCTTAAATGTCTGCCACTGCTCATCAACCGTCCCATTCTTTAATCTATTTTCCCAGTCCACTTTAGCCACTCTGCCCTCATACCTTTGTAGTCTCCTTTATTTAAGCTTAGGACACTGGTTTGAGATCCAACTTTCTCACCCTCCAACTGAATTTGAAATTCAACTAGGTTATGGTCACTCATTCCTAGAGGATCCTTTACTATGAGATCATTTATTAATCCTGTCTCATTACACAGTACCAGATCTAAGATAGCCTGCTCCCTGGTTGGTTCCGCAACATACTGTTCAAGGAAACTATCCCGGATACACTCTATGAACTTTTCCTCAAGGCTACTTTGGCCAATTTGCTTTGTCCAATCAATATGAAGGTTAAAATCGCCAATGATTATTGGCGTTCCTTTATTATAAGCCTCCATTATTTCTTGATTTATGCTCCGTCCAACAGTGTAGCTACTTTTAGGGGGCCTATAGACTATGCCCACCAGCGACTTTTTCCCCTCATTATTCCTCATCTCCACCCAAACTGATTCAACATCTTGATCTTCTGAGCCAATATAATTTCTCACTAACACACTGATCTCATTATTAACAGTATACCCCACCTTAAAGAAAGACTTGCATTTATATAGTGCTTTTCACAACCTCAGGACGTCCCAAAGCGCTTTACAGCCAATTAAGTAATTAGTCACTGTTGTAATGTAGGGAAAACACAGTGCCAAATTAACAGGCTAATTTACAACAGTAAAATCTTTGAAACTGCAGTTCCCATAGCCCAGGTATGGAAAGGCAGGTAACAACCACCAAGCAATTGTTCCCAATTCGATTTTCTCTCCCACTCTCCTGCAGGTGCTGTCTGACCCCCTTACCGGAGTATAGTTCTATAGTTTACCTCACTCAAACGGCGAGTTTAATAACCAACTCTACTTCTCCACACTGACTCCAAAGTTATTTTATTACTATCTAACTGCCTTTCCTATATCAAGACTTGAATGAGTATTAACTTCCAATATCTCAACAGCAGCAAAATGAAAGCTGTACTATTTGGGCTTGAGCACCCAAGTGTCTTCAGTATGACTCCATCAACCTCCCAAGCTGTTCACATGCGGAGTCCAGTAGTACACAACCTCATTTCTGATCAATCCTTAATGAAGCTTTCTATCTTGTATCTGAACAGTCACTTATACCTTATCCTTCTATCTCTGGACCATTGAGCGCTTGCCCATTTCTGGTTCCCAAATCCATACTTGCGTTTTCACATACTGGAGATTGACTTCTCAGATGCACCCCTCAGCAACCTCCCCATCTCCTGTTTGGACTTCATCTAATCCACTCCCACATACCCATCGCCCCCTTCTCGCCCAGCTCTGCTTGCTTCCTGTGCCCCAGAAAATCAACTTCAACTCCTCTCGATTTCAAGTCCCTCAACAGCCTCACCCCATGTCTTTGGATAATCTCCAACCATGCATTGCAGCTCAGATCCTATGCTCTCACTCCAGATTACTGCTTGTCCCTTGCCCTCTCCACTCCACTTCACTTCACTCCACAACTGGAAGCCAATCTTTCAGCCTTTATGCCTCTGCCCTTTGGAACTCGCTTTTAAAACACTTTAGCTTGCTACCATCTAAAGACTCCTAAAAACCTTTGATTATGCACTCAGTCTGCCACCAGCCTGCACCCTCCCCCACCATAACCAAAATAACTGGGTTTCTTTACTTCCTGCTCAGTGCCCACCTTTGCAAAGCACTCAAAAGGTTCATGATGAGCATTATATAAATGGTAACAGCAATGCAACCATGTCAGAAAATTGACTATACTGGTTTTAGACAGTAATCTAGCGGTGTGTTGTTGTTATCACATCGGAACCCTTCAATTGCCTCTGTGATGGAAGCAGAGCTCCATCCTCCTTCAAAAAATGTCTATTATACCTTTTTGCTGTGACATTTCGGGTCATTCTACTGCAAATTGTAAATGAACTTTAACCGACACTACTGATAGGAAAGCTCACTGTTTCTGTAGCCTAGGGAGTTCAGTCTTTTGAACACTAACTAGTCACATTACTAATCCTTTAAGAACTATGGCTATCTTATCTGTAGATTCCAGTGAGGCTGGGCAATAGTTTTCATTGTTGACAAGTGTCAATAGTTTATGAGCTGAGACCTAGTCATTCGGTCCAATAGTTGAGCCATTAAAATGAGATCCTATTAAAGAGAAATCCTGTTGACTATTAGTTAAAGCATGAGCAATACTAAAGCAGCATAAATACACCATCCCGCACACATTACACTTGTCAAAATCACACACCTCATTATTCTAGTTTTTCCGAAGTGGAGAGGAATGAGGAATGTTTAAAAAGAGGAAAATCTGCACTATCTGCAGACTGCTGAAGAACTCCAGAACCAAAGTCAGGACCTTAGTACTTTAGATCAGTCATTTTAGAAAAAATGTTATTATTTGTGAAAGGCCCCTTGGCAGGGATAGAGATTGGGAAATGAAAGGGCAGCTGGAAGGCCCAGCTTTCAGAAGATGCCAGCTTTGACTGCAGAGCAAGGTAGACAGAACCTGCTATTATCCACAGACAGTGTTTGCTGACTTCAAGCTGTGCTGCAATGAGGTGGTACAGGGAGAAGAGCAGGCAACTTTTTACTGGAAAATCAGAGACAAATCACCTGCTACGACTCTGCGGGCACCTAAGAGCCAATTATAGAGCAGCATAGACAGATCTTTTAAGTCATACAAGGTGAGAGCTGCACTGTAGATGATAAAACTTGTGCAGCAAACTTCCCTCAATTACTCAGCAAACAAAATCAATATGGAATTGAGCAATGCCGACTTGGAAGCATAGAAGCATAGAAAATAGGTGCAGGAGTAGGCCATTCGGCCGTTCGAGCCTGCACCGCCATTCAATGAGTTCATGGCTGAACATGCAACTTCAGTACCCCATTCCTGCTTTCCTGCCATACCCCTTGATTCCCCTAGTAGTAAGGACTTCATCTAACTCCTTTTTGAATATATTTAGTGAATTGGCCTCAACTACTTTCTGTGGTAGAGAATTCCACAGGTTCACCACTCTCTGGGTGAAGAAGTTTCTCCTCATCTCGGTCCTAAATGGCTTATCCCTTATCCTTAGACTGTGACCCCTGGTTCTGGACTTCCCCAACATTGGGAACATTTTTCCTGCATCTAACCTGTCTAAACCCGTCAGAATTTTAAACATTTCTATGAGATCCCCTCTCATTCTTCTGAACTTCAGTGGATACAAGCCCAGTTGATCCAGTCTTTCTTGATATGTCAGTCCCACCATAGTTTAAATTGTTGGTCTACACTGAGGGGCAGCATGGGCCAGCCCACACTGAGATATGTGTGCGCACTAGGTCCGTGCAGCAGAGCAGGTCTCTAGTCGTCTTGGATAACCCTTGCCACTGGACCAAGATCTAGCTCTGTCAAGCCCGTGGGGTGGCTGGTGTGCAACAGCCAACACACGTTAAAAAAATCCATGCACAGGCATCTTCCACCCTTCAGAATGCAGTTCGGGACCTGGAATGTTAGGTCCTTCATTGAAACACCTGTGAACGCATCCTTTTTTGGTGTGGAAGCAAGTCATCCTCCTTCGAGGGACTGCCTATGATGATATACTGATTGGTTAATTTCAGTGGGGATAGCAATTGCAACTCTACAACTGCCTTATCATTCCTGGGTTAAGACTGGACAAAAAAACACAATCGCCCAGCCTTCCTGTGTCTAACTGCTTCCTAGTGACCCCTGCTGGAAAGTGTGCGTGTGTGGATGTTGGGTAAGTTTTGATGTTCTCCATAGGTATATAGCCAGCTCACACCTAATCGCTTGGATAAGATACCAGAGAGCACTTGGCACTGAGTGAAGCAGTACCCTAAGCATGAGTTACTCTCTTCAGAAAAGGATAGATTGGTGGATGTTAAACAATACTTACAATTGTTTCCTTGACTGGTTCATCCAGTGTGGAGTAGTCATCCTCTTGTGACTGGGAACTGACTGGAACTGTGATTTGTCCCTCCACAGGGACATCATTTGATATAGACACATCAGCCAAATCTGAAAACTACAATGCCAAGAAGGATTAGATCATCTGTATATTATTTATTTCCCATCCACCTGAGTTTTTCCCTTTACCTTTGCAACCAATCCCCATGCCAGCCTAGGAGACATCAAGTTATCTGCTCTCCGTCCTCAGGCAATACCTCTCTGAACAACGAATCCAAGAAACACACAACCCAATTTTCACTCCTTGATCTATCTGGTCTAGAAACTTGCCACATAGCACAAGTTGAGGCTTCAGCATTCGACATTTTTTGTACTTTTCAGTATTTGTTGACTTACTTACTATGGTTAGATTTAAAAATGTAATTTGCAATGAGTTTTCTTTTCCTTCGGAAAATGCTTGTTTCAGAAGTTGAAGAGCAGGGCCCCAAGAAGGGTTTCCCTGACATAAAACTGCTACAAGAAACAATAAGAATAATAAAACCGAATGGTGAGGCAGCAAATTCCACAGATTTACAATCCTCAGAAGAAATTTCTCATCTCAGTTTTAAATGGGTGGCCCCTTATTCTAAGATCATGCCCTCTAGTTCTAGTCTCCCTCATCAGTGGAAACATCCTCTCTGCATCCACCTTGTCAAGCCCCCTCATAATCTTATACGTTTCGATAAGATCATCTCTCATTCTTCTGAATTCCAATAAGTAGAGGCCCAACCTATTCAACCGTTCCTCATATGTCAACCCCCTCCATCTCCGGAATCAATTTACTGAACCTTCTCTGAACTGCCTCCAAAAAAAGTATATCCTTTTTAAATATGGAAACCAAGACTGCACGCAGTATTCCAGGTGTGGCCTCACCAATACCCTGTACAGCTGAAGCAAGACTTCCCTGCTTTTATACTCCATCTCCTTTGCAATAAAGGCCAAGATTCCATTGGCCTTCCTGATCATTTGCTGTACCTGCATACTATCCTTTTGTGTTTCATGCACAAGTTCCCCCAGGTCCCGCTGTACTGCAGGACTTTGCAATCTTTCAACATTTAAATAATAACTTGCTCTTTGATTTTTTTCTGCCTCATACTTTCCAACATTATACTCCATCTGCCGAATTTTTGCCCACTCACTTAGCCTGTCTATGTCCTTTTGCAGATTTTTTGTGTCCTCCTCACACATTGCTTTTCCTCCCATCTTTGTATCGTCAGCAAACTTGGCTACGTTACACTCAGTCCCTTCTTCCAAGTCATTATAGATTGTAAATAGTTGGGGTCCCAGCACTGATCCCTGCGGCACCCCACTAGTTACTGGTTGCCAACCAGAAAATGAACCATTTATCCCGACTCTCTGTTTTCTATTAGTTAGCCAATCCTCTATCCATGCTAATATATTATCCCCAATCCCGTGAACTTTTATCTTGTGCAGTAGCCTTTTATGTGGCACCTTGTCAATTGCCTTCTGGAAGTCCAAATACACCACATCCACTGGTTACCCTGGGGACTTGTGCCAAAATTGGGAGAGCTGTCCCACAGATTAGTCAAGCAACAGCCTGACAGTCATACTCACAGAATCATATCTTTCAGCCAATGTCCCAGACTCCTCCATCATCATCCCTGGGTATGTCTTGTCCCACCGAGAGGAGACCCCCATCAAGGGTAGCTGCACAGTAGTATACAGTGGGGAGGGAGTGGCCTTGGGAGTCCTCAACATTGACTCTGGACCCCATGATGCCTCATGGCTTCAGGTCAAGCATGGACAAAGAAAGCTCCTGCTGATTACCACCTACCACCCTCCCTCAGCTGATGAATCAGTACTCCTCCATGTTGAACACCACTTGGAAGAAGCACCGAGAGTAGCAAGGGCACAGAATGTACTCTGGGTGGAGGACTTAAATGTGCATCACCAAGAGTAGTTCGGTACACCAGTACTGACCGAGTTCTGAAGGACATAGCTGCCAGACTGGGCCTGTGGCAGGGGGGTGAGCGAACCAACACAAGGGAAAAAAATTACTTGACCTCGTCCTCACCAATCTACCTGTCGCTGATGCACCTGTCCATGACAGCATTGGTAACAGTGACCATCTCTCAGTCCTTGTGGAGACGAGCTCCCGTCTTTATACTGAGGACACTCTCCATCATGTTGTGTGGCACTACCACCAAGCTAAATGGGATAGATTCAGAACATATCTAGCAGCTCAAAACTGGGCATCCATGAGGCGCTGTGGGCCATCAGCAGCAGCAGAATTGTATTCCACCACAACCTGTAGCCTCATGGCCCAGTAAATCCCTCACTCTACCATTACCATCATGCCAGGAGACCAACCCTGGTTCAATGAGTGCAGAAGAACATGCCAGGAGCAGCACCACGCATACCTAAAAATGAGTTGCCAACCTGGGGAAGCTGCAACACAGGACAACATGCATGCTAAAAAGCAGAAGCAGCATGCTATAGACAGGGCTAAGCGATTCCATAATCAATGGATCAGATCAAAAGTCTGCAGCCCTGCCACATCCAGTCGTGAATGGTGTTAGACCATTAAATAACCAATGGGAGGAGGAGGCTCCAGGAATATCCCCATCTTCCATGATGGCAGAGCCCAGCACAAGGCTGAAGTTTTTGCAACCATTTTCAGCCAGGAGTGCCGAGTAGATGATCTATATCGGCCTCCTCCTGAGGTCCCCACCATCACAGAAGCCAAACTTCAGTGAATTCGATTCACTCCACGTGATATCAAGAAAAGGCTGAGCATACTGGATACAGCAAAGGCTATGCGCCCCAACAACATCCCGGCTGTCGTGCTGAAGACGTGCTCCAGAACTACAGCTACAACATTGGCATTTACCTGACAATGTGGAAAACTGCTCAGGTATGTCCTGTCTACAAAAAGCAGGACAAATCCAATCTGGCAATTACCGCCACATCAGTCTACTCTCAATCATCAGCAAAGTGATGGAAGGTGTCATCGACTGTGCTATCAAGTGGCACTTACTCACCAATAACCTGCTCACCGATGCCCAGTTTGCGTTCCGCCAGGGCCACTTGGCTCCAGACCTCATTATACTTGGTACAAATCTGAATTCCAGAGGTGAGGCGAGAGTGACTGCTCTTGACATCAAGGCAGCATTTCACCGAGTGTGGCATCAAGGAGCCCTAGTAAAACTGAAGTCAATGGGAATCAGGGGGAAAACTCCCCACTGACTGGAGTCATACCTAGCACAAAGAAAGATGGTTGTGGTGGTTGGAGGTCAATCATCATAGCTCCAGGGCATCACTGCAGGAGTTCCTCAGGGCAGTGTCCTCGGCCCAACCATCTTCAGCTGCGTCATCAATCACCTTGCCTCCATCATAAGGTCAGAAGTGGGGATGTTCGCTGATGAGTGCACAGTGTTCAGTGCCATTCGCACCTCCTCAGATAATGGAGCAGTCCATGCCAGCATGCAGGAAGACCTGGACGAGATTCAGGCTTAGAATCATACAAATTTACAGCACGGAAGGAGGCCATTCGGCCCATTGTGTCCACGCCAACTGACAATGAGCTACCCAGCCTAATCCCACTTTTCAGCTCTTGGTCCGTAGCCTTGTAGGTTACAGCACTTCACGTGCACATCCAAGTACTTTTTAAATGTGGTGAGGGTTTCTGCCTCTACCACCCTTTCAGGCAGCGAGTTGTGGAACCCCACCACCCTCTGGGTGAAAAAGCTTCCCCTCAAATCCCCTCTAAACCTCCTACCAAATACTTTAAATCTATGCCTCCTAGTTGTTGACCCCTCTGCTAATGGAATTAGGACCTTCCTATCCAATCTATCTAACCCCTCATAATTTTAGACACCTCAATTAGGTCTCGTCTCAGCCTCCTCTGTTTCAAAGGAAACAAACCCAGGCTATCCAATCTTTCCTCACAGCTAAAATTCTCCAGTCCAGGCAACAACCTCATAAATCACCTCTAACTTCTCCAGTGCAATCACATCACCTCTGTAATGTGGTGACCAAAACTGCACGCTGTACTCTAGCTGTGGCCTAACTAGTGTTTTATACACTTCAAGCATTACCTCCCTGCTCTTGTATTCTATGCCTCAGCTAATAAAGGCAAGTATTCCCTATGCCTTCTTAACCACCTTATCTCAAAGAATGGTGTAGGAGGCAGGGGTTTTGCTTAATTGGTCACTGGCACCAGTACTGGGGAAAGAGGGAGCTGTTCCATGGAGACGGGTTCCACCTCAACCTGGTTGGAACCAGTGTCCTAGCGAATCGAATAACTATGGCAGTAGACAGGGCTTTAAACAAATGAAGGTGGGGTGGGAGGATTCAGGAACGAGTAAATTTAAAAGCAGCAAGAGAAATGTCAAGGCTCGAGAGAAGAGCAAAGTTTTGGGTAAAAATAAGCAGAGTGGGTCAGGAAGGGACAGAGATAGTAACAAAGGTAATAAGCATTACTAACTAAGGTGGCATCAGGGAAAAATAGAAAAAAGTCAAAGCTAAAGGCACAATATCTGAATGCGCGAAGCATTCACAACAAAATAGATGAATTAATAGCGCAGATAGAAATTATTAGGTTTGATCTAATATCCCTTATGGAGACGTGGTTGCAAAATGACCACGGTTGGGAACTAAATATTCCAGGATACTTAACTTTTAGAAGAGATAGGCAAAATACAAAAGGAGGGGTAGCCTGATAATAAAGGATGGGATAAAGACAGGAGAGAGGATCTTAGCTCAGAAAATCAAGACTTGGAATCAATTTGGATGGAGCTAAGAAACAGCAAGGGGCAGAAAACATTGGTGGGAGTTGTTTATAGGTCCCAAACAGTAGTGGTGATGTCGGGCTTAGTATAAATCAGGAAATTAGAGGTGCATGTAACAAAGGTAATACCAGTAATCATGGGGGACTTTAATCTACATATAGGCTGGGCAAACCAAATATGCAGTAATAGTGTGGAGGACGAATTCATGGAATGTAAACAAGATGGTTTTCTAGATCAGTATGTTGAGGAATCAACTGGGAAACAGGCTATTTTAGATCGAGCAGTGTGCAATAAAAAAGGGTTCATTAATAACTTTGTAGTAAAGGGGACTTTAGGGAAGAGTGATCATAATATTATAGAATTTTATATTGAGTTTGAAAGTGATTTAGTTAAACCCAAAACTAGGGTCTTAATTCCAAACAAAGAAAACTACGTAGGTATGAGAGGCAAGTTGTCTAAGGTAGATTGGGAAACTACATTAAAAGGTATGATGGTAGACAAGCAATGGCTAGCATTTAAAGAATTAATACAGGTACAGCGTCGAGAATCCGGAGTTCCGGAATTTGTACTGTTCCTGAATCCAGACACTGGGACGATCCGTGGCGGGGTCGTCCGGAATCCAGAAAATGTTCCGGGATCTGGCCCCCCCCGTCCCCTCCTTGGGCCGCCGCCACCAACCTCGCCCCTGCCTCAGGCCAGACCTTGCATCGCTCCCCCACCCCCCCCCCCCCCCTCGGGCCAAACCTCGCCCCCCCCCCCCCCCACCCCCCACCTCAGGCCAGACCTCCCCCCCCCCCCCCCCACCTCGGGCCGGACCTCGCTCCTCCCCCCCCCCCCACTTTGGGCTGGACCACGCCCCCCCCCCCCCCCTTGACCTCACCGCCCCTCTCCTCACACCCTGGGCAAGTCCTTGCCCCCACCGCCTCCCCCTGCCTTGGGCCAGACTTCGCCCCCCCCCCCCCATCACCTCGGGCCAGAGCTCCCCTCCACCCCCCCCCCCCCACCTCGGGTCGGACCTCGCTGCAGCCCCCCCCCACTTTGGGCTGGACCACGCCCCCCCCCCCTTGACCTCACCGCCCCACCCTGTGCAAGTCCTCGCCCCCACCCCCCCCTCCCCCCCGCCTTGGGCCAGACCTTGTCCCCCCGCCACCACTCAACCCTCGACCCACTCCCACCGTCGCCCCCAAACCCCCTCCCCGCCACTGCCGCTCGGCCCCCTCCCCCGCTGCTCGACCCTCCCCTTCTCCACCGCCGCTCGCTCCCCCCCCCCCCACCACAACACTCGACCCCACCCTCCCGCCGTTTGACGCCCCATCACATGACTCCCATCCCCTCCCCTACCTGCTTACCTTGGCCCAGGGGTTTCCGGACTCGGGACGTCGGAAAGACGTTCCGAAGTCCAGAAATACGCGAACCTGGGCTCGGTTGTTTCCAGATTCAGGATGTCATAAAGAAGTTCCGGAGTCCAGAAATAGACAGAATCCGGAGCAGCCTCGTTCCCGAGGCTTCCGGATTCTCGACGCTGTACCTGTACATAATTTACAACAAACATACGTTCCTTTAAGGCTCAAAAATGACATAGTATACCCCTCACAATGGATTAAAGACCTTAGTTCATCAAAGGCTATCTGGGAGATAAAGACATGCAAATATACAGTCAATATTACTTAGTATATACGGCACAGAAACAGGCCATTCGACCCAACTAGTCCATGCTGGTGTTTATGCTCTGCTCGAGCCGCCTCCTGTCCTTCCTCATCTAAATCTATTCGCGTAACCCTCTATTCCCTTTTCCCTCATATGCTTGTCTAGCCTCCCCTTAAATGTATCTCCACTATTTGCTTCAACCACCCCCTGTGGTAGCGAGTTCCACATTCTCACCACTCTTTAGGTAAAGAAGTTTCTTCTGGATTCCCTATTGGATTTCTTGGTGACTGTCTTGTATTGATGGCCTCTATTTATGCTCTTCCCCACAAGTGGAAACATTCTCTCGGTATCCACTCTTTCAAAACCTATCATAATTTTAAAGACCTATTGGGTCACCCCTCAGCCTTCTTTCCTCCACCCTCGCCCCTCCCGCCCAAGAGAAGAGAAAAGAGACCCAGCCTGTTCATCCTTTCCTGATATGTACACCCACGTATTTCTGGTATTATCCTTGTAAATCTTCTCTGCACCCTCTCCAGTGCCTCTATATCCTTTTTATAATATGGCGACCAGAACTGTACGCAGTACTCCAAGTGCGATCTAACCAAGGTTCGACACAGGTTTGCTTTGTTTATAGCCTTGCTAACCTGTGTCGCAACTTTTATTGATTTGTGTATTTAGAAACATAGAAAATAGGTGCAGGAGTAGGCCATTCGGCCCTTCGAGCCTGCACCGCTATTCTATGAGTTCATGGCTGAACATGCAACTTCAGTACCCCATTCCTGCTTTCTCGCCATACCCCTTGATCCCCCTAGTAGTAAGGACTACATCTATCTCCAAGACGTACCAGACTGTTGAGGAGGATGTTACACACCCTGCAAGTACAGGGAGAAGCAGTCTTACCTCGACATGCCCAACACCACCTGCCTTTGGAGACTGCACTTCCACAAAGAGGTTATCACTGAGCTTTGTTAGCTAATAAGGTCAGATCTGCAGCCTGTCAGCGCCATCAGTACTGCACTGTCTGTCGAGGTCAACGCGGCATTGTCGTTCTATGCGTTGGGTTCTTTTCAGGCCACAGCTGGTGACATTTGCGGACTTTCTCAGCATGCCACACATCGCTGCATTAGACAGGTCACTGAAGCCCTGTACGCACGCAGGAGGGACTTGATCAGCTTCCCTATGACCAGAAAGACAGTGAGAGGGCTCTAGTATTCTCCAGAATTGCAAACTTCCCCAAGGTCCAGGGAGCAATCTCGATGCTGGCACCTTTTCAGGATGCTGAGGTTTTCAGGAATCGCAAGGGATTCCACTCCCTGAATATCCAGCTGGGTGTCGACCACCAGCAAATTATACTGGCAGTGAATGCTCAATTTCCAGGCAGCATCCATGATGCTCACATCCTGTGTGAGAGCACTGTATCTGACTTGTTTAACAATCAGCCACAAGTTCAATGCTGGATGCTTGGTGACAAAGGATATGGCCTCGCCACCTGGCTGATGACCCCCAGCGTGACACCCACATCGAAACCGAGAGGCGATACAACGAGAGCCACAGAGCAACACGCAATAGCATGGAGAAAACCATTGGAGTGCTGAAGCAACGCTTTAGATGCCTGGACCACTCAGGAGGCAAACTCCAATATCACCCTGAACAGGTAGCTCAATTCGTGGTAGTGTGCTCCATGCTGCACAACTTGGCTATCAGGAGGGGACAAGAATTGCCTGATGAGTCTGACAGTCCATCTCACCAGAGAGAGGAAGAGGAGGACGAGGAGGTGGACACTGACATCGGCCCAGACAATCAGACTGACGCTGAAGCCATGCCCCGCCCCCCTGTAGACTGCGTGAAAGGGCCTGTGGTGACATGATAGCTGCAAGAGCCTTACGTCAGGAGCTCATCAATGATCACTTTGCCTGAAAGAACGTTGGTGTTATTTACAAGGCTGACACACTGCTGGGTGTGTAGGTGATACATCAATGGTGGGCATTACCTTGGTGACAGTTAAAGTTTAAGTTGATTAAAGTTAACTGTAATTATACCGTTTGATGTTAAGGAATCACCAGCGTGTAACGGAGCAGCTATCTGAGCCAATGCGCAACAAGGTTTTGTAAAATAAAAAACATTTAAATCGAACATTTATCTGAAATCATCAGCATTTCAGTAAAAAACAACCCTCCCCCCCACCCCCCCAGCCCTCCTCCCGCTTCTCCTCCCCACCTCTACCCCTTCCCCTTCTGACTCCAAGCCGCCTGGCCGAGGAGCTCCTTAGGCAATGCTTCATTGACGGGGGGATGGGGTGATGGCCGAACCGCTGCTTGGACGGATACGGGAGAGGACAGTCCCAAGGTGGGAACGTGTTGCGAGCCAGAAGCAAGATGTTACTCCTGGCTCTCATGTGTAGTTGGCAATGGGGGTGCGGCACCTTGGGGTGCAGTGCCATGCTCTGGGACCACTGGGAGCTCTCTACCACTACTGTTCCTGGCTTCCAGCTCCAGGGCCTCCACCATCTTTTCCATGTTATATGTTATTTGTTGGACAAAAACTCAATGCCAACTATGTTCTTGTTGCTTAGTAGGCTTTTTGCTGCTGGTGAATCTCCCTCGTGCCTCCCATAACAGCCAAACAAGCATACACCACAGCCACACATGCCTCTGAGCTCCTTCTCTCTCTGTCTCCTCTTCTGCGCATGTCATGATGACACTTGACCTCCTGAATCACGGGAATCGAGCGTTGTCATGCCATTGCAAAGGACAGCGACAGTATACGGCAGAAGATCAAAACAATTTAACGCTAACGCCCATTTCAGATCGCTCACGGTAACACTCATTTTCAAAAATGGAGACTAGGTGCTTTGAGAATGGGCGAGAAGTCGACGATCTGAAAATCCTTTTTTACCGCCCATGCCAGAAATAACGTCCATTTCGGGGCGATAAGCATAAAAGTGGAAAATCTAGCCCTATGAAAATAAACTAGCACAAAATATAAAAACAGATAGAAAGAGTTTCTACAGGTATATAAAAAGGAAAAAAGTGGCTGAAGTAAATGTTGGTCCCTTAGAGGATGAAACCGGGGAATTTGTGATGGGAAACATGGAGATGGCAGAAACTCTGAACAAATATTTTGTATCAGTCTTTACGATAGAGGACACTAAAAATATCCCAACAGTGGATAGTCAAGGGGCTATGGGGGGGGAGGAACTTAAAACAATCACAATCACTAAGGAGGTGGTACTCAGTAAGATAATGGGACTAAAGGCGGATAAATCCCCGGGACCTGAAGACTTGCATCCTAGGGTCTTAAGAGAAGTAGCGGCAGGGATAGTGGATGCATTGGTTGTAATTTACTAAAGTTCCGGGGATTCTGGAGAGGTCCCAGCAGATTGGAAAACTGCAAATGTAATGTCTCTATTTAAAAAAGGAGGCAGACAAAAAGCAGGAAACTATAGACCAGTTAGCCTAACATCTGTGATTGGGAAAATATTGGGAGTCCATTATTAAAGAAGCAGTAGCAGGACATTTGGAAAAGCATAATTCGGTCAGGCACAGTCAGCATGGATTTATGAAGGGGAAGTCATGTTTGACAAATGTGCTGGAATTCTTTGAGGATGTAACGAACAGGGTGGATAAAGGGGAACCAGTGGATGTGGTGTATTTGGACTTCCAGAAGGCATTTGACAAGTGCCACATAAAAGGTTACTGCACAAGACAAAAGTTCACGGGGTTGGGGGTAATATATTAGCATGGATAGAGGATTGGCTAACTTGTACTCCGAGATCCCTTTGTTCCTCTACCCCACCTAGACTCGCACCCTCCAAGTAATAAGTGACCTCCCTATTCTTCCTACCAAAAGGTAATATCTCATTTATCTGTGTTGAACTTCATTTGCCAATTATACATAAGAACACAAGAAATAGAAGCAGGAGTAGGCAATTTGGCCCCTCGAGCTTGCTCCACCATTTAATAAGATCATGGCTGATCTGATCATGGATTCGGCTCTACTTCCTGCCCGCTCCCCATAACCCTTTATTCCCTTATCTCAAAAATATGTCTATCTCCGCCTCAATGACCCAGCCTCCACAGCTCTCTGGGGCAGAGAATTCCATAGATTTACAACCCTCAGAAAAGAAATTTCTCCTCATCGCAGTTTTAAATGGTCAGCCCCTTATTGTAAGACTATGTCCCCTAGTTTTAGTTTCCCCTATGAGTGGAAATATCCTCTCTGCATCCACCTTGTCAAGCCCCCTCATTATCTTATATGTTTCGATAAGATCACCTCTCATTCTTCTGAACTCCAATGTGTATAGGCCCAACCTACTCAACCTATCTTCGTAAGTCAATTCCCTCATCTCCAGAATCAACCTAGTGAATCTTCTCTGAACAACCTCCAATGCAAGTATATCCTTCCTTAAATACAGAGTCCAAAACTATACGCAGTACTCCAGGTGTGGCCTCATCAATACCCTGTACAGTTGTAGCAGGACTTCTCTGCTTTTATACTCCATCCCCCTTGCAATAAAGGCCAACATTCCATTTGCCTTCCTGATTACTTGCTGTACCTGCATACTAACGTTTTGTGTTTCATGCACAAGGACCCCCAGGTCCCTCTGTAGTGCAGCACTTTGCAATTTTTCTCCATTTAAATTATAATTTGCTTTTCTATTATTTCTGCCAAAGTGGATAACCTCACATTTTCCCACGTTATACTCCATCTGCCAAATTTTAGCCCACTCACTTAGCCTGTCTATATCCCTTTGCAGATTGTTTATGTCCTCCTCACAATTTGCTTTCTCACCCATCTTTGTATCATCAGCAAACTTAGCTACATTACACTTGGTCCCTTCATCCAAGTCATTAACATAGACTGTAAATAGTTGAGGACCCAGCAGGGATCCTTGCGGCACCCCATTAGTCACTGTTTGCCAACCGGAAAATAACCCATTTATCCCGACTCTCTGTTTTCTGTCAATCCTCTCTCCATGCTAATATATTACCCCCAACCCTGTGAGCTTTTAACTTGTGAAGTAACCTCTTGTGGCATCTTATCGAATGCCTTCTGGAAATCCAAATACACATCCACTGGTTCCCCCTTATCCACCCTGCTCATTATATCCTCAAAGAACTCCAGCAAATTAGTCAAACATGATTTCCCTTTCATTATATGCCCATTCTGCAAGTTTATTAATGTCCTCATGTAATTTGTTGCAGTCCTCCTCAGTATTGACTATCCCCCCACTCCCCGCAATTTGGTGTCATCCGCAACATTAGAAATTGTGCTTTTGATTCTAGTCTAAATCATTAATATAAATTGTGAACAACAGTAGTCCCAGCACTGATCCTTGTGGAACACCATTACCCAACTTCTGCCACTGTGAATAGCTACCTTTTACCCCTACTCTCTGTTTTCTGTCTTGATCCTGTCCCCTGATTCTGCATTCTCTGACTTTGTTCATCAGTCTTTTATGGGGTAATTCTCGAAGGTCTACTCAATTATCATTGTCTACTCTCTCTGTTACCTCTTCAAAAAATTCAATGAGATTGGTCAAGCAAGACTTTCCCTTTTAAAATCCATGCTGACTATTCGGTATTATATCTTTGGTTTCTAGATGTTTTTCTATTTTCTCCTTTAGTAGGGATTCCATTATATTTCCTACCACCGATGTTAAGCTGATTGGTCTATAATTCCCACGATATATTTTATCTCCCTTATATATAGGTATTACATTAGCTATCCACCAGTCCTCTGGCACTACACCTTTTTCTAACAAATTATTAAATGTGTAGTAATGCTTCTGCTATCTCTTCCCTAGATTGTTTAAAAATGAGTGGATGCAATCCATCGGGACAAAGGGTTTTATCCTCTTTGAGTTTGATTAGTTTATTTTAAATGCACTTATCTCATCATTCAATGTCATGCTCACCTGTTCTATCTCCCTGGTAAATACTGAAGCAAAATAATTATTTAATATTTCTGCCATCGCTCTATCGTTACCTGTGGTGTTATTCTGTCTATCCCTTAATGGCCCGACTCCCATCCCAACCTTCCTCTTTTTATTGCTGTGCCTGAAAAATATTTTACTATTTTGTTTTATGTTCCTTGATAATTTACTTTCATAGTTCCTCTTTGCCTTCCTAATTGTTTTTTGGGCTTCTCTTCTAATCTCTTCATATTCTCCCTTATCATGAACTCCCTGATTGTCTATGTACTTAATGTAGGCCTCTTTTCTTACCCTCAATTGTTCCCTTACGGCTGTATTCATCCATGGAGTCTCATTTGTGTTTAGTTTGTTCTTTCTTTTCAGCGGAATATATTGTTCCTGCACTCTGTTGAACACCATTTTAAATGTTTCCCATTGCTGTTCGCCAATATTGTTGCCCATTTTATTTTCCCAAGTTCTATTTTCAGCCCCTCAAAATCAGCTTTTCTCTAATCTATTACCCTGGTTTTCTTCATACTTATGTCCTTCTGAATTATCATCTTAAGCGTACTATATTATGGCCACTGTTGCCTAGGTGTTCCCCTTTTATTTCTCTTATCTGCTCTGGTTCATTCCCCATTACTAGATCAATATACAGTCAATATACTGTCAAAGGCCTCTCAGGCACCTATATGGGACAGCAGCTATCAGTATAATATAAGCCAAGCAGAACATTACACAGGGCGCTGAACAATGTGCCCCCTGGATCTGATGGCCTACATCCTAGGGTTTTGAAAGAGGTGGCTAGATAGTGGATGCATTGATATCTTCCAAAATTCCATACATTGTAGAACGGTTCCCACAGATTGAAAGATAGCTAATGCAACCCCGCTATTTAAAAAAGGAGGGAGAGAAAACGGGGAACTGTAGACCAGTTAGCCTGACATCAGACGTAGGGAAATGCTAGAATCTATTAAGAACGAGTTAACAGGACACTTAGAAAATCCTAATAGGATTGGGCTGAGTCAACACAGATTTATGAAAGGGAAATCATGTTTGAAAAATCTGAGTTTTTTGAGTTTGTAACTAGTAGAATAGATAAGGTGGAACCAGTGAATGTGCTGTATTTAGATTTTCAAAAGGCGTTCAATAAGGTGCTACTCGAGGTCATTAAACAGAATTAGGGCTAAGGGAATTGGGGGTAATACACTAGCATGGACTGAGGATTAGTTAATGGATAGAAAACAGAGAGTAGGAATAAACGGGTCATTTTTGGGTTGGCAGGCTGTAACTAGTGGGGTGCCGCAAGGATCGGTGCTTGAGCCCCAGCTATTCACAATCTACATCAATGATTTGGATGAGGGGACCAAATGTAATATAACCAAGTTTGCTGATGATATAAAGCTAAGTGGGAATGCAAGTTGTGAGGAGGATGCAAAGAGACCTCAAGGGGATATAGACAGGCTAAGTGAATGGGTAAGAACATGGCAAATGGAATATAATGTGGAGAAATGTGAAGTTATCTACTTTGGTAGGAAAAATAGAAAAGTAGAGTATTTTTTAAATGGTGAGAGACTGGGAAATGTTGGTGTTCAGGGAGAATTGGGTGTCCTTGTACACGAATCACTGAAAGTTAACATGCAAGTACAGCAAGCAATTAAGAAAGCAAAGGGTATGTTGGCCTTTATTACAAGAGGATTTGAGAATAAGAGTAAAGACATCGTATTAAAATTATATAGGGCCCTGATGAGACCGCACCTAGAGTATTGTGTACAGTTTTGGTCTCCTTATAGAGGAGTGCAATGAAAGTTCAACACACTGATTCTTGGGATGGGGGATTGTCCTATGAGGAGAGATTGAGTAGACTCAGCCTATATTCTCTAGAGTTTAGAAGAATGAGAGGTGATCTCATTGAAACATACAAAATTCTTACAGGGCTTGACACGAGAAGATGCAGGGAGGATGTTTCATTTGGGTGGGGAGTCTAGAACCAGGGGTCACAGTCTCAGAACAAGGGGTTGGCCATTTACAACTGAGATGAGGAGAAATTTTTTCATGGAGACAGTGATGAATCTTTGGAATTCTCTACCCCAGAAGGTTGTGGATGCTCAGTCGTTGCGTATATTCACGAGAGATTGATAGATTTTTGAATATTAAGGGAATCAAGAGATATGGAGACAGTGCAGGAAAGTGGAGTTGAGGTAGATCAGCCATGATCTTATTGAATGGCAGAACAGGCTCGAGGGACCGAATGGCCTTCTCCTGCTTCTAATTCTTATGTTCTTATCTACCTGGCCTGCTATCTTAAGGGATCTGTGGACTTGCACTCCAAGGTCCCTTTGTTCCTCTACACTTCTCAGTGTCCTCCCTTGCCTTGTTAGCCTGCCCTAAATACATTACCTCATCCTTCTCCGGATTGAATTCCATTTGCCGCTGTTCTGCCCACCTGACCAATTCATTGATATCTTCCTGCAGTCCACAACTTTCTTATACATTATCAACCACACAGCCAATTTTTGTATTATCTGCAAACTTCTTAATCATACCCCCGACATTCAAGTCTAAATCATTGATATATACCACAAAAAGCAAGAGACCGAGTATTGAGCCCTGTGGAACCTCACGGAAGCAGCCTTCCAGTCACAAAATACCCATCAACCATTACCGTTTGCTTTTGCCTCAGCCAATTTTGGATCCAACTTGCCACGTTGCCCTAGATCCCATGGGCCTTTACTTTCGTAACCAGTCTGCCATGTGGCACCTTATCAAAAGACTTGCAGAAATCCATATATACTACAGCAAATGCACTACCCTCATCAACCTTCCTTGTTACCTCCTCAAAAAATTCAATCAAGTTAGTTAGGCTTTCCCTTAACAAATCCATGCTGACTTTCTAAATAAAGATTTATCCTGTATCTCAGAATTTTTCCCAATAATTTTCCCACCACAGAGGTTAGGCTGACTGGCCTGTAATTGCTTCGTCTATCCCTTTCTCCCTTTTTAAACAAAGGTACAATGTTTTAAACAAAGGGTGTTAAAAAAAACAAGCCTGAAGGCTTTGTGTCTTAATGCAAGGAGTATCCATAATAAGGTGGATTAATTAACTGTGCAAATAGATGTTAACAAATATGATGTGATTGGGATTACGGAGACGTGGCTCCAGGATGATCAGGGCTGGGAACTCAACATCCAGGGGTATTCAACATTCAGGAAGGATAGAATAACAGGAAAAGGAGGTGGGGTAGCATTGCTGGTTAAGGAGGAGATTAATGCAATAGTTAGGAAGGACATTAGCTTGGATGATGTGGAATCTATATGGGTAGAGCTGCAGAACACCAAAGGGCAAAAAGCGTTAGTGGGAGTTGTGTACAGACCTCCAAACAGTAGTAGTGATGTTGGGGAGGGCATCAAACAGGAAATTAGGGGTGCATGCAATAAGGGTGCAGCAGTTATAATGGGTGACTTTAATATGCACATAGATTGGGCTAACCAAACTGGAAGCAATACGGTGGAGGAGGATTTCCTGGAGTGCATAAGGGATGGTTTTCTAGACCAATATGTTGAGGAACCAACTAGGGGGGAGGCCATCTTAGACTGGGTGTTGTGTAATGAGAGAGGATTAATTAGCAATCTCGTTGTGCGAGGACCCTTGGGGAAGAGTGACCATAATATGGTGGAATTCTGCATTAGGATGGAGAATAAAACAGTTAATTCAGAGATCATGGTCCAGAACTTAAAAAAGGATAACTTTGAAGGTATGAGGCGTAAATTGGCTAGGATAGATTGGCGAATGATACTTAAGGGGTTGACTGTGGATGGGCAATGGCAGACATTTAGAGACCGCATGGATGAACTACAACAATTGTACATTCCTGTCTGGCGTAAAAATAAAAAAGGGAAGGTGGCTCAACCGTGGCTATCAAGGGAAATCAGGGATAGTATTAAAGCCAAGGAAGTGGCATACAAATTGGCCAGAAATAGCAGCTAACCTGGAGATTGGGAGAAATTTAGAACTCAGCAGAGGAGGACAAAGGGTTTGATTAGGGCAGGGAAAATGGAGTACGAGAAGAAGCTTGCAGGGAACATTAAGACGGATTGCAAAAGTTTCTATAGATATGTAAAGAGAAAAAGGTTAGTAAAGACAAACGTAGGTCCCCTGCAGTCAGAATCAGGGGAAGTCATAACGGGGAACAAAGAAATGGCAGACCAATTGAACAAGTACTTTGGTTCGGTATTCACTAAGGAGGACACTAACAACCTTCCGGATATAAAAGGGGTCAGACGGTCAAGTAAGAAGGAGGAACTGAGGGAAATCCTTAATAGTCAGGAAATTGTGTTGGGGAAATTGATGGGATTGAAGGCCGATAAATCCCCAGGGCCTGATGGACTGCATCCCAGAGTACTTAAGGAGGTGGCCTTGGAAAGAGCGGATGCATTGACAATCATTTTCCAACATTCCATTGACTCTGGATCAGTTCCTATCGAGTGGAGGGTAGCCAATGTAACCCCACTTTTTAAAAAAGGAGGGAGAGAGAAAACAGGGAATTATAGACCGGTCAGCCTGACATCGGTCGTAGGTAAACTGATAGAATCAATTATTAAGGATGTCATAGCAGCGCATTTGGAAAGAGGTGACATGATAGGTCCAAGTCAGCATGGATTTGTGAAAGGGAAATCATGCTTGACAAATCTTCTGGAATTTTTTGAGGATGTTTCCAGTAGAGTGGACAAGGGAAAACCAGTTGATGTGGTATATTTGGACTTTCAGAAGGCTTTCGACAAGGTCCCACACAAGAGATTAATGTGCAAAGTTAAAGCACATGGGATTGGGGGTAGTGTGCTGACATGGATTGAGAACTGGTTGTCAGACAGGAAGCAAAGAGTAGGAGTAAATGGGGACTTTTCAGAATGGCAGGCGGTGACTAGTGGGGTACCGCAAGGTTCTGAGCTGGGGCCCCAGCTGTTTACATTGTACATTAATGATTTGGACAAGGGGATTAAATGTAGTATCTCCAAATTTGCAGATGACACTAAGTTGGGTGGCAGTGTGAGCTGTGAGGAGGATGCTATGAGGCTGCAGAGTGACTTGGATAGGTTAGGTGAGTGGGCAAATGCATGGCAGATGAAGTATAATGTGGATAAATGTGAGGTTATTCACTTTGGTGGTAAAAACAGAGAGACAGACTATTATCTGAATGGTGACAGATTAGGAAAAGGGGAGGTGCAACGAGATCTGGGTGTCATGGTACATCAGTCATTGAAGGTTGGCATGCAGGTACAGCAGGCGGTTAAGAAAGCAAATGGCATGTTGGCCTTCATAGCAAGGGGATTTGAGTACAGGGGCAGGGAGGTGTTACTACAGTTGTACAGGGCCTTGATGAGGCCACACCTGGAGTATTGTGTACAGTTTTGGTCTCCTAACCTGAGGAAGGACATTCTTGCTATTGAGGGAGTGCAGCGAAGGTTCACCAGACTGATTCCCGGGTTGGCGGGACTGATCTATCAAGAAAGACTGGATCAACTGGGCTTGTATTCACTGAAGTTCAGAAGAATGAGAAGGGACCTCATAGAAACATTTAAAATTCTGATGGGTTTAGACAGGTTAGATGCAGGAAGAATGTTCCCAATGTTGGGGAAGTCCAGAACCAGGGGTCACAGTCTAAGGATAAGGGGTAAGCCATTTAGGACCGAGATAAGGAGAAACTTCTTCACCCAGAGTGGTGAACCTGTGGAATTCTCTACCACAGAAAGTTGTTGAGGCCAATTCACTAAATATCTTCAAAAAGGAGTTTGATGTAGTCCTTACTACTCGGGGGATCAAGGGGTATGGCGAGAAAGCAGGAATGGGGTACTGAAGTTGCATGTTCAGCCATGAACTCATTGAATGGCGGTGCAGGCTAGAAGGGCCGAATGGCCTACTCCTGCACCTATTTTCTATGTTTCTATGTTAGCAATCCTCCAGCACCACACTTGTAGTCAGAGAGGATTGGAAAATGATGGTCAGAGTCTCTGATATTTTTTCTTTTGCTTCTCTTAACAGCCTGGGATACATTTCACCCGGGCCTGGGGATTTATCCACTTTTAAAGATGCAAAACCCCTTAATACTTCCTCTCTCACTTATGTTTATTTCATCTAATATTTCACACTTCTCCTCCCGGATTGCAAAGTCTGCATCGCCTATCTCTTTTGTGAAAACATATGCAAAGTATTCATCAAGAACCATACCCATGTCATCTGCCTCCACACACACATTACCTTGATGATCTCCAGTCGGCCTTACTCTTTCTTTAGTTATGCTCTTGCTCTTAATGTATTTATAAAACATCTTTGGGTTTTCCTTGCCAAAATGTTTTCATGCTCTCTTTGCTTTCCTAATTTCCTTTTTAATTGCACCCCTGCCCTTTCTATACCCCTCCAGAGTTTCTGCAGTATTGAGCCCTTTGTATCTGTCATAAGCCTTCCTTTTTTTCTTTATCCTACCCTGCATGTCCTATGCCATCCAAGGGGCTCTAAATTTGTTAGTCCCACCCTTTTTCTTTAAGGGAACATACTTGCTCTGAACCCTCAATCTCCTCCTTGAATGCCTCCCACTGCTCTGACACAGATTTACCTTCAAGTAGCTGTTTCCAGTTCACTTTGGCTAAATCCCATCTCAGCTTATCAACATTGGCTTTTCCCCCAATTGGGAACTTTTATTGTTGGTCTATCTTTGTACTTTTCCATAACTACCCTAAATCTAACTGAATTATGATCACTTGCACAAATATGCTCTCCCACTGATATCCCTTCCTCCTGCCCCTCTTCATTCCCCAAAATCAAGTCCAGATCCACCCCTCCCTTGTTAGGCTTGTTACATACTGGCTAAAAACATTCTCCTGAATGCATTTTATGAATTCAGCATCCTCGATACCTTTCACACTAATTTTATCACAGTTAATATTAGGGTAGTTGAAATCCCCTACTATTACTGCCCCATAGTTCTTGCGCTTCAGAAAATTGCCTATAATTTTGCTTTCTATCTCCCTCTGACTGTTTGGGGGTCGATAGTACACGCCTAGCAGTGTGACTGCCTCTTTTTTGTTCTTCAATTCAGCCCATACGGCCTCATTTGATGATCCTAACATATCATCCCTCCTCTCAGCTGTAACTGTTTCTTTAAACAATACTGCAACACCCCCACCCCCTCTCCTTTTTTAACCCCTTTCTATCCCATCTGAAAACCCTGTAACCAGGAACGTTGAGCTGCCATACCCGCCCTTCTTTCAGCCATGTCTCAGTCATAGCTATAATCATACAGCAGGTGCCTAGCTGTGCTCTCAGCTCATCTGCCTTATTCCCTATACTCCTTGCATTGAAGTAGATACGACGAGGCACTGCCAAACTGCCTTGTTGACTGTCTTCTAACCCTTGTTACCTCTGCCTTCCAAATTCACTTTCTACTTTCCAATTCCAGCCTTGCTTCTGAATTTATTCTCAGGTCCCCATGCCCCTGCTCACTATTCAATGACACCGGCCGGATAGTGTGGCGAGGACAGCTGTCACTCGCTGTCCAGGCTCACACATGAGGAGTAGAGAGGGAAGAATCAGAGGGCCAGCAGGTGCCTGTGAAACTGTAACCCAGCAACAGCCAGCACTTTCCGGGTGGGCACAGACCAGTGGGCGGACAAGGCCCCAGAGCGGCGCCGGCGCCGCCGCCGCTTCCTCCTAGATTTGTCCCGGGGACTCATTCCCCAGGCCCGCATGGATGCTGCGGCTGTCGCTTTAAAGGTTTCTCTCGGCTCCTCACTCACTCACCAGCGGCTGCTTGGATTCACTCTCCGCCTCTGCCATCTTCAACCCCGCTGACGTGGAGACAACTGCCAACGTCATGCCTGCGACACACGGCCTCGGTCCCTGGCGCACACAATGCGCGTCACTGCGTGAGGCCTGAATGAACAAAGCTGCAGCTGTCAGTGTGACAAGCCAGGGACCTCATTGCGCGCTCAGTGGAACTAAAACAGATTTTGGATTGCTAATGTTGAATTATCACCCTTTTTGCGCTCTGTCACTTACACCGAAGCTCTCGGTCTGCAGTGTTTGCATGTACGTACCTGGAGCCCGTTGGCTTGTTAAAGAGAGGGGGAGAGGGAGAGGGGGGGGGAACCCATTAAAAGCAGAGGAAAAGAAAACTAGAATAGAAAAGACAAGAGATTGAAGAAAAGAACAATGTATTGTGATCTCTATACGAATCTAAAGGCTACAATATTACTTCACAGTTATGCAAACAAAAGCCATGTTTCTTGGTCATATCGTTGTAAATTTAAAACGTGTACTCAAAATCATGCAAGGAGTGCTGCTCATCAGCCTCCCACTTTCTTTAAGTTTAAAACTTATGTTTTTTGGCACCAGCTGCTTTTTGACTAGTATCCTGAAAGTGCTTGATGGTGAACCTGAGTGCCTGAAATGGAAATGTTCTGTTCCCCAGCATTCACATTCATTTCAATCAGTACATCATTCATGAAAGTTAACAATATTAATATAGTTGATGGTGACAGTACCAAACACTTACATAAATTTGATATGTGAACATATGACAAAGAATTTTTATGAACTCCCAACTTGTGAAAGGAAAAGAGTGGCTTCGGTGATGTAATTTTCTTTCACATTTTTCATTCCTATTTCCTAAAAGGTAACCTGTGTGTTGAGGTGGAAGACTTGGGTATGGTTCTTAATGAATTCTTTGCACCTATCATCACAAAAGAGGGAAGATGCAGACACTGTAGTTGAGGAGGAGTGTGAAATGTTAAATGGGATAAACACAGTGAGAGAGGAAATATTAAGGGGTTTTGCATCTTTGAAAGTCGATAAATCGCCAGGCCCGGATGAAGTGTATCCCAGGCTGTTCAGAGAAGCAAGGGAGGAAATAGCGGCGGCTCGGACCATCATTTTTCAAACCACTTTGGCTACAGGTTTGGTGCCGGAAGACTGGAGGACTGCTGTTATGTATGCAACACTATGTAACCAGCATTCTACCGCCACCAGAGGGCGTATCTGTTGGAGTCCCAAGGGATCCCAGCATCCCTTGGGAGCACTGCATATAAGCAGGCCTCTCATGCTGTACCAGGACTCTGGAGCTGGAACAAAGAGACTAAGATCATTCTTACTCACATCTACAGTACTCAATTACATTGCTTTATTCGAGACATAACAACTGGCGACGATATAACGAACCATCACGCGAAAATGCAGAGAACTGTTGGCATCCTAGAGAAATTCTCAGAAGGGGATGATTGGGAGGCCTTCATGGAGCGACTTGACCAATACTTCGTGGCCAACGAGCTGGAAGGGAGTGTGAACGCTGCCAAACAAAGGGCGAGACCTCCTTACCGTCTGCGGGGCAACAACCTATGGCCTCATGAAGAATCTTCTTGCTCCGGTGAAACCAACAACAAAATCGTATGACGAACTGTGTATGCTGGTCTGAGAGCACCTAAATCTGAAGGAGAGCGTTCTGATGGCAAGGTATCAATTTTACACATTTCAAACGTTCTGAAGGTCAGGAAGTGGGGAGCTACATCGTCAAACTAAGGCGCCTTGCAGGACATTGCGAATTCAATGGATTCCTGGAGCGAATGCTAAGAGACATTTTTGTGCTTGGCATTGGCCATGAGGTTATCCTTCGCAAACTATTGACTGTTGAAACACCGAACTTGAGCAAAGCCATAATGATAGCCCAAGCATTTATGTCCACCAGCGATAACACCAAACAAATTTTGCAGCATAAAGATGTTTCGGCAAGTACTGTATACAAAGTAACGTCGTTTTCAGGCAGGAATGCATATGGCAGAACGGACACGCCTGCAGCTGCATGACCTCAGATGACCCAGAGTCCGCCATCAAGCATTAATGCAAGGCAATTGACACCTTGTTGGCGCTGCGGAGGTGATCATCGAGCCCATCAATGCCGCTTCAAACACTATGCGTGCAAAGGCTGTGGAAAAATGGGACACCTCCAGCGAATGTGCAGACGAGCTGTAAATCCTGAAAACCACCACGTTGCAGAGGAAGACCGATCCATGGCGGATCAAACTGAACTAGAGACTCAAACCGAGAAGGCAGAAGTGTACAAGGTACACACTTTCACCACGAAATGTCCACCGATCATGTTAAAAGTTGAACTGAACGGAATTCCAGTATCCATGGAACTGGACACGGGTGCGAGTCAATCCATCATGAGCAAAAAGGCTGTGGTGCAACAAGGCACACAGGCCCAAGCTAAGCCCTATTCATACCAAGCTGAGAACTTACACTAAAGAGCTGATCCCTGTAATTGGCAGCGCAGCAGTAAAAGTCTCCTATGATGGAGCAGTGCATGAACTCCCACTATGGATTGTACCAGGAGATGGCCCCACACTGTTCGGAAGAAGCTGGCTGGGAAAAATCCGCTTGAACTGGGACGACATCCGAGTGCTTTCGTCCGTCGACGACGCTTCATGTGCCCAGGTCCTGAGCAAGTTTCCATCATTGTTTGAGTCAGGCATTGGAAGTTTCTCGGGGGCGAAGGTGCAGATCCACTTGATTCCCAGTACACATCCCATCCACCACAAGGCAAGGGCGGTGCCATATATGATGCAAGAAAAAGCAGAGATCAAGCTAGACAGGCTGCAATGAGAGGGCATCATCGCACCGGTGGAGTTCAACGAGTGGGCCAATCCGATTGTTCCGGTTCTCAAGGGCAATGGCACGGTCAGAATTTGTGGGGACTATAAAGTAACGATTAACCGTTTTTCGCTGCAGGACCAGTACCCGCTATCCAAGGCAGACGACCTCGTCGCGACGCTGGCAGGAGGAAAGACGTTCACCAAGTTGGACCTGACCTTGGCCTACATGACACAGGAGCTGGCGGAATCTTCGAAAGGCCTCATCTGCATCAACACGCACAAAGATTTGTTCATCTACAATAGACGCTCATTTGGGATTCGATAGCCGCGGCTATTTTTCAAAGGAACATGCAGAGTCTGCTAAAGTCGGTTCCGCGCACTGTGGTTTTCCAGAACAACATATTGATCTCAGGTCGGGACACCATCGAACATTTGAAGAACCTGGAAGAGGTTCTAAGTCGGCTAGATTGTGTGGGACTTAGATTGAAACGCTCGAAGTGTTCCTGGCACTCGGGGTCGAGTTCTTAGGGAGAAGAATCGCGGCAGATGGCATCAGACCCACCGACGCCAAGACGGCCATCAAGAACGCGCAGAGACTACAGAACGTGACGGAACTGCGGTCGTTCCTGGGACTCCTCGATTATTTTGGTAATTTCCTACCCGGGTTAAGTACCTTGCTAGAACCTCTACACATGATGCTACGCAAGGGAGATGACTGGGTACGGGGGAAATCACAAGAGACTGCTTTTGAGAAAGCCCGAAATCTGTTATGTTCCAACAAACTGCTTGTTCTGAATGACCCATGTAAACGTTTAGTGCTAACTTGCGATGCGTCTTCGTACGGGGTCAGATGTGTGTTACAACAACCTAACGAATCGGGAACATTGCATCCGGTCGCTTACGCATCCAGGAGCTTGTCCAAAGCTGAAAGGGCCTATAGCATGATTGAAAAAGAAGCTCTGGCATGCGTATACGGGGTAAAAAAAATGCATCAGTATTTATTTGGGTTTAAGTTAGAGTTAGAAACTGACCATAAGCCGCTCATATCGCTATTCCCAGAGAGCAAAGGTATCAATACCAATGCCTCTGCTCGCATCCAAAGATGGGCGCTCATGCTGTCTGCATATAACTATGTAATTCGCCACAGGCCAGGCACAGAGAACTGCGCTGACACCCTCAGTCAACTACTATTGCCCACCACCGTCTGGAAATGGCATAGCCTGCAGACTTGCTCTTGGTGATAGATGCATTTGAAAACGAAAAGTCACCAGTTACGGCCTGCCAGATCAGGACCTGGACCAGCTAAGATCCTTTACTGTCCCTTGTAAAAAACTGTGTCCTCCATGGGAGCTGGTCCAGTGTCCCAGCGGAGATGCATGAAGAGATCAAGTCGTTCCAGCGGCGTAAAGTCGAAATGTCCATACAGGCGGACTGTTTTTTGTGGGGTAATCATGTGGTTTTGCCCAAGAGAGGCAGGGAAATGTTCATATGTGACCCACACAGTACCTACCCAGGCATAGCATCGACTCAGATTTGGAGTCTTGCATGCGCCAATGCAATGCGCCTGGGTCAACTGAGCAATGCACCCAGGGAAGCACCGCTAAGTTTGTGGTCATGGCCCTCCAAACCGTGGTCTAGGATCCACGTTGACTTCGCTGGCCTGTTCCTAGGCAAAATGTTTTTGGTTGTTGTGGATGCTTATTCAAAATGGATTGAGTGTGTGATAATGTCTGTAAGCACGTCCACTACCACCATCGAAAACCTACGAGCCATGTTTGCCACACACGGCCTACCTGATGTCCTTGTCAGCGACAACGGGCCATGTTTTACCAGCGCTGAATTCAAGGAATTCATGACCCATCAATGGGATCAAGCACATCACATCTGCCCCGTTCAAGCCCGCATCCAACGGCCAGGCAGAACGGGCAGTCCAAACCAGCAAGCAAAGCTTGAAACGCGTGTCGGAAGGCTCCCTGCAGACCCGCCTGTCCCGAATCCTGCTCAGCTACTGCAATAGACCTCACTCGCTCACCGGGGTTCCCCCAACCGAGCTGCTCATGAAAAGGGTTCTCAAAACCAGGGTCTCTCTATTCCACCCTGATCTCCAGGATCATGTTGAGGGCCAGCGGCATCAACAAAGCATGTACCATAATCGCGCAAATTTGTCACGCGATATCGAAGTCAATGACCCTGTATTTGTACTCAACTATGGACATGGTCCCAAATGGCTTGCTGGCACTATCATAGCCAAAGAAAGGAGTAGAGTGTTTCAGGTCAAACTCGCAAATGGACTAACATGCAGAAAGCATTTGGACCAAACCAAACTGCGATTCACAGACTGCCATGAGCAACCTGAAGAGGAAACCACCAACTTTGACCCTCCGACACACATACACAACTGGCAACCGACATCACGGTTGACCACGAAGCTGAACTCATCATCCCCAGCAAGGCCAGCTGCGCAGCAGTCTAGCGAAGGCCCAACCAACTCATCTGCACCTGCATTTGTACCGAGATGATCGACTTGGGAGCAAAAAGCCCCAGATCGTCTCACCCTGTAAATAAGTGTACTATTGACTTTGGGAGGGAGTAATGTTATGTATCCAACACTATGTAACCAGCATTCTACCGCCACCAGAGGGCGTATCTGTTGGAGTCCCAAGGGATCCCAGCAGGCCTCCCATGCTGTACCAGGACTCTGGAGTTAGAATAAAGAGACTAAGGTCACACTTACTCACATCTGCAGTACTCAATTACATTGCTTTATTCGAGACATAACACTAACGTTGTACCATTCTTTAAAAAGGGAGAAAGTGATAGACCGAGTAATTACAGGCCAGTCAGCCTAACCTCGGTAGTGGGCAAATTATTGTGAAAAATTCTGAGGGACAGTATTAATCATTTAGAAAGGCAAGGATTAATCATGGCCATCAGCATGGATTTGTTGAGGGAAAGTCATGTCTGACAAACTTGATTGAATTTTTTGAGGAGGTAACAAGAAAGGTCGATGAGGGTGGTGTGTTTTTGATGTCGTCTACATGGATTTTAGCGAGACTTTTGACAAGATCTCACATGGCAGACTGGTCAGAAAAGTAAAAGTCGATGGGATCCAAGAGAAAGTGGCAAGTTGGATCTAAATTTCGCTCAGTGGCAGGAAACAAAGGATTATGGTCGATGGGTGTTTTTGTGACTGGGGTTCCGCAGGGTTCAGTACTAGGTCCTTTGCCTTTTGTAGTATATATCAATGATTTAGACTTCAATGTGGGGACATGATTAAGAAGTTTTCAGATGATACAAAAATTGGCCATGTAGCGAGAAAGAAAGCTGTAGACTGCAGGAAGATATCAATGGACTGGTCAGTTGGGCAGAAAAGTGGCAAATGTGTTCAATCCGGAGAAATGTGAGATAATGCATTTGAGGAAGGCTAACAAGGCAAGGGAATACACAATAAATGGTAGGATTTTGAGAAGTGTAGAGGAACAGAGGGATCTTGCAGTGCATGTCCACATTTTCCAATAGCCAGGGAGCATAGATTTAAAATAATTGGTTGAAGGATTAGAGGGGAATTGAGGAGAATGTTTTTCACCTAGAGCGTGGCGCGGGTCTGGAACTCACTGCTTGAAAGGGTGATAGAGGCAGAAACTGATATGCCCTTACTATACAGTATAAATGCACACGAGGCCCATACTTGAGAGAAGGTCACTCTGTGACCAGTTACCTTTATTACCAAGACCTCAAGTGATGAAGGTGGGTGGAGCTTCCCCTTTTATACCTGAAAGTCCAGGTTAGGAGTGTCTCCCACAAGTTCACCCCCTTGTGGTCAATGTTCTCAAGGTGTACAACTTAGGTCAGCTTAGAAATGGGTTACAATGATAGTTGAATACATGACATCACCTCCCCCCACAAAGTCTTATTGGGATCACAGGTTAAGTCTCTGGTGGTTTACGCTCCCTTGTAGAGTGCCTGAGTTGGGGCTCCGGTTGTTGGGCTCTGGCCTGAGTGTCTGCTGTTTGCGGTGCCTCAGGCCTATCCGGACTGCCCACAGTGACTGGGCTCTCCTCCAGTTGGTTCCGGTGTTCGGTCACCTGTGGTGGAGTAAACTCTACGTCGTGTTCTTCCTCTGCTTCTTCTATGGGGTTGCTGAACTTCCTTTTAGTTTGATCCATGTGTTTGCGGCAGAGTTGTCCATTGGTAAGTTTAACTACCAAAACCATATTCCCCTCTTTGGCAATCACAGTGCCTGCAAGCCATTTGGGCCCTGCAGCGTAATTAAGGACAAAAACAGGGTCATTGACATCAATATATCGCGCTCTCGCATTCCTGTCATGGTAGTCACATTGTGACTGACGCCTGCTCTCAACAATTTCTTTCATAGGGTGTATAAGGGTTAACCTGGTTTTGAGCGTCCTTTTCATTAGCAGCTCTGCGGGGGGAACCCCTGTGAGCGAGTGTGGTCGGGAATCTATTGGCCAACAGGAGGCGTGATAAGCGGCTTTGTAGGGAACGCCCTTGGATTCTGAGCATCCCCTGTTTGATTATCTGCACTGCTCGTTCCGCCTGGCCGTTTGAGGCCGGCTTGAACGGTGCCATTCTGACATGGTTGATTCCATTGCCTGCCATGAAGTCCTGGAATTCAGTGCTTGTGAAGCACGGGCCATTGTCGCTGACCAAGACATCCGGTAGACCATGGGCGGCGAACATTGCCCGTAGACTTTCTACCGTGGCAGAGGATCTGCTTGAATTTAAAATGGCACACTCAATCCATTTGGAGTAGGTGTCTACGACAACCAAAAACATTTTTCCCATGAAAGGACCTGCTTAGTCCACATGGATGCGTGATCATGGCTTGGCGGGCCAGGACCAGGGGCTAAGGGGGGCTTCCCTGGCTGCGTTGCCCAGCTGAGCACACGTGTTGCACCTGCGAACACAAAGTTCCAGGTCTGCATCTATCCCTGGCCACCAAACGTGTGACCTAGCAATTGCCTTCATCATGACAATGCCCGGGTGCTCATTGTGAAGTTCTCTGATAAACACCTCTCTGCCCCTCTGGGGCATGACTACTCGGTTTCCCCACAGTAGGCAATCGGCCTGAATCGAGTGTTCATCCTTGGGCCTATGAAACAGTTTAAATTCCTCAGGGCATGCCCCATACATGGCTGCCCAGTCCACATTCAGGACACATTTCTTAACTAAAGACAGTAGCGGGTCTTTATTTGTCCAGACTTTAATCTGATGGGCTGTCACAGGTGAGCCTTCGCTTTCGAAAGCTTCAACAGCCATGACCATCTCAGCATCATGCTCAGTTTCCCCCTCAGTGGTGGCTAGTGGGAGCCTGCTGAGTGCATTGGTGCTGTTTTCAATGCCCAGTCTGTGCCGAATTGTGTAGTCATAGGCGGCTAACGTAAGTGCCCACCTCTGTATGCGGGCCGATGCATTCGCATTTGTGGCCTTGTTGTCGGCCAAAAGGGACGTTATGGGTTTGTGATCTGTCTCCAGCTCAAATTTCCTGCCAAACAGATACTGGTGCTTTTTTTTTACGGCATATACACATGCCAGCGCTTCCTTTTCTACCATCCCATAGCAACTTTCTGCCTGGGACAGACTTCTGGAGGCATAAGCTACCAGCTGTAACTGACCATTGGCATTCACATGCGGCAACACACGCCCGACCCCATAGGATGATGCATTGCACGTTAGAACAAGTTTTTTACACGGGTCATATAACGTTAACAATTTGTTGGAGCATAACAAGTTGCGTGCTCTATCAAAAGCCCTTTCCTGACTGTCCCCCCAGACCCAATCGCGATCTTTGCATAGGAGCACGTGTAGCGGCTCTAACAGTGTGCTCAATTTGGGAAGAAAGTTACCAAAATAGTTCAGGAGCCCCAGGAACGAACGCAGCTCCATCATGTTACGGGGTCTGGGTGCTCTGGATCGCTTCCATTTTGGACGCAGTGGGTCTGATCCCGACTGCTGCTACCCTCCTCCCCAGAAATTCTACCTCTGGAGCTAAGAAGACGCACTTCGCCATTTTCAGTTGCAACCCTACCCGGTCCAGTCTGCGTAGCACCTCCTCCAGGTTGTGGAGGTGTTCTTCAGTATCACGACCCGTGATGAGGATGTCGTCTTGAAAAACCACCGTCCTTGGAATCGACTTGAGGAGGCTTTCCATATTTCGCTGAAAGATCGCAGCGGCTGAACGAATCCCAAATGGACATCTGTTGTACTCAAACAACCCCTTGTGTGTCGTGATGGTGGCCAGCTTCTTCGACTCACTCGTCAGCTCCTGGGTCATGTAAGCTGAGGTTAGGTCCAATTTTAAAAATGTTTGCCACCGGATAGCGTCGCAAAGAGGTCCTCCGCTCTCGGTAGCGGGTACTGGTCTTGGAGAGACACCCGATTGATGTTGGCCTTGGAATCGCCACATATCCTGACTGACCCATCCGACTTGAGCACAAGTATGATCAGGCTCGCCCAGTTACTGAATTCGACTGGCGAGATGATGCCTTCCCTCAACAGGCGGCTCAATTCGCATTCTATCTTTTGCCGCATCATGTACGGCACCGCTCTGGCCTTGTGGTGTACTGGCCTGGCGTCCGGGTTTATGTGAATCACTACCTTGGCCCCCATGAAAGTGCCAATGCCGGGTTGAAATAATGAGTCAAATTTGTCCAGGACCTGTGAGCATGATACTCGCTCCACAGAGGAAATTGCATTGGCATCGCCCCATTTCCAGTTCATGACAGCAAGCCAACTCCTCCCCAGTAGTGCGGGACCGTCCCCCGGGACAATTCAGAGTGGCAACCTGTTCTCCGAATCTTTGTGGGTCACGACTACCGTGATGGTGGCCAGCTTTATATATGATCTCCTTTATATATGTCCGTAGCTGTCCGTCAATCGGCAATAATTTTGACCTCCTGGCCTTCGACACCCACAACCTTTCAAACTGTTTGATACTCATCAGGGACTGGCTGGCCCCCGTGTCTAGCTCCATTAATACTGGGATGCCATTGAGGAGCACTTTCATCATTATCAGTGGCGTCCTGGTAGATGAACTGTATATGTGCTCCACATGAACTCGCTGAACTTCAGCTTCCAGTGATTTCCCCCAGTATTCATTTGGCCTCGTAGGGCTTACATCGGGCCCGTCCTCCTCGTACATCAACCTGGCTGCAGGCTTCCTGCACATACGCGCCAAGTGACCGCTAACGTTGCAGTTTCTGCAGGTATATTGCTGATACTTGCAAGCTCTGGCTGGGTGTTTGCCTCCACACCTCCAGCATGAGCTGGAGGCCCCGTTGTTGGAAACAAAAGGTCCATTACCAGTCGATCATCTCTGACTGTTTCTGTAACTGTCCTTAAACGCACCATTAACAGGTATTGATGGCCCCATTACTGGCCGCATTGTCCGTTGCGATGGCATGAATCGCCGTTCAGCTAGCCATCGTCTCTGTTGAATTCCCCCTTTGGGTTCGACTACATGCTGGGGCATGTCCAATTGCCCTTGTCTGTCTAGAGAACCGTGTGCCACGTTAACAATGTTGACTCCCTGGTCATTTGCCGCATTTGAGCCAAGACTTTTGTCTTACATCATTCTGGTCTCTTCGTCCCCTGAGATAAATGTCTGGGCTATCAGAGCCGCCGCTTCCAGGGTCAAGTCTTTGGTCTCAATCAATTTCCTGAAAACCCCAGCGTGCCCGATTCCCTCAATAAAAATGTCTCGCAGCATCTCTGCTCTGCATGCATCTGGGAACTTACATAGGCTCACCAGTCACCGGAGATCTGCCACAAAGTCAGGAACGCTTTGCCCTTCTCGCCGCCGGTGCGTGTAAAACCGGTGTCTCACCATGTGTATGCTGCTCACTGGTTTAAGGTGTTCTCTGATCAACTTACTGAGCTCTTCAAACGTCTTGTGCACTGGCTTCTCTGGCGCTAGAAGGTCCTTCATCAGGGAGTACGTTCTGGATCCACAAACCGTCAGGAGATGAGCCCTGCGTTTGTCGGCAGAATCTTGTCCCAACATTCCTTCGCGATAAAACTTTGCTGTGGTCTCTCAATAAAGTCGTCCCAATCATCACCAACACAGTACCTCTCTTCTGTGCTGCTAGTAGCCATACTCGTGTGGTTTAAATCCCAGTTTCATGTCGCCAATGATATGCCCTTACTATACAGTATAAATGCACACGAGGCCCATACTTGAGAGAAGGTCACTCTGTGACCAACTACCGTTATTACCAAGACCTCAAGTGATGAAGGTGGGTGGAGCTTCCCCTTTTATACCTGAAAGTCCAGGTTCACCCCCTTGTGGTCAATGTTCTCAAGGTGTACAACTTAGGTCAGCTTATACATGGGTTACAATGATAGTTGAATACATGACAGAAACCCTCATTGCATTTAAAAAGTACTTGAATATGCACTTGAAGTGCCGAAACCTGCAGGACTACGGAACAAGAGCTGAAAAGTGGGAATAGGCTGGATAGCACTTTTTCAGCCATCACAGACACTGGCCGTCACAGGCCGTAATGGCTTCCTTCTGTGCTGTAAATTTCTATGATTCCACCATCTACATATTCTAGCCGGATGGTGGATGAGAGGGGTATAAATAATTGAGGCAGCCTTTTCCTTTTCTACATGATGAACCAAATATTGGGCCAAAAATTGCAGTCGGTGGCATGCCTCCAGAGTACGCCGCCGAGCTGTGAAAAGAATACGGCCCCACTCGTAAACTTGCTCTCTGACGCTGCGCACTGGTGGGCTGCGTAATGGCCCACCGATCCTCGAGGCGCAGCCTGTGCGGAAGCGTGCCTGGGATCATGTGGGCCTGGTCTTCCAATCAGAAAACAGAATTCGATTTTATATCATTTCAGAAAGGAATTCCATAATCAGATCTAATGGAATCCTGCAATCAGTTTTAATCACAATTTACAGGATTGGAACTTAATTCCTAATTAGTTTCATTCCACCAACTTCACTAAAATGTAGTTTTGCTGTTAGTTTTACCGACATCATTAAAACTGTAATATTTGCAGAAACAGGAACAGCTCATTTGATACAGTTAAACGATATGATTTCCGAGATAAAAACATTTAAGACATGCCTGAGGTGTCCCCTAATGCTGGTGAAAATAGGCCCTGCACAATTGCTGGACAGTTGGTGGGCAACTAACCCAACTCTGCACCAGCAATTGCTTTTTCATGGGCCATGTAGGCGGCCTATCGACATGTATGTTCATAAGAACATAAGAACATAAGAATTAGGAACAGGAGTAGGCCATCTCGCCCCTCGAGCCTGCTCCGCCATTCAACAAGATCATGGCTGGTCTGGCCGTGGACTCAGCTCCACTTACCCGCCCGCTCCCCGTAACCCTTAAATTCCCTTATTGGTTAAAAATCTATCTATCTGTGACTTGAATACATTCAATGAGCTAGCCTCAACTACTTCCTTGGGCAGAGAATTCCACAGATTCACAACCCTCTGGGAGAAGAAATTCCTTTTCAACTCGGTTTTAAATTGTCTTCCCCGTATTTTGAGGCTGTGCCCCCTAGTTCTAGTCTCCCCGACCAGTGGAAACAACCTCGCTGCCTCTATCTTGTCTATCCCTTTCATTATTTTAAATGTTTCTATAAGATCACCCCTCATCCTTCTGAACTCCAACGAGTAAAGACCCAGTCTACTCAATCTATCATCATAAGGTAACCCCCCTCATCTCCGGAATCAGCCTAGTGAATCGTCTCTGTACCCCCTCCAAAGCTAGCATATCCACAGACCGCAAGTTTGGGATTTGGCGCAAGCGCATGTGGAAATCCCGAACTTGCGGTGGATTTCAAAGGAGGTATGAGGGTGTACTCTGAGAGTACGCCGCCCTAACCACCGCAAAATTAGGGCCATCATGTTGGACTGTATGGTCAGGACAATAAAAGAATTGCGTGCATTTATGTAGAAGTTTATCAAATCATAGCAATCATAGAAATTTACAGCACAGAAGGAGGCCATTTCGGCCTATCGTGTCCGTGCCAGCCGAAAAAGAGCTATCCAGCCTAATCCCACTTTCCAGCTCTTGGTCCGTAGCCCTGCAGGTTGCAACACTTTAAGTGCACATCCAAGTGCTTTTTAAATGTGGTGAGGGTTTCTGCTTCCGTCACCCTTTCAGGCAGCGAGTTCCAGACCCCCACCATCCTCTGGCTGAAAAAAAATCCCCTCAACTGACCGAAACAGCTCAAAGCACTTCACACAGTGAATTAATTTTGTCATGCAGGTACATTTTTTGGTGTTGAATAATTTCTTCCTCAACAAACTGAGTAAAAATGAGTCAAATCAGTGGAGCATAACTGGTGAAAATGTCCTGCTAAAACTCCATAACGTCTGGTCATGCCTCACTTGGAGTACGGAGTCGCATGACGTAAGATATGACGTTTTACCAACAACCAATCAAATCCCACTATCAGGGAATTATTATAATTTATGTATATATCATTTTTGTATTATTTTCTGCCTATAATGCCTAAACATGGGTTTTATTTTAAAACAGTAGGTGACATATGTTATAAATTTAATTATCATTAAACGGGCATTTCATGATCAAACTCACCCTCATCTATAGGTGGCTGCAGTCTCCCAGACTTTATAAGCCTCTGGTTTCGCTAGTGACGCTGTGTGTGGGGAGAAGCTCACTGTGGAGGTCACGTGCTGAGTGTGGAATCACTCGTTGCCCATCATCCCTCGGGGAAGGTCTGAGAGAAGAGCCAATTACTACCCTTGCAGGGTATCACCTGACTCGGGTGAGGAAGTCACCAGGCATTTGGTCTGGGTAGCAGCAGAAAGCAGGAGAAGCAATCCAGCTTGTGGACTTGACTCGTTCATGGGCTGGATGTGGATGCAGCTTCTATCTGGAATGGGAATGGCTTCTGGCTGGCAATCTGAGTTCAATGTGTGAGATGAGACAATAGAGTCTCACAACCCAATTCAGACTACTCTCCCCCCACATTATTTTTATTGAACAAATATGTGAAAGAAAAGAAAGCCATAACGGGAAAAAAAAAGTACTGGCATAATCCTGTTGTCGCCGAGCCTCCCATAGCCCCAAACTTCCCCCGAGCGACCCCAAGCCTGTGGTAATGGACTTCAGCTGCGGGGAGGGAAGTACTTGTGCTGGGGTAAGGGACTTCGGCCGGCGGAGGGATGCACTTGCACTGGGGTAAGATTCTTCGGCTGGAACTTGGTGGCTTTTGGGGAGATCTATCCTCTGTGGCTTCTGAAGTCAAAATGGATCGAATTACAAATTGGAAATTCACTCAAAACTTGGGCTGGGTGGTTCCGTCCCATTTCTTTGATGCACTGCAAATGCGCTGATGTCCCCACAAACCCCACCCCTCCCCCCCGGAAAGATCTCATGGCAAAATAACTTCAGAGTACGGTACTTGTCACCTAGACTGCCACTGGCAGTACTGCACTTGCTGTGGAGTTTTCTCCCCACCACCATCTTAAACATTCATTCTCTACTCCACTGGCACTCCATGGTAGCAGTGTGTGCCATCTACAAGATGCACTGCAGCAACTTGTCAAGGCTTCTTCAACAGCACCTCCCAAACCCGCGATCTTTATCACCGAGAAAGTCAAGGGCAGCAGGCGTATGGGACACCATCGTATCCAGGTTCCCTCCAAGTGACACACCACCCTGACTTGGAAATATATCGTCGTTCCGTCATCCGTCGCTGGGTCAAAATCCTGGAACTCCCTCCCGAACAGCACTTTGGGATTGCCTTCAACACGCGGACTGCAGCAGTTCAAGAACGTGGCTCACCACCATCTTCACAAGGGCAATTAGGGATGGGCAATAAATGCTGGCCTTGCCAGCAATGCCCACATCTAAGGAACGAATAAAAAAAAAGAAAAATTATTTGAAGATGCTGACTTTTATTTGAGCTATACTTTCATGGGTAATTCTTGCTCTCTGGCACCTTGCACAGTGGCTATTTTCATGTATCAATCCAGACAGTGAATGTTGGCAGGCTATTTAACTGCAGAAGGCATCGCAGCAGAACGTTATCTTGCCCTCATCCGAGGTCCACTTAAGCTGCCATTTTGCAGCAGCTGTCACTAGAAAATGGTCATTACTGGGATCCTTCCCCATTTTTCCCCTTTCCTAGCTCAGAGAACTGAGGCTAATTCTGACACCCCTGATGTTGCTCCAGGTGAGATCAGCCAGCTCAGTGTTAACAGGGAATCACACTTGGTACTTTGCAGCCAGTATGGATTAGCACCACATTTCAGCAGGCCGTGACCATTAGAGGGAGCAGCGTGCGGCTGCCCGGCCTAGAAATCGGCGCAGTCCCGGCTTGCAAGACCATCAGCAGAGGGCGCAACGTGCGGTGGCGTGCCACTGCAGGGAGCAGCGCATGCTGCTGCAGGAGGGCGACGGCTGATCGCAGTGCGGGCAGGTACAGCAGGAGCGGCGAGGTCGGGACGAAGGGCGGTAAGTTCGTAGAGGAATGTGATCGGGGCCCAGGAGAGGCGAAAGTTCGGGGCCTAGAAGAGGCGAGGGCCATGGGGCAGCACGGGCCAGCCCAGACTGCGGTATGTGTGCGCACTAGGTCTGTGCAGCAGAGCTGGTCTCCAGTCGTCTTGGTTAATCCTTGCCACTGGACCAAGACCTAGCTCTGTCAAGCCCGTGTGGGAGCTGGTGTGCAACGGCCACCACATGTTAAAAAAATCCACGCACAGGTGTCTTCCGCCCTTCAGGATGTAGTTCGGGATCTGGAATATCATTGAAACACCTGTGAACTCATCAGTTTTCGGCGTGGAAGCAAGTCATCCTCGTTTCGAGGGACTGCCTATGATGAAGGATTAGCACTACACCCATTGACTATCAGGGGAGCTACATTTCTTGCAGAAGTTACAATTTCACAGGCTAAAATTAAGGGATGAAAAATGTATTTGTGAGCATTTTTCCAGAGAAGCACGTATGTCTTCTGCATTACTGCATTCAACCACCAGAGACCCTAAGTGAACCATGTAAATATAAATTGTGCTTTAATTCTCCATTGGTGTTCGCTCAGCATATATTCATGTACCTTTATACAAATTACTGGCACATCACACTAAATTAGCGCTCACCAGATGGATTCCCTTCCCAAACCCACCTCTTGACCAAGGTTTTGCTCACTTCTCCAAATATCCCCTTCTTTGGCTTGACATTGATTTCTTCCTTACGCATCTGTGAAGTTCCTCAGGATGTTTTTACTGCATTAAAGATGCTATATAAATGCAAATTGTTTTCACTGTAGGCACGCATCCTTTCACCTTTCTCTCACTTTTATCTCCTCCTTTCCTGACTCTTGATGGGATGCTGTTTTATTTTTACTCCAGACAGGGATGTACAATTGCTGAAGTTCATCCATGTGATCTTTAAATGTTTTCCATTGCCTATCCACCGTCAACCCTTTAAGTATCATTTGCCAGTCTATTCTAGCCAATTCATGGCTCAAACCATCGAAGTTACCTTTCCTTAAGTTCAGGACCCTCGTTTCTGAATTAACTGTGTCACTCTCCATCTTAATAAAGAATTCTATCATGTTATGGTCACTCTTCCCCAAGGGGCCTCGCACAACAAGATTGCTAATTAATCGTTTCTCATTACACATCACCCAGTCTAGGATGACCAGTTCCCTGGTTGGTTCCTCGACATATTGGTCTAGAAAGCCATCCCTAATGCACTCCAGGAAATCCTCCTCCACCGCATGATATGATTGAAATTAAGCAGATCGTGATGTCACTGAGTGTGCAAAGTTCACTTGATGTCCACTCTGCTACATTGGATTTTGCTGCTGCACTTCATGACATGGGGCTCAATTTTGGCCCAGGCCGTTTTTCAGCACACTTACCAGAGATGCATCGCATTTCTCCGTTCTGAAGTGCTCCGAAAAATTTCCTTCCCACTTTGGCCATTGTCTGACCTCCTTCCTGTGGTCGCGCAGCGTGGCCAGTCGAGTCGGTTGTGGAGCCAGTGTCTTGTGCCAAAAACAGTGCCGGGACATCTGCACATGCGCAGTGGAGTGTCTGCGCATGCGCAGTAGCTCATCGCCCCCAGCCTCTCCGTGTCTTGCTGCAGCCGCTGTTTGGGATCCGATGCTGGCGAAATGTTGTTGTGAGTAGGGGTATTTGATTTGAAGCTTTAATCATCGAGAAATCGCAGTTCTGCTGGTCTCCCGCCCCTATCCCAGGCCGAATGGCCTCCGGTGTACCTACCTGCGCTGATTTCTTAACTCTCCGCAAGGGTTTTCTGAAGTGGCCACATACGCTGGCCTAAGTAGATTTGGAGTAATTATTAGCTGGCCAAAGTTGCCTGAATGGGCAGAACTGGCATTGGTGGCTGGTTACGCCTCCTTTTGAAAAAAAAACTAAACTAAAAATATCGTAACTAACTCACTTACACTGATGCAACTTGAATATGCAAAATGGGGATTTTTAAGTTATGCCAGAAAAACCAAGTTACTTCAAAACAAACGGAGCAAACGGAGCCAAAATTGAGCCCATTATAACTAGAAAGTCTGCAAGCGTTGAGAAGCAGGAAGATATTTAAAGGAATCATCAGCAATTACTGGCACCTGACCTGTTTATGCAGTTTGACTGGTTCTGTGCAACGTACTGCAACTTCAGCAGCTTTATTAACTTCTTTCAAGGTTCTAAGCTAACAGCAGAACGCCTTCATTATTTTTTAAAGGCTTCTGCTCACAACACTCTACTGGCAGTCGACCTCACGCTCCAGGATTTTGGCAGAGGGAGCAGAGGCAGCGAGAAAGATGAGAAGATACACGCACAGAGAGAGGAAGAGGGCTCTCAACAGGGAGGCCGGACCCACTTAGGGTCTTCCGAGAGCACTTCTCTTATCCATTTAAGTGAGAAGTAGTGTATTAGGAGGCTACGCTTCACCAAGGAGTAGGTCACAGAATTCTGCCACCTCCTGCAACCAGACCTGCAGCCTGAAAGCAGGGTGACCAGGACTCTCCCAGTGGCAGTAAAGGTCTCTGTGGCCCTCAATTTCTTCGCCAGCAGGTACTTCGGGATTGGGACTAATACTAGCTACCTGTCACGGTCGTATGTCTACTATGTCTATCCTGATTGTGTGTTGTGTTTGACTATATTTAAACTACTGCACCTTAATAAAATGCTTTATGACTCCTATGACCCTTTTGGGTAATGACCTATGCTTCCTAAGACCCTTTGGGTAATCTGTGATCCTAATCTTACAGGAGGTCACTGAGGCTCTCTACACCAGGAGAAGGAATTACATTGTCTTCTCTCTAAGCTTTGCCACGATAGCAGGCTTCCCCATGGTGCAGGGCACCATCGACTGCATACACATAGGTTTGAGGGCGCCACATAACAATCCAGCGATCTTCCATTACCACAAAGGCTACCACTCACTTAATGTACAGGTGGTGTGCAACCACGCTCTGCAATTCCTCAATGGCAATGCCTGTTATCCTGGCAGCAGCCACGTTGCCTTCACCCTGCATCAGTCTGTTGTGCCAGCAATCTTCCAGCCACTACAGCAAACTCAAGGGTAGCTGCCCAGGGACAATGGCTATCCGCTGTCCATCTGGCTCATGACTCCCCTCCGCAACCCCAACACCTGTGCCCAGCACTCGTATAATGAGAGCCATGCTTCCACAAGGAGCATCATCGAGCAGACCATCAGGCTACTGAAGCAACGGTTCCGCTGCCTTGACCGCTCACGAGGAGCCCTCCAGTACTCCGCAGAGTGAGTGTCCCATTTCGTAGTGGTCTGCTGCATGCTTCAAACTTGCCCATCATGAGGGCGCATTCCTTACCACCAGGGATAGCAGGACCACCTCAGGAGGAGGACGAGGGAGAATAGGAGGAACGGAGGAGGCAGGTGCCAATCTACCTCCTGGACAGGTTGTCCATGAATGGCTTATCAGACATCTATTTCAATGAATGAAACTCCAGAGCCCCATTGCTCACCACATCCTATCATACCATACCTATAACACAGAATATCACAGCGTCCTTGTGGGCACAAAGCTGAAATGAGAGACACCACAAAAGATTCCAAACAAAATTAATAAATTTATCAAAAATCAATAAACACAGATTCACAGCAAAAATATTAACTAATCACCCTTGTGCAATCCCTTCATGAGCCTTTGCCTACTCTAGTGTTCCTACAAAGCGTTCCCCCAGTGACTGCAGCGTGGCTGGTGGAAGGCTGCTGAGTTTCCGTAGGGGAGACAGTAGATAGCCTAGCAGGATGACCTCGAGAAGGCCCGGCTGTAGACTGCACCACCTCGGCATGGGTGGCATTAGTCTGGGCTGGCTGGCAAGTAGCGGCATGGGCAATGGCGGAGAGGCAGTGGTGGGAACAGGAATTCTGTCATCTTGAGAGAGGACACCAGGGTCCTGCTCCACTATCCCACTGCCACTCCCCTGGGGCGGCACCTCATCATTGCTAGCAATCTGTCGGAGCACACACTGTAAGCTGCGACACACTGTAAGCCCCGGTCGAGACTGGTAAACCCAGCCATGATGGCACAATCAGTGCTCGGGTGGCATCAAGCTGAGACTGCGAGGCATCACGTTGAGATTGTAAGAGAGCAGTCTGAGCTTCCGCTGCGACACTAAGACATTGGGTCGCTTCAGTCTGTGCTGCAATGAAAGCTGCGACATCACCCATCACGCGCACTATCACGTCTGGGTTGACAGTGTTTCTCTGGGAGTGTACCATAAATCATGGGCTCCAAGCTCTGTGCAGAACCCCATGCAATGTTGGAAGCGGACTCCTCCATGCTCCTTGATAATGCTGAGATGCTCTCTGGCAGACTTGCTATTGCACCTATCCATTCGGTGTGCATGCCTATCACCCTTCTACTGAAGTCTACCCCATCGAGGTCCTTAACTGAGTTCTGAGCAGCAGAACTCATGCGAAGTCGCCCTCCGGGGGCTGGCCCTGGTGCTACCCTTTCCCCTGGCCTTGTGGCAGCTCACTCGTGCCCAGTGCCTCAACCTGTACAGATCCTGCTACAACACTAGCCTCTAACGTACACATAGTGCCAGTTTCTGAGCTAGTGACAGATGGAATGACACAGTGTCTTCTTCCTCCTCTTCTACTGCCTCGCTTTCTCTCAGGGACAGGCTGCTCAGGTGCTTGTTGATTTTCTAAAGAGCCGGGTTATGTTGAGGGGGAGGGATAGGGGGCAGTGGAGAAAGCCAGATATCCATGCATACAGCATGAGTAGCATGAAAGTGAGAAGAGATTGTAGGATGAGAGGGAAGTGGGATGTGAAAAGAAAGACTAGGAATGAACATACCGTTGTTGTCCCCAAGGGCTTCAACCTCAACGGTTGCCTCGGCCTCTACCACATGCCACCTAATGAGCTAGAGAACTCGTTCCTCAAGCTGGCTGAAGTCGAGCATTTCAGCCTGCCCCGTCTGTATGCTGCTGAGCGAGAGCGAGAGCGAGAGCGAGAGCGAGAGCGAGAGCGAGAGCGAGAGCGAGAGCGAGCTGCAATGTGATGGGGTAGCTCCAGTTGCAACTACCCTGCCAATGAGGTGCTGTAGCATCAATGCACCTCCTCTTTAAGTAGTGGAAAAAGCCTGTGCCACATATGACTGTGAATTAGACTGGCCCCGATATTGGTCCACCTGTTGAGCATTAAGCCAATGAGTGGCAGTTTTAGTGCTGAAATCATGACTATAATCATGTTAATGAGGACTGAGCACAAATTTTGTGTGCTACCTCGACCATTTTGAGGTGGAATAGCTTTACATTGTTTGGCCTTAACACTGCTTGTTCCATGGCTATATCCAATTTCTTGGCCATATAACCTTATAGCACAGGATTTGAATCATCATGCCTCATGTTGGCTCTCGCTCCCCTGCTCTTTCCCCATAGCACTGTAAATTGTTCATTTTCAAGTATATTGTAATGTCTGTAGCTCCACACTGTGGACGCCTGTGTTACTGCAGCTAGTGCTGTTTATTAAAGAGCAGGTCACCTGACCAGCAGGTCAGAAGATTCTGGAACTTGCAGCCATCTTACAGGTTGTCTGTTGTGTGTTCTCTTGAAGATATGACATTTGGCGACGAGAATGGGATGCAATCAGATAATACAAAGCTGAAATTTTTGTTGGTGAAGGATTCAGCCAGCTGACAGAGAGATTTTGAGAGCATCTCTGTTTTTGGAAACAGCTACAAATCCAAGGTAAATTACAAGCACACTTGGTTAAATTGCCAGAGTCAAAATTGCTGCCCCTATGGGAGTTATAGGGCATTTTGGGGCATTTCAACATGACTGTGAAAGTTTCAGATCGTATGTGGATCAACTAGAAATGTTTTTCACTGCAAATAATATCATCGAAATTCCCGGTAATGAAGACAATAACCAGGCGGCGTTGGAATGAAAAAGAGCTATATTCTTAACTGAGGCTGGGCCCGAGTTGCATGAAATGCTGATAAATTTGCTTGTGCCTGACAAGCCAAAGGATACAATGCTGAAACAGATTCTAATTAATTTAGAACAACATTACAGACCCATTCCGTTAGAAATTGCTGAAAGTTATTGTTTCGGAATACGAAATCAAAAGGCCGAAGAAAATATATGAGTACATTGTAACATTAAAAAAGCTATCTATTCACTATAATTTTGGAGACATTAAGAACTAAGCATTGCGAGACCGTTTTGTTTGTGGGATGAAAAATTATGCGATCAGAAGAAAGTTATTGACAACGTCTAACTTGACTTTACATTTAGCTTGTCAGACAGCTAGGTCAATGAGCATGGCCGACCAAGAATTTCATACTAATTTCAGTCATCAGACAACCGAGGTGAATCGCCTGCATGTTCAAAGTAAAAGGCAGTGGGGCCCCAAAGTCTCGGAAACTGGAAATGGGAACAAAGCATTGACATCTTGCTTTCGGTGTCTGGGACAACACATTGCTCAAAGTTGTCCATATGTGAAGGCAGAGTATTTCATCTGCAGAAAAACTGGGCATCTTGCGAAGGCATGCCGACTGAAGGGCAAACCAGCTTTCAAAGCTATGAGTAGAAATCCCCAGAGACTACATCGCATGGAAGAACAACAACAGGACGAGGAGCTGTTAGAGTTAAACGTCATCAGGAGCACGAGATTAACAGACGGTGATTCGAAAACTATCATAATCCACATAGATGTTGTAGGATTCAAGATACCCATGGAAATTGACACTGGTGCATCCGTGAGTGTAGTACCGGAATCGCTATACCTCGATAAATTGCAGGATTTCCCATTGGAGAAAGCCAAGATACAGCTGCGAGGCTACTCGGGAGAGAATATTCTGGTGGTAGTTCATATCACCATGCCGGTGAAATACAAGGATCAAGTTCAGAACTTGCCTCTAATAGTAGTGGCAGGAGACAAGCCTACCTTACTCGGAAGAAATTGGTTAGGATCACTGAAGCTGGATTGGAGTGAGATTTTTCGAGTTGGATCGAGATTTGCATCAAAGGATGATGTCATCAAGAATTATCCGAAGGTGTTCTGCGAAACGGGCAGTCCGATCCTAAGGCTTCAAAGCAAGTGTCAGAGTACAGAAGGACGCTAGATAGGTTTACTGCAAGCCATGTTCCGTACCATATGCACTCAAGGAGAAAGTTGAGCAAGAACTCAAAAGACTAGAGACTGAGAACATTATTTCGAAGATAGAGCAATGTAATTGGGCTACACCCATTGTTGCTGTACCTAATTCCGATGGTAAGGTAAGATTGTGTGGTGATTATAAAGTAACCGTAAACCAGGTTCTAGAGGGTAATGTCCCCAATACATTGCCAAATATAGAAGATTTGTTCACAACACTGACAGGGGGTCAGATTTTCTCAAAGTTGGATCTTACGAATGCCTACTTACAGCTTAAATTAGATGAGGAGTCCAAGTCATGTTTAACTATAAATACCCATCTAGGCCTATATCAATTTAATAGGCTACCATTTGGAGTGTCTTCCGCCCCTGCCATATTCCAAAGGGCAATGAACCAGATTTTGCAAGATATTGAAGGGGTAGTATGTTATTTAGATGACATACTAATTTCAGCACCAAATAGGCAAATTCACATATTGAATGAAGTCCTCAAACGGCTAGAGAAGCACAAAGAAGCACAGAGTACGAGCGTCTGCTCACAAGTGTGAGTTATTTCAAAACTCAGTGGAATACTTAGGGTACAGAGTAGACAAAGGTGGTTTACATCCAACCAGGAAAAACTGGATGCAATCAGAAATGCACCCACTCCCAAGAATGTCACTGAACTTCAATCATTTTTGGGTCTTTTGAACTATTATGGGAAGTTCCTACCAAATTTGGCTACAGTATTACATCCACTGAATGATCTATTGAAAAAACAGGTCCATTGGAAGTGGTCACAAGAATGCGATACAGCATTCAAGGAGTATAAAAGCAACTTGGCAGAGAGCACCATGTTACTTCATTATGACGTATCTCAGGAGATCAAGCTAGCATGTGATGCCTCTCTATATGGATTTGGGGCAGTAATCTCTCATGTATTACGTAGTGGGGAGGAGAGACCAATTGCTTTTGCTTCACACACTCTCAGTGCCAATGAGCGTAATTATGCACAAATCGAAAGGGAAGCTTTGGCATTCATTTTTGGGGTCAAGAAGTTCCACAAATACTTGTATGATCGTAAGTTTACTCTCGTTACGGACCATAAGCCCCTGACAGAAATCCTCCATCCAAAGTCCCCAGTTCCAACATTAACTGCAGCCCGAATGCAGAGATGGGCTTTAATTTTGTCAGCATATACATATGATATTGAATACAGACGATCAGATGATCATAGTAATGCTGATGCAATGTCTAGATTGCCTTCCCCATCATAAGTTACACCCGATAGGGAAGAGGTGTTCTATTTTTCATACATTGATGAATTGTCAGTCACAGCTGAAGAGGTTACTGGAACCTGCAGCCATCTTAGAGGTTGTGTGTTGTGTGCTCTCCAAAGATATCGCATATATGTATATTTTTATTCATTCACGGGATGTGGGCATCACCGGCAAGGCCAGCATTTATTGCCTGTGAGAAAGCCTTATAAAACTGTGTGGCTTTCTAGGCCATTTGAGAGGGCAGTAAAGAGTCAACTACATTGCTGTGGGTCTGGAGTCAAATATCAGCCAGACTGGGTAAGGTCAGCAGATTTCCTTCCTAAAGGACATTAGTGAACCAGATGGGTTCTTATGATGATCTGGTAGTTTCATGGTCACCATTATGGATACTACCTTTTTTTATTTCAGATTTATTTAATTAACTGAATTTAAATTCCTCAGATGCTGTGAAGGGATTTGAACTCGTGTCTCAGATGATTAGTTCAGGCCTTTGGATTACTAGTCCTATAACATAACTACTTTGCTACCATATTCGTGATATATCCAATTCCTTTTGAAAGTTACTATTGAATCTGCTTCCACCACTCTTTCAGGCAGTTCATGCCAGATCATAACGACTGCTTAAAATTAATTCACCTCATCTCCCCCAGTTCTTTTACAAATGATCTTAAATCTGTGTCCCCTTGTGATCGACCCTCCTACCAGCGGAAACAGTTTCCCCTTATTTATCAAAACTCTTTCAAAAAATATTAAAGAAGTAAAGCATAAAGGGAGTACTGGGGTGTAAATGCTCTTCTCCCCAATCCTCCCTTGCCCCCGTCAACATCACGTGAACAAATCTCATCAGTACTGGTTGAAGGAGATGGTGCAGACTTTACAATCAGTTTTTCTCCCTCGTGGAGACCTGCCATTTTGGGTTCCTCTCATGGCCAGAGCAGTTTCAATGGCACAGGCTGCATTAACTAACACAGAAGTCATTACTTTGGACTGGTCTTGATGCCAATCCAGTGAAGCCAAAACTAGCTCTGGACTTCTAAATTTTCAATAGATCAAACATGAAGAACAGTCACAAAATCTAGTTTAAAGTCCTTCCCCACCCCTTCAATACTTACAGCACTGACTTATAGGAAGTTACAGTTATACAGGCACTTGGTCTGGTACTTTGCCCAAGTGGCCACTACTCATACATGAACCTCGACCATGAGTGTAACAAGCTACTGGAGCCAAACTTTAATGTATCCCCACTGTTATGAACAGGATATACAATTGGCCTTGCTCTCCCTTGCCTAACAAAGTGGGGGCAGAAAATTGCTCAAGGATCAACGGATGCTGGTAGTTCTCACCTAAATGGTCATTCTTTATCTGTCGGCTTTGGCAGTGAATGTCAGCAGGCTATTTTAACCAAGAGGGTCACCTATCCATACATGACATGCACATTCCAACAGGAGTAACTGGATAATGATCAAGGGCAGGAACCCAAGCTGAATTTCCCTTCCTTAGCCCAGTGTCATGGATCTCACACTACTGTCCGCAACTGAGCAAGCGTGCTGCGACACACCACGTGGAGGATGATGACCAGTCTAGCATGGATCCGGATATGCAATCTGAGATACCAGAGGAGGAAGTGTATGGACTGTATTCATTCCTAACAAAGAGCCGAGCCAACCAATAATGATTAATGTAAAACTTAATGGTGTGCCGGTATCGATGGAATTGGACACGGGTGCAAGTCAATCAATAATGAGCCCAGAGGACATCCGACAGGCTGTGGGATACTAAGGCTGTGAGGCCTAAGCTGAGTCCAGTCAATGCCAAGTTGTGTACATACACTAAAGAACTCATAACGATGATTGGCAGTGCAGTAATCAAGGTGTTGTATGATGGTGCGGTTCACAATTTACCGTTATGGATTGTTCCAAGCAATGGTCCAACACTGTTCGTCAGGAACTGGTTAGAAAAAATCAATGGAACTGGAACGAGATCAAAGCGTTGACGTCGGAGGAGGATACTCCATGTGCTCAAGTGCTGAGCAAGTTCCCCTCGCTGTTTGAACCAAGCATCAGCAATTTCATGGGAGCCAAGATGCAGATCCACGTGGACTCAGATGCAAGACCTGTCCATCATAAAGCTCGGGAAGTTCCGTTCATGATGAGGGAGAAGGTCAAAATCGAACTGGACAGACTCCAGCGTGAAGGGATCATATCATCGGTCGAATTTAACGAATGGGCCAGCCCCATTGTTCCCATGTTGAAAAGTAATGGCACTGTCAGGATTTATGGAGACTACAAGGTTACGATCAACCGAGTTTCGAAATAGGATCAATACCCATTACCAAAGGCTGATGACTGTTTGCAACACTAGCCGGGGGGAAGTTGTTCACAAAACTGGATCTGACATCAGCCTACATGACACTGGAGCTGGTCGACACGACGAAGAAACTTACGTGCATCAACACTCATAAGGACTGTTTATCTACAACAGGTGCCCTTTCGGCTGCAGCTATATTTCAGAGGAACATGGAGAGTCGACTGGAGTCCGTCCCCAGAACCGTCGTTTTCCAAGATGACATACTGGTCACAGGTCTTGGCTCCGCCAAACATCTGAACAATCTGGAAGAGGTTCTACATTGTCTGGACAAAGTGAAACTCAGACTGAAACGCTCGAAGTGCGTTTTCATGGCACCGGAAGTCGAATTCCTGGGGACGAAAATTGCTGCTGACAGTATTAAGCCTACGGACTCAAAAACCAAGGCCATCAAAAATGCACCCAAGCCTCAGAATGTGACGGAGCTGCGTTCGTTCCTTGGTCTACTCAAGTACTTCGGTAATTTCTTACCTAGATTGAGCACCTTATTAGAGCCACTGCACATGTTGCTAAGAAAAGGCGACAACTGGGTTTGGGGTGCATCTCAAGATAGAGCTTTTGAGAAAATTACTTGTTATGTCTTGGATAAAGAGTCAGACTAGATACTGCAAGCTCAAAGTAAGTGTGACCGTAGTCCTTTATTGCAGATCTCAGAGTGCCTCTCCAGCCTGTGAGGCCTCCTTATACACAGGTGCTCCCAAGAGATTGTGGGATCCCTTGGGACTCCAGGGGATAAACCCTCTGGTGGTTAGACATGGTAATTACAGGTTTCCATACATAACACTAGAAACATAGAAATATAGAAAATAAGTGCAGGAGTAGGCCATCCAGCCCCTGGAGCCTGCACCACCATTCAATAAGATCATGGATGATCATTCCTTCAGTAACCCGTTCCTGCTTTCTCTCCATATCCCTTGATTCCTTTAGCCACAAGGGCCATATCCAAATCCCTCTTGAATATATCCAATGAACTGCCATCAACAACTCTCTGCGGTAGGGAATTCCAGAGGTTAACAACTCTCTGAGTGAAGAAGTTCCTCCTCATCTCAGTCCTAAGTGGCTTACCCCTTATCCTTAGACTGTGTCCCCTGGCTCTGAACTTCCCCAACATCGGGAACATTCTTCCTGTATCTAACCTGTCCAGTCCTGTCAGAATTTTATGTTTCGATGAGATCCCCTCTCATCCTTCTAAACTCCAGTGAATACAGGCCCAGACGATCCAGTCTCTCCTCATATGTCAGTCCTGCCATCCCAGGAATCAGTCTGGTGAACCTTCACGGCACTCCCTCAATAGCAAGAACGTCCTTCTTCAGATTAGGAGACCAAAACTGTACACAATATTCCAGGTGGGGCCTCACTAAGGCCCTGTACAACTGCAGTAAGACCTCCCTGCTCCTATACTCAAATCCTCTTGCTATGAAGGCCAACATACCATTTGCCTTCTTCACCGCCTGCTGTAACTGCATGCCAAACTTCAATGACTGATGAACCATGACACCCAGGTCTCGCTGCACCTCCCCTTTTCCTAATCTGCCGCCATTCAGATAATATTCTGCCTTCGTGTTTTTGCCCCCAAAGTGGATAACCTCACATTTAGCCACATTATACTGCATCTGCCATGTATTTGCCCACTCGCCTAACCTATCCAAGTCACCCTGCAGCCTCTTAGTGTCCTCCTCACAGCTCACACCACCACCCAGTTTAGTGTCATCTGCAAACTTGGAGATATTACACTCAATTCCATCATCTAGATCATTAATATATATTATAAAGAGCTGGGGTCCCAGCACTGAGCCCTGCGGCACTCCACTGGTCACTGCCTGCCATTCTAAAAAGGACCCATTAATCCCGACTCTCTGCTTCCTGTCTGCCAACCAGTTCTCTATCCACGTCAGTACATTACCCCCAATACCATGTGCTTTGATTTTACACAACAATTTCTTGTGTGGGACCTTGTCAAAAGCCTTTTGAAAGTCCAAAGACACCACATCCACTGGTTCTCCCCTGTCCACTCTATTAGTTACATCCTCAAAAAATTCCAGAAGATTTGTCAAGCATGATTTCCCCTTCATAAATCCATGCTGATTTGGACCAATCCTGTCACTGCTTTCCAAATGTGCTGCTATTTCATCCTTAATGATTGATTCCAACATTTTCCCCACTACTGATGTCAGGTTAACTGGTCGATAATTACCCGTTTTCTCTCTCCCTCCTTTTTTAAAAGTGGTGTTACATTAGCAACCCTCCAGTCCATAGGAACTGACCCAGAGTCGATAGTGTTGGAAAATTATCACCAATGCATCCACTATTTCTAGGGCCACTTCCTTAAGTACTCTGGGATGTAAACTATCAGGCCCTGGGGATTTATCGGCCTTCAATCGCGTCAATTTCCCGAACACAATTTCCCGCCTAATAAGGATATCCTTCAGTTCCTCCTTCTCACTAGACCCTCGGACCCCAAGTACATCGGGAAGGTTATTTGTGTCTTCCTTCGTGAAGACAGAACCAAAGTATTTGTTCAATTGGTCTGCCATTTCTTTGTTCCCATTATAAATTTACCCGAATCCGATTGCAAGGGACCTACTTTTGTCTCCACTAATCTTTTTCTCTTCACATATCTATAGAAGCTTTTGCAGTCATTTTTTATGTTTCCGGCAAGCTTTCTCTCGTACTCTATTTTCCCCCTCTTAATTAAACCCTTTGTCCTCCTCTGCTGTATTCTAAAGTTCTCCCAGTCCTCCAGCTTGCTACTATTTCTGGCTAATTTGTATGCCTCTTCCTTGGATTTAACACTATCCTTAATTTCCCTTGTTAGCCACGGTTGAGCCACCTTCCCCATTTTATTTTTACTCCAGACAGGGATGTAGAATTGTTGAAGTTCGTCCATATGATCTTTAAAGGTTTGCCATTGCCTATCCACTGTCAACCCTACCAGTCTAATCTAGCCAATTCGCGCCTCATACCATCAAAATTACCTTTCCTTAAGTTCAGGACCCTCGTTTCTGAATTAACTGTGTCACTCTCCATCTTAATAAAGAATTCTGCCATATTATTCTACTAATTTGCTTTGCTCTAACAAGCTGCTGATACATTATGATCCGTGTAAGCGTCTAGTATTGGCCTGAGATGCTTCGTCATATGGAGTTGGTTGCGTGCTCCAACAAGCTAACGAGCCGGGCAAATTACAATCTGTTGCATATGCTTCAAAAAGTTTGTCAAAGGTGGAAAGAGCCGACAGCATGGTAGAGAAAGAAGCACTAGCCTGTGTGTATGGGGTTAAAAAGATGCATCACTACCTGTTTGGTCTTCGGTTTGAACTGGAAACAGATCACAAGCCACTCATTTCATTGTTTTTGGAAAACAAAGGTGTTATATATGTAAACCTGTAAATGCCTTGTTTAACCAGCAGAGGGCTCATCCCCTGGAGTCCCAAGGGACCCCACAATCTCTTGGGAGCACCGGTACTTAAGAAGGCCTCACAGGCTGGAGGGGCACTCTGGGGACCTGCAATAAAAGACTAAGGTTACACTTTACTTTGAACTCACAGAATCTGGTCAGACTCTTTATTAATACACGACAAAAGGTGTCATGTATCTCACACTACTGTACACAACTGTATCTTACCATGCTATACATGACTGTAACTAGATATGACCTGCAACCACAAGCATACTTTACTACCAGGGGTGCACTTGCAGGAGACACTGCATACCTGTTCCACACAGGTATATAAAGGCAGGTCTCAGGCAAATGTGGCAGTCGAGAGCTGTGAAATAAAGGTGCAGGTCCTGAGTGACCTTGACTTCAGCATGTGCCTCATGTGAGTCTGAACTGCAGGGTCAGGACTTTACAGTGGCGACGAGTTACGGGATCACAGAATCCACAGAATGGCGATCAACAGCTCAGATGAAAAATACAATGCTGAAGATAATTGGGAGGACTTTATAGAAAGGCTCCAGCAAAGCTTTGTAACCAAAGACTGGTTGGGTGACGATAAGGCAGACAAGAGAAGAGCCCATCTCTTGACCAGCTGTGGCTTGACAACATACGCCTCAATGAAGGTCCTGCTGGCACCCGAGAAACCAGCAAGCAAGTCGTTTGAAGAGTTGAGCACACTGGTAAGAGACCGCCTGAAGCTAGTGAGCAGCCTACACATGGCCAGACACAGGTTCTACAACTATAGACGCTGTGTGGACCAGAGCATACCCGACTTTGTGGTGGAACTTAGGAGGCTGGCTAGTTTATGTGAGTTCTCCGATGAACTAAGGAGAGAAGTACTGAGAGACTTTTTTATTGAAGGAATAGGCCATGCAGGCATATTCAGAAAGCTCATAAAGACCAAGAACTTGACCCTCGAGGCAGCAGCACTGGTCACACAGACATTCTTGGCAGGAGAAGAAGAAACGAGGTTGATCTATACTGCGGGTATGACAACTAACGAAACATCGGAACAAGGGGTTCACAGCATGAAACAAGCCGCTACCCCCACACACAGACAAAGGCAGGAGAGCAGGCCCTCAACAGCAGGCAGTGGCTCCAGAAGCCATCAAGGGCCACATGAACGGCCGTTCACACCTCATCAACCCACAATGCGAGCAATCAACTACAAACTGAGAGAAGCTCAAGAGAGATCAGCCAGACGCAGCTCATCCTTCGGAAACAATGGAAGCGGTCTGTGCTGGAGATGTGGGGGAAGGCACTCATCAAAGGGTGTCGATTTCAGCATGCTGTTTGCAGAAACTGCGACTATACAGGGCATCTGGCCTGCATGTGCAGAAAAACGGCAGCTCGGCTGGTATACGAATCGGAAGGGTCGGAAAGCAGACCAGAAGACGGTGGGGACAGTGCCCGGGACACCGAGGTACAGCGGGTCAACACGATCAATGGCCACTGTTCTTCCAGCAAGACGCCTCCAATAATGATGAGGGTCCTACTCAATGGGATACCCGTCAACATGGAAATGGATACGGGAGCGAGTCAATCTCTCATGAGTGTTCAACAATTTAAACAGCTGTAGCCTCAGAAAAGCAACAGGTCAAAACTTATAAGGGTTGACACCAAACTAAGGACCTATACCAAAGAAATCGTCCCAGTCCTTGGCAGCGCCATGCTCTCAGTCACACACAAAGGGACAGTGAACCGACTTCCCCTGTGGATTGTCCCCGAGGATCTCCCAGCACTGTTGGGGAGAAGCTGGCTGGCAAAACTAAACTGGAAATGGGATGATGTTCACGCCATGTCGTCAGAGGAACGGACCTCCTGCTCAACAGTTCTAAGTCGATTTGAACATCTCTTTCAGCCAGGTGTGGGCACCTTCAAAGGGGCTAAAGTTAAAATCTACATCACACAGATTGCCAGACCAGTCCATCACAAGGCTAGAGCTGTGCCCTATGTGATGAGGGAAAAGATTGAACATGAACTGGACAGGCTTCTGCAGGAAGGCATTATCTTACCCGTGGAATTTCGCGACTGGGCAAGTCCCATCGTCCCAGTCATGAAGCCTGGTGGATCCGTACAAATCTGTGGGGATTACAAATCTACCATAAACAGAGTCTCCCTACAGGACCAGTACCCGCTGCCCAGAGCGGAGGACTTATTTGTCACATTGGCTGGAGGAAAACTTTTCTCAAAACTAGATCTCACATCTGCGTATATGACGCAAGAACTGACCGAAGAGTCTAAGCTACTCAGCACCATCAACACACATCGAGGCCTTTTCATGTACAATCGATGCCCATTCGGCATCAAGTCGGCAGCTGCTATATTCCAGCGCAACATGGAGAGTCTGCTCAAGTCCATCCCGGGGACAGTTGTGTTTCAAGATGACATACTCATCACGGGCAGGGACACCGACTCCCATCTCCGCAATTTGGAGGAAGTACTAAGTCAATTGGATCGGGTAGGCCTAAGAGTTAAGAAATCCAAGTGTCTGTTTCTCGCGCCCGAGGTTGAATTTTTGGGCAGAAGGATTGCCGCTGATGGAATCCGCCCAAGAGAATCCAAAACCGAAGCAATTCGTCTAGCACCCAGGCCCTGGAATGTCTCGGAACTGCGCGCCTTTCTCGGGCTACTCAATTACTTTGGGAACTTTATGCACAACTTGAGCACGCTGCTAGAGCCTCTCCACGTGCTCCTCAGAAAGGGGTGCGATTGGTTTTGGGGGGACGCCCAGGAATGCGCCTTCAACCTTCTATGTTCCAACAGTGTTTTGGCTTTTTTTGATCCAGGTAAAAAGCTAGTCCTTACATGTGATGCGTCAGCGTACGGAGTCGGGTGCGTTTTACAACATGTCAATAGTGCGGGTAAATTACAACCCATTGATTATGCCTCCAGGTCACTTTCGCGGGCAGAGCGCGGGTATGGTATGGTGGACAAGGAGGCGCTCGCGTGCGTGTACGGTGTCAAAAAGATGCACCAATACCTTTTCGGGGCCAAGTTCGCATTAGAAGCCGACCACAAGCCCCTCACATCCCTGCTATCCGAGAGCAAGGCAATAAACGCCAACGCCTCGGCGCGCATTCAACGGTGGGCACTTATGCTGGCGTCTTACGATTACACGACAAGGCACAGACCAGGCACAGACAACTGTGCCGACGCGCTTAGCAGGCTACCCCTGGCGACCACGGAAGGGTCTGACGAACAGGACTGTGAGATAGTCATTGCAATCAATGCCTTTGAGTACACAGGTTCGCCCATGATGGCTCGCCAAATCAGAGCCTGGACGACCAGCGACCCCACGTTATCCTTAGTCAAAAGATGTGTCTTAACCAGTGACTGGGCAGAGGCTCACGATGCCTTCCCCGAGGAGATCAAACCTTTCCATAGGCGCATGCATGAACTATCACTACAGGCAGACTGCCTGATGTGGGGCAACCGAGTAGTTATGCCTCTCCGAGACAGAGAGGCATTTGTCCGGGAGCTCCACCGCGAGCACCCGGGAATCATTCTCATGAAGGCCATAGCCAGATCCCACGTCTGGTGGCCTGGCATTGATGCGGACTTGGAGCTCTGCGTCCGACGGTGCACCATTTGTGCCCAACTCAGTAATGCCCCCAGGGAGGCTCCCCTGAGCCCCTGGCCCACCAACCCGTGGTCGCGGGTGCATGTAAACTATGCGGGCCCATTCATGGGCAAAATGTTCCTCGTAGTCATCGATGCATTTTCAAAGTTGATCGAATGCACCATTTTAAACTCGAGCACCACCTCCACCACTGTGGAGAGCCTTGGAACCATGTTTGCAACGCACGGAATTCCTGACATATTGGTCAGTGATAATGGTCCGTGCTTCACCAGTGCAGAATTCCAAGATTTTATAGTTGACCACGGCATAAATCACGTTAAGACGGCACCGTTCAAGCCGGCCTCCAATGGCCAGGTGGAGCGAGCAGTGCAAATCATTAAACAAGGCATGCTTAAAATCCAAGGTCCCACGCTGCAGGGCTGCCTGTCGCGACTGCTGCTGGCATACAGATCTCGTCCGCATTCGCTGACTGGGGTTCCCCCCGCGCAACTATTGATGAAACAGACCTTGAAGGCAAACAAGGCTCTCGCTAATCCTCCCAGACATGCATGAAATCGTTGAGGCAAAGCGCAGGAAGTTAACTGAGTACCATGACCGAAATTCGAGGGGAAGGTGGAATGAGATAGGGGACAAAGTGTTTGTGCTAAACTATGGCAGGGGTCCCAAATGGCTTGCAGGGACAGTAACAGGCAAGGAAGGAAACAGGCTACTCGTGATACAAATGGACAATGGCCAAACCTGCTGGAGGCATGTAGACCAAGTAAAAAGTAGATTCCCCAACAACACTGCAGAACCAGAGGCAGACTACAATGTGGAACTCACACCACACCTGGTGGACAGACAGAGGGAACAACCTGAGGAAAGGGCAATCTCAACAGACAGCCCAGGCGAGATACCAACAATCATACTGAATGAAACAGACAGCCCAGGCGAGATACCAGCAATCACACCGAAAGAAAAACAGGCACCAAGGCAAACAACTGAACCACAACTAAGACGCTCCAAGCGAAAGTGTAGACCACCTGAGGGACTGAATCTATAAAGACAATAAGACCTTGGGGAGGCTGATGTCATGTATCTCACACTACTGTACACAACTGTATCTTACCATGCTATACATGACTGTAACTAGATATGACCTGTAACCACAAGCATACCTTGCCACCAGGGGTGCACTTGCAGGAGACACTGCATACCTGTTCCACACAGGTATATAAGGGCAGGTCTCAGGCAAGTGTGGCATTCGAGAGCTGTGAAATAAAGGTGCAGGCCCTGAGTGACCTTGACTTCAGCATGTGCCTTGTGTGAGTCTGAACTGCAGGGACAGGACTTTACAAAAGGTATCAATAGCAATGCATCGTCCCGCATCCAGAGGTGGGCACTGACATTATCTGCCGATGATTATGTCATTCGCCATAGATCTGGCACTGAGAATTGTGCCGGTGCATTGAGCCGTCTGCCATTGCCCACACCGGAGGTGGAAACGCCACAACCGGCAGACCTACTGTTAATCATGGATGCTTTTGAAAGTGAAGGAACCCCTGTTACGGCCCAACAAGTTAAGACCAGGATCAGCCAGGACCCGATATTATCAGTTGTGAAACATTGCATCCTTAGTGGTGATTGGTCTGCCATACCCAAGAAAATGTGTGAGGAGACTAAACCTTACATCCGTTGCAAAGATAAACTGTCCATTCAATCAGATTGCATACTGTGGGGTAATCGTGTTGTTATGCCCCAAGAAAGGCAGAAAAATTTGTGCATGATCTACATAGCACACATCACGGTATTGTCATGATAAAACCATTGCCAGGTCTCATTATGGTGGCCTGGAATTGACTCTGATCTGGAATCATGTGTGCATCAGTGCAACTCTTGCATGCAGCTTAGTAAAGCACCAGCGGAATTGCTGCTGAGTCTGTGGTCGTGGCCATCTAAACCGTGGTCCAGGCTCCACATCGACTTTGCAGGTCCCTTCCTGGGAAAGATGTTCTTAGTTGTGGTGGATGCTTATTCCAAGTGGATAGAATGTACAATCATGTCATCCAGCACTCCACAGCTACCACTGAGAGCCTTTGTGTCATGTTTGCTACGCATGGTCTGCCCGACATCATTGTAAGTGACAATGGATCTTGCTTCACCAGTATGGAGTTTCAAGAGTTCATGAAACTCAATGGTATCAAACATGTGAGGTCAGCACTATTCAAACCTGCATCCAATGGACAAGCAGAGCGTGCGGTCCAAACCATCAAGCAGAGCATGAAACGTGTAACTCAAGGTTCACTGTAAACTCGCTTGTCACGCATATTGCTTAGTTACAGGATAAGACCCCATACGCTTACTGGAGTCTCCCCTGCTGAACTATTGATGAAGAGAGGTCTCAAAACCAGGCTCTCTCTTGTCCACCCTGACTTAAATAATCATGTCGAATACAGATGTCAAAGTCAGCAAGGGTATCATGATCGCACTACTGTGTCACGCGACATTTCTATCAATGATCCTGTGTATGTACTAAATTATGGTCAAGGTCCCAAGTGGATCGCCGGTACTGTTACAGCCAAGGATGGTAATGGAGTGTTTATCGTTAAGCTCAAGATTGGGCAGACATGCAGGAAACATGTCGATCAGATAAAGCTGCGGCACATAGATGAACTGGAACAGTCTGAGGAAGACACAATCAGTGACCAACCAACCTACCCTCAGTCATCAGAGGACTCTGCTGTCATCAATGAATCTGGACTTTCAATCACTGACATGGTCAATGAATCTGGACTTTGAATCCCTGACATGGTCATTGCCATTCCCAGCAGATCGACTGCCCAGCCCCCAGTCATAACAGACTCAGAACGCTCGCCCAAGGCTGGAGTTGAACTGAGACATGTGTGCGGCCCAGGGTATAAAAGGCCAGCCATCTTGTAATGTAATCACTTTGGGCCCTAATAAAGTGGAGCCAGGTTTGTACCTGTTCAGAGTTTACAGTATTCAGTCTATTGCGTTATTGCATACACAACAGTGAGATTAGCTACCTCAGCATAGACTGTCGATCAAAGCTGGGACCTTATGGCTTACTTAGTACCACACTTGGCAGTGCCTTTAATCACTAATACATTGGGGGGAAAGCTAATTTTAACAAAGATTATGCTTACTGTACATGGAAAAGTGAAATGAATCCTCGTGCATCAGTTCCCGAATGAAAGTGACAGCAATAGTTGTACACATTGGCACAATAACAAAATGCAATGCAGTGCTTGCAAAACATATAATCAGAACTGTATGTGGTTGTGAAAGTTCTTATGGTAACAGTAGAAAGAATTTTCAGAAGTACTGTAGGTTAGGGGATGATTCAGACTGACTGCAGCTTTTGTTCGTTCCCAGTTTCAGAGAACTCAATTTTTAGTAAAAACAAGAGTTCAAAGAATACTCAAACTGCATTTCTTTCTTCCTCCCCGTGTCCATTGAGTAATTGCAAAAATATTAATAAAAATAAAAAGCTCAACTTTCCTGCATGACTCACTGGGTAATTGTAAACCAAGGCTGAAAGAAGTAGGAGATTATAATTAAGTAAATAACAAGTAGTCATTACGTGATGCCAAGCTTGGGTGTTAAAAGCCAGTAAAGGGAAATGAAGACTGAGATCTACTCAGTGGTTAAAAATAGAAGTCCTATCTGATTACCTCCATCTTAACCAAGGGGCATTGAGACCATTTGAAGTTCCGCTACCACAGTCTTGACTGAGATCAGCTAACTCAGCACAGACCGGGAAAAGAAAGACTTTGATTTATATAGCTCCTTTTACAACTCAGGACGTCCAAAAGTACTTTACACCCTATGAAGTATTTTTGAATTGTATTCAATGTTGTAATGCAGGAAACACAGCAGCCAATTTGCGCACAGCAAGCTCCTACAAAGAGCACCGTGATAATGACCAGATAATCAGTCTCAGTGATATTGATTGAAGAATAAATATTGCCGACGGCACCGGGTTAACTCCCCTGCTTTTCTTTGATATAGTGCCATGGGATGTTTTACATCCACTTGAGAAAGCAGACGAGGCCTCAGTTTAATGTCTTGTGACAGTGCAGCATTCCCTCAGTACTGCACTGGAACAGAAGCTTCTGATGCATGGGGCTCAGTTATGCACAACCTTTACCAACTGGGACATCAGGGAAACCCGAAGCATCAATTTAAAGAGTCACAAATTCCAACAAAACATGAGAAGAGTCATCATCATCATCATCATAGGCGGTCCCTCGAAATGAGGATGACTTGCTTCCACGCCAAAAAAGGATGAGTTCACAAGTGTTTCAATGAAGAACCTGAACTACATGTTGAAGGGTGGAAGATGCCTGTGCATGGATTTTTTTTAACGTGTGGTGGCCGTTGCACACCAGCCAACACACGGGCTTGACAGAGTTAGGGTCTTGGTCCAGTGGTAAGGATTAACCAAGACGACTGGAGACCAACTCTGAAGAGTATGAGTCTTGATTTAGCTGTTATTGTACAGAAAAATGTAGTTGTTTTAAATTGTTAATTTTTATTGGTGGAAATTTGGTGTAAGTGATCTCAAGGGCAAATGACTTGTTATCACTCAGCTCCACTCAGAAACTTGTATTTTTACTGCTTCCAGGAATTTTGATACACAATTGCGGTATTTGTTCAGCAAATCTCACTTGACACTGTGTAGAATTTCAGAAGGTTTTATGTGGGATGCTGTGCTGAACAAATCACTTGCCTCATTGTTCATACAAAGGTCCTTTCTGTAAAAACGTATGTGTACATTAAACACGCCGATTGTACAAGAAAGAAAGATGATTTTATTTTTGAAAACTTATTATTATTTCTGTAACCAATGAACATGTTAAAATATGGGTATACCTGCAACATCAAACTTCAGCACTGTTCAAACAGACCTCCAGACAATCCTGACACCCTAACAGAACACAAGCAGGCAAGTAATATTTTTTTTAAACAAATAAATTTGAAAGAATGCCTATCTAAGAAATAAATGAATATTAAAGAATAATGGTGGGGCGTTATTTTAACCCTACTCACCCAGAGGAAACCGGGAAGGTGGGCAGTTAATATCGCCCCAGTTACTTAGTCGATGGGAGCAATTCCTAGTTTTAACCAGCGTAAGCATCAGCATCGTAGTCATTTTCTATACCATTTACTATCTTATATACCGCTATAAGATCACCACTCAGATGCCTTCTTTCAATGTTGAAAAGCCTTGAAGTCTTTCCTCACAGCGCACACCTCTAATACTAGACATCAGCCATGTAACTCTTCTCTGCGCTGCCTCTAGCACTTGAATGTTTCCATTGCTTCCTGGTGACCAGAACTGGACAAAGTGCTCAAAGGCCCCACATTTAGCTTGGGTGAGGGTGCAGCGAGTGGGGGCTGGGGCAGGAGGGAAACCCCCATGAAGTCATTGGCAGGAGATCCAGAAAATTCTAGTCCCGGGCCTCATTTCCATTTTGGGGGTCAGACTCTGGAATCATTTCAAAGACTACATTTTTTTTTTAAAACAACAGTGGAGTATTCTGATTTCTGAAGGGAAGGATGTCACAGCTACTGACATTTCCAAAAACAATAACTGGGTGAGGTTGGCATAGTCTAACTAATATATTTCAAGCACTCATTTATAATGCGCTAAACTCCTGACTGGATCAGCTGAATCCTGGAGGTATTCAATTGTCATCTCGCAGAATAGGATTGTTATTGGCAAATGAACTTCAATATAGATAAGTGTGAGGTGTACATGTTGGTAGGAAGAATATGTAGGCCACATATTCCTTGGAAAATAAGTGTCTAAATGGGGTAGAGGAACAGAGAGATCTGGAACTACAGAATTGACACTCCCAGCCACCAGCTCCTCGAGGTTGACCAACAAGGCGATTTGCCGTGTCCCCCACTGAAAGTCAGCAACCTTCCACCAGCCAAGCTGCAGCTACTACGGTAGCACTACATGCCATCGGTAGGATAGGCAAAGGCACACGCAAGACACTCACTAAGAGAATGCATAAGGGTGATGAGTTGATTTCTTGATGTCACATTGGATAGATAGATGTATAAAGTTGGTTTGCAAGGTTTGTTTTGTGGTTGATTTTATTTCAGCAACGTGGCCAAAAGGACGCTGTGATGGTCAGTAACAGAGGGAAGGTAAGATGTGGGACAAATGCTGAAAGAGAAATTGGGGTTGTGTTCACTGGTACAGCAGGCGGATGATTCTATCCGGATATCCCGGCCAGAAAGGGACTGTCTGGACTGCATCCTTCCTTCTGCATCCTCCTCTTCAGCTTCGTTCACTTCTGTATCTTCCTCTTCCCTCTGCAAGCAGATGCTGTAAATCTGAAATGACAGTATAAAATGCTAGAAATACTCAGCAGGTCAGGCAGCATCTCAACCTAAGACGTGAACTCTATGGGTCGAAATTGATCAACATACCCACTGCCACTGACATTCCTCTGCAAGATCTGCCCAGTGCCACTTTCGACGTGGCTTGGAGCGGGCAGGAGGGGAGAGCTGCCAGGAACCGCCCGCTGATGTCAGCAGACGGTCGAGTGGCACAACTGAGCTCCCGTCCACCAAGCTCCCATATTCATGCGGGCGGGAGTCGGCAACAGAACAGGGGACCACTGGCTGACGGGGATAAGTCTGAAGATCCTGAAAAAAAGGTTAGTGAACATTATATATATTTTTTTCCACAGTGACTTACCTGGATGGGGTTCCCTGAAGGTCTTTCCGATAGTTTTTAAAACATTTTCTTGATGATTTTTATTTTCAGCTGTTCAACCTATCATATATCCTACATGGCCACTGTTGGTACTATCACAAGGTGTGCCACCAGAGGGCATAGCAGTGGGAGACTCATAGGGTACCTGTACAGGCGTGCCTGGTCCAGTATAAAAGGCAGGCCACCAGGTGTGATCCTCACTCTGGAGTTAACTAATAAAGACTAAGGTCAAGTACAAAACTCTGCCTCGTGGAGTCATTACTAGAGCATCTAAGGTCACTACAATTGGTGACGAGGTTACGAACTTTCACGCGAAAATGGCTACTCTTGGTACGTTGCAGCAGTTTGCCGATGGTGATGATTGGGACGCCTTTGTGGAGCGGCCGGAACATTTCTTCACAGCAAACGACCTGGCAGGAGACGACCTGGCCGCACTGGCTGATAAGCGCCGCACTATCTTGCTAACCAGTTGTGGGCCCAATGTCTATGGCCTCGTTAGGGACTTGCTGGCACCAGCGAAGACAGCGACCAAGTCATACAAGGAGCTCGTAACCCTGATCCAGGAGCAAGTCAAGAGCATCCTCACAGCCAGACACCGGTTCTATACCCACCAACGGCCCGAAGGCCAGGAAGTCGTGAAGTACGCCGCAGACCTCAGGAGGCTGGCGGCACCGTGCGAGTTCAGCACCCACCTCAATGAAGTGCTGAGGGACATTTTGTCATTGGAATCGGCCATGAGGGCCTGCTTCATAAGCTACTGTCGGCGGATACCACAGTCACACTGCCGAAGGCCATCTCGGTGAGCCAGTCATTCATGACCTCGACCGGCGGCTCTAGGCAGATGTCTCACCCTCAGGACTCAAACCCGGCAGGTACTGTGCACAGAATGGTGCCGTTTAGAGGCTGGACTGTACAGCGCGAATCCTCTCAGGGAAGAGAGAACAGGCTCCCCGAGTCCCTTAACTCAGAGTCCACCGAGGGGGCTAATCGAGTAGCATCATGCTGGCATTGCAGAGGGAATCACAGGGCTCACCAGTGCTGCTTTAAAGACTATGTATGTAAAGGCTGCAGCACAAAGGGCCACCTCCAGTGAATGTGTAAGAGATATATGACTCACTGTGTCGATGAAGAGTCTGCAGATGGCCATGAATCCAGCGTGGATTATGAATCAATAGGCAGAGAGGCAGCCCAGTCTGACGGAGAGGTACATGGCATGTTTACCTGCACCACCAGGTGTTCCCCGCTGAAGGTGGAAGTCGAGATAGAGGGAGCTCCAGTCTTCATGGAAGTGGACACGGGGGTGAGCCAGTCAATGATGAATCAAGGAGCCTTTGAGAGGCTATGGGACAATCCGGCTAAATGACCCGAGTTGGTCTCTGTTCAGGCCAAGCTGTGCACCTACACCAACAAAATTATCCCAGTCGTTGGTAGTGCAAATGTAAAGGTACTCCATGTTGGGGCAATGCACAAGTTATCTCTGTGGATGGACCAACGCTGCTCGGCAGAAGGTGGATGGAGAAGATGGACTGGAGGGTAGCTAATTTAACATCACTTTTTAAAAAAGGAGGGAGAGAAAACAGGGAATTATAGACCGGTTAGCCTGACATTGGTGGTAGGGAAAATGTTGGAATCAATTATTAGGATGAAATAGCAGCGCATTTGGAAAGCCGTGACAGGATCGGTCCAAGTCAGCATGGATTTATGAAAGGGAAATTATGCTTGGCAAATCTTCTAGAATTTTTTGAGGATGTAACTAGTCGAGTGGACAAGGGAGAACCAGTGGATGTGGTGTATTTGGATTTTCAAAAGGCTTTTGACAAGGTCCCACACAAGAGATTAGTGTGCAAAATTGAAGCACATGGTATTGGGGGTAATGTACTGATGTGGATAGAGAACTGGTTGGCAGACAGGAAGCAGAGAGTTGAGATTAACGGGTCCTTTTCAGAGTGGGAGGCAGTGACCAGTGGGGTGCCGCAAGGTTCAGTGATGGGATCCTAGCTATTTACAATATACATCAATGATTTAGATGAAGGAATTGAATGTAATATCTCCAAGTTTGCAGATGACACTAAACTGGGTGGCGGTGTGAGCTGTGAGGAGGATGCTAAGAGGCTCTGGGTGACTTGGACAGGTTAGGTGAGTGGGCAAATGCATGGCAGATGCAGTATAATGTGGATACATGTGAGGTTATCCACTTTGGTGGCAAAAACAGGAAGACAGAATATTATCTGAATAGTGACAGATTAGGAAAAGGGGAGGTGCAACGAGACCGAGGTGTCATGGTACATCAGTCATTGAAGTTTGGCATGCAGGTACAGCAGGCGATGAAGAAGGCAAATGGCATGTTGGCCTTCATAGCTTGAGGATTTGAGTATAGGAGCAGGGAGGCCTTGCTGCAGTTGTACAGAGCCTTGGTGAGGTTACACCATTGTGTTCAGTTTTGGTCTCCTAATCTGAGGAAGGACGTTCTTGCTATTGAGGGAGTACAGCGAAGGTTCACCAGACAGATTCCCAGGATGGCAGGACTGACATATGAGGAGAGACTGGATCAACTGGGCTTGTACCCATTGGAGTTTAGAAGAATGAGAGGGGATCTCATAGAAACATACACAATTCTGACGGAATTGGACAGGTTAGAGGCAGGAAGAATGTTCCCATTGCTGGGGAGTTCCACAACCAGGGGTCACAGTCTAAGAATAAGGGATAAGCCATTTAGGACCGAGATGAGGAGAAACGTCTTCACTCAGAGAGTGGTTAACCTGTGGAATTCTCTACTGCAGAAAGTTGTTGCAGCTAGTTCGTTAGGTATATTCAAAAGGGAGTTAGATATTGTCCTTATGGCCAAAGGGATCAAGTTGTATAGAGAGAAAGCAGGAAAGGAGTACTGAGGTTGAATGATCAGCCATGATCTTAATGAATGGCGGTGCAGGCTCGAAGGGCCGAATGGCCTGCACCTGCACCTATTTTCTATGTTTCTATTGGAAGTGGGAAGATTTCACCTCTCCAGCGATCGAAGCCCTCTGCGCTCAGAGGTAAAGCAAGTCCTCACCTGAGGGTGGATCCGGCACCAGAGAGCAGACCAGCACGGCACCCAAGACACAGGCCGCTCAGCACAACTGCGTGGAGATTGTAGTGTCCCTGCACCTTACTACAAACTCACAGGAGGCATGGATATATCCGACATGGTCGCTCTGTGACCTTCACCTTTATTGCCAGGACCAAGGAGTGTGGACCCTGGGTGGGACCTCCCCTTTTATACCTGGAAACCCAGGTGAGGAGTGTCTCCCGCAAGTTCACCCCCTGTGGTCAGGGCGTGCATTTCTAGGGTATAAGTACAGTGTACATGAGTTACAGTTACATGACTATGTCATTGCAAGATGATTAAATACATGACATCACCTCCCCCCTTAAGTCTTTTTGTTTCAGAGGTTAAGTCAGGTGGTCGACGCTCTCTCGTGGAGCGCCGCAGTTGTGGCTCTGGTGGCTGAGCCTCGGCACGTGTCTCTGTCACTTGAGGTGATTCCGGCCTGTCCGGGCTGGCCACAGGGACTGTGCATGCTGAGGGCTGTCTTTGTTGCTCGTCCGCTGGCAGTGGTGTGGGTGACATCTCATCATGCTCTTCTTCAGGTTCCTCCATGCCGATGCTGAACCTTTTCTTTACTTGGTCCAAATGTTTGCGGCATATCTGCCCATTGTTTAGTCGGACCACCATGATTCTATTTCCTTCTTTGCCAATTACGGTGCTCTCAAACCACTTGGGTCCCAAAGCATGGTTAAGAACAAATACCGGGTCATCTATTTCTATACACCTCCCCCTTGAGTTTCGATCATGGAGGAACCTGGCGCTTGCCCTCAACAATGTCTGCCAGGGCTGGGTGAATGAGGGACAGCCGCGTTTTGAGTGTGCGTTTCATGAGGAGTTCCGCTAGCGGGACTCCCGTGAGCGAGTGCGGGCGGGACCTGTAGGCCAGCAGGAGGCACGATAGGTGGTACTGAAGGGAGGGTCCTTGGATGCATAGCATGCCCTGTTTTATGACTTGGACTGCCCGCTCCGCCTGGCCATTGGAAGCCGGCTTGAACGGCGCTGTCCGGTCGGGCTTGATGCCATTGCCCGACATAAACTCCTGGAATTCATGGCTGGTGAAACACGGGCCATTGTCACTGACCAGGATGTCCGGCAAGCCATGGGTCATGAAAACCGTACGCAGACTCTCCACGGTGATGGATGTCATGCACGAGTTCAATATGATGCACTCGATCCACTTTGAGTATGCATCGACAACGATCAGGAATATTTTCCCCATGAACGGGCCCGCATAGTCTACGTGAATGCGTGACCATGGTCTGGTGGGCCAGGGCCACGGGCTGAGTGGGGCCTCTCTGGGCGCACTGCCGAGCTGGGCACACGTCGTGCACCTGCAAACCCAGTGTTCCAGGTCTGAGTCAATCCCCGGCCACCATACATGTGACCAGGCAATGGCCTTCATTAACACGATGCCAGGGTGCTCGCTGTGGAGTTCCCTGATGAACGCTTCCCTTCCTTTCTGGGGCATGACTACCCGGCTACCCCATAGCAGGCAGTCGGCTTGGATGGAGAGCTCATCCATGCGTCTCTGAAACGGTCTGACTTCCTCGGGGCACGCCCTATGTGCGGGCGCCCAATCCCCAGTCAGGACACATTTCTTTATCATGGATAGGAGGGGGTCCCTGTTGGTCCAGAGTTTGATCTGGCGGGCTGTGATGGGGGAGCCCGCAGCATCAAAAGCCTCAACGGCCATGACCATCTCAGCGCTTTGCTCCGACGCCCCCTCGGTGGTGGCCAGTGGGAGCCTGCTGAGCGCGTCAGCGCAATTTTCATTGCCTGGCCTTTACCGTATGGTGTAGTCATACGCAGCCAGCGTGAGGGCCCAGCGCTGTATGCGAGCTGACACATTGGCGTTGACAGCCTTGCTGTCGGACAAGGATGTTAATGGCTTGTGGTCCGTCTCTAGCTCGAACTGTTTACTCAAAAGGTACTGGTGCATCTTTTTCACACCGTAAACACAAGCGAGTGCTTCCTGCTCGACCATGCCATATCCACGCTCTGCCTGGGAGAGTGACCTAGAGGCATAAGCCGTCGTCGTTACCCTGCTGCAACACACACCCAACCCCGTAGGATGACGCATCGCATGTTAAGACCAGTTTTTTACAGGGATCATACAAAGTCAACAGTTTGTTGGAACACAGCAGGTTCCTCGCCTTATTGAAAGCCCGTTGTTGACAGTCCCCCCAAAATCATTCACAACCTTTACGCAGGAGCATGTGTAACAGTTCCAACAATGTGCTTAAGTTCAGCAGAAAGTTCCCGAAATAGTTCAAAAGTCCCAGGAATGATCGCAACTCCGACGTGTTGCCGGGCCTGGACGCCCGGCGGATCGCCTCCGTTTTTGATTCAGTGGGCCGGATCCCGTCTGCGGCAACCCTCCTGCCCAAAAACTCGACCTCTGGGGCCAAAAACACACACTTGCCCTTTTTCAGCCGCAAGCCTACCCGATCCATTCGGCGTAGCACCTCCTCCAGGTTGTGGAGGTGTTCTTTGGTGTCTCGACCCGTTATGAGAATTTCATCTTGGGAATATGATCGTTCCAGGAATGGATTTGAGCAAGCTTTCCATGTTTCTCTGAAAGATGGCTGCTGCTGAACGAATGCCAAACGGGCACCTGCTGTAGACAAATAATCCCTTGTGCATCGTGATGGTGGTCACAAGCTTGGATTCTTCCAAGTCCAACTTCGTGAACAGCTTGCCACCTGCCAGCATGGCAAAAAGGTCCTCCGCTCTCGGAAGCGGGTATTGGTCTTGCAGCGACACTCGGTTGATGGTGGCTTTGTAGTCGCCACAAATCCTAACCGAGCCATCTGCTTTGAGGACGGGAACGATGGGACTTGCCCAGTCGCTGAATTCAACGGCCGAAATTATGCCCCCTCTGAGCAGCCTGTCCAGTTCACATTCAATTTTTTCACGCATCACATACGGCACCGCTCTGGCTTTGTGGTGCACTGGTCTGGCGTCCGGAGTGATGTGTATCACTACTTTGGTGCCCTTGAACGTTCCGACACCGGGTTAAAACAGTGACCTGAATTTTTGCAGGACCTGTGAAAATGAACTTCGCTCCACAGATGAAATGGCGTGCACATCCCCCCATTTCCAATTCATCTCAGCTAGCCAACTCTTCCCCAAAAGTGTGGGGCCATTTCCCAGAACGATCCAGAGTGGCAGCTGGTTCTGTGATCCATTATGTGTTACCACCAAGTTTGCACTGCCCAGCACTGGGATGATCTCTTTGGTGTACGTCCGTAGCTGTGTCTCAATGCGTTCCAGTTTGGGCCTGCTAGCTCTGTGTGGCCATAGTCTCTCAAATTGTTGGGTGCTCATGAGTGACTAGCTAGCTCCCGTATCCAGCTCCATGAGATCCCACTCTCATTGTAAGACTTTCATCATCATGGGTGGCGTTTTAGTGTATGAGCTGTGGACGTCAGCCACATGAAACCGCTGAACTTCAGCATCTATGGCTTTACCTCAGGCCTCATCCTGCATTGCAGACCCCTCGTCTGGTGCCTCTATCTCGCAGGTTAGCCTCGCTGCTGCCTTTTTGCACATCCTGGCCAAGTATCCACTGACATTACAAATCCTACAGGTATATTGCTGGACCCTGCAGCTTCTCGCAGTGTGTCTACCCCCGCACCTCCAGCATGAGCTGAGATTGAGATTGCTGTTAACAAAAAGACTATTACCAGGCATTCCTCTCTGATTGCCCATTTGGCTGTTTCTAAGCACTCTGATGGTGGGTGTTAATGGTCTCATCGCGGGACGCATTGTTCCTCGAGATGGCGTGAATTGCTGATTCCTTATTGCGGGCCCACCCTAGAGCCTGTTGCTGCCTGAGCGGTTTCGAAATGCCCTTGCCTGCCTGCGGGGTCCCGAGCCGCGTTCACCATGTTAACTCCCTGGTCCGTTGTCACGTTTGGACCAGGGCTGCGTGCGTAAATTAGCTTGGTCTCCTCTTCCCCTGCCATAAAGATCTGAGCTATCAATGCCGCCCCTTCTAAAGTCAAGACCTTAGTCTTTATGAGCTTCCTGAAAATGCTGGCATGATTAATGCCCTCGATGAAAAAGTCCCTTAAAATCTCCCCCTGCAGGCATCGGAGAACTTACAGAGACTGGCCAAGCGCCGCAGTTCTGCCACTAAGTCCGAGACGTTTTGTCCCTCCCGACGCCGGTGAGAGTAGAACCGGTGCCAGGCCATGTGTACGCTACTCACCGGCTTGAGATGCTCAATGATCAGCTGGCTGAGCTCTTCAAAAGACATGTCCGCCAGCTTTTGGGGTGCGAGCAGGTCTTTTATCAGCGCACACGTCTGTGGTCCGCAGCTGGTCAATAGATGCGCCCTCCACTTGTCAGCCGCTCTCTTCCAGCCAGTCCTTTGTGACAAAGCTCTGCTGGAGTCTTTCCACGAAGTCGTCCCAGTCCTCACCCACACAGTAACGTTCCACTGTGCCACTGGTCGCCATCCTCGTGGTTCGGTGATTCCCGTTTCTCGTCGCCAAATGTAGTGTCCCTGCACCTTACTACAAACTCACACGAGGCATGGATATATCCAACACGGTCATTCTGTGACCTTCATCTTTATTGCCAGGACTAAGGAGTGTGGACCCTGGGTGGGACCTCCCCTTTTATACCTAGAAACCCAGGTGAGGAGTGTCCCCCGCAAGTTCACCCCCTGTGATCAGGGTGTGCATTTCTAGGGTACAAGTACAGTGTACATGAGTTACAATTACATGACTATGTCATTGCAAGATGGTTAAATACATGACAGAGATGATCCAGCTGAGACGACCCGAACGCACTTTCCAGGCTCCAGTGGCAGGACTCCGGAAGAAGAAAATCGGATCCAGAAGTGAATTCCCAACTGCAGAGGCAGAACCTGGGGAGAAGAGGATCACCGCCGTCGACATCGTGGACAAAGGAAAGATGGCGCCCAAACCACGAGCTGATGCGTTGAAGACAAAGATGGCCGCGGCCAGACCATGAAGTGCAGCGCGGATGGAGCAACACGTGGCACCTAACGGAGAAGTGGATTGGGGTAAAGCAAGCAAGGCTCTCTTAAAGGAGGCCTGCAACCCACTACAATTAAAGGGACAGTTCCACACACTCAAGCATTGTAATAAGAACTGTAAGTCAGAGACAAAATGTCTAACTGTGTAACTGCTAATCTGAATTGTGTACACGCAACCAGCGAGGAAAAGTCGCGCGATTATGTAAAATGTGTAATTGATGATCTGAACTGTGCACATGCAACCAGCGAGGAAAAGTTACGTGATCACGATCGGTCCCACAGAGTCCATCATAAGTAAGAAAAAGTTGTGCGATGCAGGATTTCTACTGCACACAGCCAATGCAGCGGGCAAACACCCATCGGGTGCACACAGGTCCAGCGAACTACCCAATGCTGTAGCCGGCATCCCGGGGACCAGAGTCATGCTCCATGAAGTGTGGCCACAAGCAGCCAACCCACACGAGCTGCAGAGCAAGTGACCTCAGCAGGGCAACGGCACAAGCATTGATGTCATGCCCCGGGTCGGCTTCACTGCTCAGGTAACCGATGGCACTGACTGCCACGAGCCTGAAGGAGCAGACTGCACCAAGGCCATACCCCTAGACGTAGGGTCATCCGCCACTGTCCCCCGAAGGAAACAGGCACCAGCCAGGATCCCAAACCAAACGACGCTCAGGCCAGCGAGTCAGCAGTTCTCTGCACACTGCTGGACGACAACTCCTCAGGGAGCAGCTGTGATCCGGGGTGCGTAGAAAGGACAGGGAGGTCACAGACATCTGTGAACCGGCCCGATGCTTGGGACCACAGCAACAGCCCCGAGAGCAGGCGACGCGAGCCAACCGGGTTCCCACTGCCAGCACCGGGCACTGAGCCGTCACCAGACTGCAGGGACACCACCCAGCAGCCCCAGAACTAGCTTGTCCTCACACACTGGTCACCGCACCGACAAGGCATCTAACGCACTTGTTGCACCACGGAACCACACACAAAAAAACCCGCAAAACCCACTTACCTGAACTTGAATGTACATGAATGTCAGGAGCCCACGCCATAATCGATGTCGGTGGGGGGGGGGGGGGGGGGGGAAGAATGGAGTGGTCAGGGACACAGACACACACACACACACAGCAACCACCAGCATGCTACTGCACCAACTACTCACCCAAGGTTGAAGTGACCCACCAATCTGGGCGGCAGCGGGCGGGAGATTTCATTCTCGGCGGCAGAGGCGCTTGCCACCCGAGTGCCGTTGAGAATGGAGTCGGGCTCACGGAGGGTCGTGTAGCGTCCTTAGATGCTCTAGTAATGACTCTACGAGGCAGTGTTTTGTACTTGAACTGGGAGACTCGTAGGTTACCTGTTCCGGTGTGTCTGGTCCAGTATAAAAGGCAGGTCACCAGGTGTGATCCTCACTCTGGAGTTAACCAATATAGGACTGTCACTACAGTTCAAGTACAAAACACTGTCTCGTGGAGTCATTACTAGAGCATCTAAGGACACTGCTTGACCCTCCGTGGGGCCCGGCTCCATTCTCGGCCGCACTTGAGCGGCAAGCGCCTCTGCCGCCGAGAATGAGATCTCCCGCCCGCTGCCGCCCAGATTGGTGGCATACGTCGTTCATTTGCCGCCTGCCGACCTACGAGGGACCTCGGCGATGAAAACCACACCTAAAGTACCGTCTGGTACCTCGGCGGTCATCGGTGGCACTTTGGGTGGTACTTGGACGGGTGGGGGGGGGGCCTTGACCAAATTCGGCCCCCATGGTCTCTCTCCACGATGCTCCCTGACCTGCAGAGTATTTGCAGCTTTTTCTGTCTTCTCAGAGGCCCTCCTTTACCATCCGCGGCCTTGCAAGCATGCAGCAGGACTCCCTGTCCACTTAAAAAACTTTTAACATCTCTTGCAGCAAGCCACTATTTCAAAACAATCAAAAGAACCCAGTCCAAAAGCTTAAATCCAAACTTACCTGAAAGCTGTGTATGTCTCTTTTAGAGATGCTGACATCAGCACTGTCAGCCTGCTTGCAAGTCAGGCTTACCTGGCGTGCTTCGGACCTGGCACTGAATTCAGCACTTGGGTCAAAGTTCGGAGTGATGACGTTAAATCAGTGTTGCATGCCGATTGACGTCACCATGCCGCCATTTTTTTTCCAGGGCGCTGCCAGTTACCAGCAGCACAAAAAGGAGGGAGGAAAATGGTGGCCGCTGCAAGAACAATCATTAGCTGGCAAAAGAGCGGGTGGACGCCATTTGTTCCCCATTTCATGGCGGTCTGGGGTGGCAGTAAGTAGATGAATTTCTCGCTTTCCTCGTTCTTTAACTAAGCTTTTGCTCACCTCTCCTAAGATCGCCTTCTTTGGCTCAGCATCAATTTTTAAAATTCATTCGTGGGATAGGGGCATTGCTGGCAAGGCCAGGATTTATTGCCCATCGCTAATTGTCCTTGAAAAGATGGTGGTGAACCACTGCATTCTGCCAGGTGAAGGTACTCCTACAGTGCTGTTAGGGAGGGAGTTCCAGGATTTTGACCCAGCGATGATGAGGAAACGGCAAAATATTTGCAAGCCAGAATGACGTGTGACTTGGAGGGAAGGCAAGATGATAAGCCCGGTGGGGTGGTTAAAATTTCAGGTTCATTCTAATGGAGGAAAATTCCAATCAAAGTGGGAGTGGGCTAAGTAAGTGCTTCTTAGCCCCACCCTCTTCCATTGTGATGTCACTCAAAGAGACGGGATTGGCTGGATGACCTCCCTCTGCCAGAAATCTGGCTAGTTCTGCATATACTAGGCCTATGGTGTACATAATTTACCAATGTGACAGGATGGGCCAAATGCTGGATCCCCATGGCAATCAATCTCAGTGCGAACAGCTACCATTAGAAAATTGGCAATCATAGAGTCATAGAATTATACAGCACAGAAGGGGGCCATTCGGCCCATTGTGCTTGTGCCGGCTCTTTGGTAGTGCTAGCCAATTAATTCAACTCCCCTGCTCGTTCTCTTCAAGTATTTATCTAATTCTCTTTTGAATGTTACTATTGCCTTTCAGGCAGTGCATTCTAGATCACAACATCTCACAGTGTAAAAAAAAATGTTTCCTCATGTCGTCTATCACCTTAAATCTGTGTCCTCTGGTTACCAACCCTTCTGCCACTGGAAACAGTTTCTCCTTATTTACTCTATCAAAACCCTTCATAATTTTGAACACTTCGATTACATCTTCTCTTAATCTTCTCTGCTCAAAGGAGAATTCCAGCTTCTCCAGTCTCTTCGTATAACTGAAGTACCTCATCCCTGGTACCAGTCTAGCAAATCTCTTCTGCACCCACTCCATGGTCATGACAACTTTCCGAAAGTGTGGTGCCCAGAGTTGAACACAATATTCCAGCTGAGGCCTAACCAGTGTTTTATACAGGTTTAGCATAACTTACTTGCTTTTGTAGTCTATTCCTCTGTTAATAAAGCCAATGATCCTGTCTGCTTTTGTAACAAATTCATACTTCTCTGCATTAAATTTCATCTACCATGTGTCTGCCCATTTACCAGTCTGCCCATGTCCTCCTGAAGTCTGTTGCTATTCTCCTCATTGTTTATTACATTTCTGAGTTTTGCATCATCAGCAAACTTTGAAAGTATGCCCTGTATACCCAAGTACAGGTCATTAATATATATCAAAAAGAGCAGTGGTCCTAATACAGACCCTTGGGGGACACGAGTGTATATTTTCCTCCAGTCTGAAAAACAACCATTCACCACTACTCTCTGGTTTCTGCCCCCAAGCCAATTTTGTATCCATGCTGCCATAATCCTTTTAATCCCATGAGCTTTAAATTTGCTGACAAGTCTATTATGTGGTACTTTGTCAAACACCTTTTGAAAGTCCATATACCCAACATCAACTGCATTATTTTCATCCACCCTCTCCATTGCTTCATTAAAGAACTCGATCAAGTTAATCAAATATGATTTGCCTTTAACATCATCATCATCATAGGCAGTCCCTCGGAGTTGAGGATGACTTGTTTCCACTCTAAAAGCGAGTTCTCAGGTGACTGAGGAGTCCATTGCGGGACCTTCAGTCTCTGTCACAGACAGTGGTTGAAGTGGTGGGGCAGACAGTGATTGAAGGAAAGGGTGGGCGGGGAACCTGGGTGAACGCACGCTCCTTCCACTTCTACTCTTGGCTTCTGCTTGTTCTCGACGATGGGACTCGAGGTGCTCAGCGCCCTCCCGGATTCTCTTCCTCCACTTTGGACGGTCGTGGGCCAGGGATTCCCAGGTATCACTGGGGATGTTGCACTTTGTCAAGGAGGCTCTGAGGGTGTCCTTGAAGCGTTTCCTCTGCCCACCTGGGGCTCGGTTGCCGCGTCAAAGCTCCGCGTAGGGCACTTGCTTTGGAAGTCTCGTGTCGGACATGTGGACGATGTGGCTCACCCAGCGGAGCTGTTCGAGCATGGTCAATGCTTCGATGCTGGAGATGTTGGCCTGAGCGGGAACACTGACATTGGTGCGTCTGTCCTGCCAATGGATTTGCAGGATCTTGCGGAAGCAGTGCTGCTGGTACTTCTCCAGCGTTTTGAGGTGTCTGCTGTATATAGTCCACGTCTCTGAGCCATACAGGAGGGCGGGTATCACTACTGCCCTGTAGACCATGAGTTTGGTGCCGGATTTGAGGTCCTGGTCGCTGAGGTGTGAGTCTGGGGATCGGCAGAGGCCTATAAAGGCTGTGAGAGGCAGCAGGAGTTTGTGGTCACTGAGGCATGAGTCCGGGGATCGGCAGAGGCCTATAAAGGCCGCGAGAGGCAGCGGGAGTTCGTGGTCGCTGAGGCGTGAGTCCGGGGATTGGCAGAGGCCTATAAAGGCTGTGAGAGGCAGCAGGAGTTTGTGGTCACTGAGGCATGAGTCCGGGGATTGGCAGAGGCCTATAAAAGTCACGAGTGGCAGCGGGAGTTCGTGGTCGCTGAGGCGTGAGTCCGGGGAACAGCAGAGGCCTACAAAGGCCCAGCTTCTGCAGCTACAGGGAGAAAGCAAAAAAGAAGTAGAAAGAAAACGAAAGGTGACGTCACAGCCAAGGGGGTAAGTGATTGGCTGGTGATTGGTAAGTAGTTTTTCTTTTTCTTTTTATATCAGTAAGTAACTTTTTAATATTGTTGTTGCCAATTTAAGTGTATCGAAGGGTTAAGTCATGGCAGGACAGCTCGGACATGTGTTATGCTCCTCCTGTACTATGTGAGAAGTCAGGAACGCTTCTGGTGTCCCTGATGACTACGTGTGCAGGAAGTGCATCCGCCTCCAACTCCTGATGGACCGCATTGCGGCGCTGGAGCTGCGGGTGGATGAACTCTGGAGCATCCACGATGCTGAGAATGACGTGGATAGCACGTTTACTGAGTTGGTCACACCGCAGGTAAAGTGTACACAGCCAGATAGTAAACAGGAAGAGCAGTGCAAGGAAGGTAGTGCAGGGGTCTCCTGCGGCCATCCCCCCACAAAACAGATACACTGCTTTGGGTACTGTTGAGGGGGATGACTCATCAGGGGAGGGCAGCAGCAGCCAAGTTCATGGCACCATGGCTGGCTCTGCTGCACAGGAGGGCAGGAAAAAGAGTGGGAGAGCGATAGTCATAGGGGATTCAATTGTAAGGAGAATAGATAGGCGTTTCTGCGGCCGCAACCGAGACTCCAGGATGGTATGTTGCCTCCCCGGTGCAAGGGTCAAAGACGTCTCGGAGCGAGTGCAGGACATTCTGAAAAGGTAAGATGAACAGCCAGTTGTCGTGGTGCACATAGGTACCAATGACATAGGTAAAAAATGGGATGAGGTCCTACAAGATGAATTTAGGGAGCTAGGAGTTAAATTAAAAAGTAGGACCTCAAAAGTAGTAATCTCAGGATTGCTACCAGTGCCATGTGCTAGTCAGAGTAGGAATCACAGGATAGCTCAGATGAATACGTGGCTTGAGGAGTGGTGCAGAAGGGAGGGATTCAAATTCCTGGGACATTGGAACCGGTTCTGGGGGAAGTGGGACCAGTACAAACCGGACGGTCTGCACCTGGGCAGGACCGGAACCAATGTCCTAGAGGGTGTGTTTGCTAGTGCTGTTGGGGAGGAGTTAAACTAATATGGCAGGGGGATAGGAACCTATGCAGGGAGACAGAAGCAAAATATAGAAAGGAGAATAGTAAAAGTGGAGGGCAGAGAAACCCAAGACAAAAAAAAAAAAAAAAAACATTGCAACAAAATTCTAAAGGGGCAAAGTGTGTTAAAAAAACAAGCCTGAAGGCTCTGTGCCTCAGTGCGAGGAGTATTCAGAATAAGGTGGATGAATTAACTGCGCAGATAGCAGTTAACAGATACGATGTGATGAGCATTACGGAGACATGGCTCCAGGGTGACCAAGGCTGGGAACTCAACATCCAAGGGTATTCAGCATTTAGGATGGATAGACAGAAAGGAAAAGGAGGTGGGGTGGCATTGCTGGTTAAAGAAGAAATCAATGCAATTGTAAGGAAGGACATTAGCCTGGATGATGTGGAATCGGTATGGGTGGAGCTGCGGAATTCCAAAGGGCAGAAAACGCTAGTGGGAGTTGTGTATCGACCACTAAATAGTAGTAGTGAGGTTGGGGACAGCATCAAACAAGAAATAAGGGATCTGTGCAATAAAGGTACAGCAGTAATCATGGGCGACCTTAATCTACATATTGATTGGGCTAACCTAACTGGTAGCAATGCGGTGGAGGAGGATTTCCTGGAGTATATTAGGGATGGTTTTCTAGACCAATATGTCGAGGAACCAACCAGGGAGCTGGCCATCCTAGACTGGGTAATATGTAATGAGAAGGGACTAATTAGCAATCTTGTTGTGCGAGGCCCCTTGGGGAAAAGTGACCATAATATGGTAGAATTCCTTATTAAGATGGAGAGTGACAAAGTTAATTCGGAAACTAGGGTCCTGAACTTAAGGAAAGGTAACTTCGACGATATGAGGCGTGAATTGGCTAGAATACACTGGCAAAGGATACTAAAAGGGTTGACGGTGGATAAGCAATGGCAAACATTTAAAGATCACATGGATGAACTTCAGCAATTGTTCATCCCTGTCTGGAGTACAAATAAAACTGGGAAGGTGGCTCAACCATGGCTAACAAAGGAAATTAAGGATAGTGTTAAAGCCAAGGAAGAGGCATATAAATTGTCCAGAAAAAGCAACAAACCTGAGGACTGGGAGAAATTTAGAATTCAACAGAGAAGGACAAAGGGTTTAATTAGGAGGAGGAAAATAGAGTATGAGAGGAAGCTTGCAGGAATATAAAAACTGACTGCAAAAGCTTCTATAAATATGTGAAGAGAAAAAGATTAGTAAAGACAAACGTAGCTCCCTTGCAATCGGATTCAGGTGAATTTATAATGTGGAACAAGGAAATGGCAGACCAATTGAACCAATACTTCGGTTCTGTCTTCACGAAGGAAGATACAAATAACCTTCCGAAGGTACTAGAGGACAGTGGGTCTAGTGAGAAGGAGGAACTGAAGGATATCCTTATTAGGCGGGAAATTGTGTTAGGGAAATTGATGGGATTGAAGTCTGATAAATCCCCGGGGCCTGATGGTCTGCATCCCAGAGTACTCAAGGAAGTGGCCTTAGAAATAGTGGATGCATTGGTGATCATTTTCCAATAGTCTATCGATTCTGGATCAGTTCCTATGGACTGAAGGGTAGCTAATGTAACACCACTTTTTAAAAAAGGAGGGAGAGATAAAACGGGTAATTATAGACCGATTAGCCTGGCATCAGTAGTGGGGAAAATGTTGGAATCAATTATTAAGGATGAAATAGCAGCGCATTTGGAAAGCAGTGACAGGATTGGACCAAGTCAGCATGGATTTATGAAAGGGAAATCATGCTTGATGAATCTTCTGGAATTTTTTGAGGATGTAACGAGCAGAGTGGACAAGGGAGAACCAGTGGATGTGGTGTATTTGGACTTTCAAAAGGCTTTTGACAAGGTCCCACACAAGAGATTGGTGTGCAAAATCAAAGCACATGGTATTGGGGGTAATATACTGACGTGGATAGGGAACTGGTTGGCAGACAGGAAGCAGAGAGTCGGGATAAACGGGTCCTTTTCAGAATGGCAGGCAGTGACTAGTGGAGTGCCACAGGGTTCAGTGCTGGGACCCCAGCTCTTTACAATGTACATTAATGATTTAGATGAAGGAATAGCATGTAATATCTCCAAGTTTGCGGATGACACTAAACTGGGTGGCGATGTGAGCTGTGAGGAGGACGCTAAGAGGCTGCAGGGTGACTTGGACAGGTTAGGTGAGTGGGCAAATACATGGCAGATGCAGTATAATGTGGATAAATGTGAGGTTATCCATTTTAGTGGCAAAAACACGAAGGCAGAATATTATCTGAATGGCGGCAGACTAGGAAAAGGGGAGGTGCAACGAGACCTGGGTGTCGTGGTTTATCAGTCACTGAAAGTGGGCACGCAGGTACAGCAGGCGGTAAAGAAGGCAAATGGTATGTTGCCCTTCATAGCTAGGGGATTTGAATATAGAAGCAAGGAGCTCTTAATGCAGCTGTACAGGGCCTTAGTGAGGCCTCACCTGAAATATTGTGTTCAGTTTTGGTCTCCTATTCTGAGGAAGGACGTTCTTGCTATTGAGGGAGTGCAGCCAAGGTTCACCAGACTGATTCTAGGGATGGCTGGGCTGTCATATGAGGAGAGACTGGATCAACTGGGCCTTTATTCACTGGAGTTTAGAAAGATGAGAGGGGATCTCATAAAAACGTATAAGATTCTGGCGGGACTGGACAGGATAGATGTGGGAAGAATGTTCCCGATGTTGGGGAAGTCCAGAACCAGGGGACATAGTCTTAGGATAAGGGGTAGGGCATTTAGGACTGAGATGAGGAGAAACTTCTTCACTCAGAGAGTTGTTAACCTGTGGAATTCCTTGCCGCAGAGAGTTGTTGATGCCAGTTCACTGGATATATTCAAGAGGGAGTTAGATTTGACCCTTACGGTTAAGGGGATCAAAGGGCATGGAGAGAAAGCAGGAAAGGGGTACTGAAGGAATGATCAGCCATGAACTTATTGAGTGGTGGTGCAGGCTCAAAGGGCCGAATGGCCTACTCCTGCACCTATTTTCTATGTTTCTATGTACAGGGAAAAGAGATCTTACCTCGATGTGTCCGAGAACACCTGCCTTTGGAGACTGCGCTTCCACAAGGTGGTGATCAATGAAATATGTGAGCTCATCAGGCCACATATGCAGCCTGCCATCAGGACATCAGTGCCGGTCGGGGTCAAGGTCACCACGGCACTGTCGTTCTACGCATCCAGTTCCTTTTGGGCCTCCACGGTCGAGATTTCCCATCTGTCTCACCATGCCACCCATCGCTGCATTAGACAGGTCACGGAGGCCCTGTGCGCTCGAAGGATGGACTTTATCAGCTTCCCCATGACCACGGAGGCTCAGACTGACAGGGCTGGAGCATTCTAAGTTCCTCAGGATGCAATACAGTGCACTCACATCGCCATGCGGGCACCTTTTCAGGACCCAGAGCTTTTTCATAACAGAAAAGGATTTCACTCCCTGAAGGTCCAACTAGTTGTCGACTACAACCAGATCATAATGGCACTGAATGCCAAATGTCCGGGCAGCTTCGTTGAGGCTCACATCCTGCGTGAGAGCACTGTCTCTGCATGTTTAAAAGTCAGCCACAAAGACAACGCTGGATGCTTGGTGATAACCAATATGGCCTAGCCACCTGGCTGACGACCCCCCTGCGTGATACCCACACCGAGGCCGAGAAATGATACAACCGGAGCCACAAAGACACACACAATGTGGTCCACAAAACAATAACTGTGTTTAAGCAGCACTTCAGATGTCTGGACCACTCAGGAGGGGAGCTACATTACAATCCTGAGCAAGTAGGTAAATTCGTGGTCGTGTGCTCCATGCTGCACAATCTGGCTATCAGGAGGAGCCAAGAATTGCTAGAAGGGACTGATGCTCTACCTCTGGAGAGAGAGGAAGAGGATGATGAGGGGCTGGTCACTGACCTAGGGCCAGACAATCAGGCTGGCTATGCAATCATGCCCATGGCCCCCTCCAGACCGCAGGAAAGGGCCCGTGGTGACTACATAGCTGCAAGACTCTTATGTGAGGAACTGATATCTGAACGATTTGCCTGAAAGAACGGTGCTGTGAGTGACAACGCTGACACACTGCTATATGTGTGCAGCTCAGACATCAATGGTGGCCATCATCTTGATGCCAGTTAAAGTTTACATTGATTGAAGTTAAGTTTTATTTGACCCTTTCATGTTCAGGAATCACCAGTGTGTAACGGTCCAGCTATCTGAGACAATGCGCAACAAAGTTTGTTCAATAAAAATTTTTTTTAGACCAACATTGGTCTGAAATCATAAGTATCACGGGCAAAAACGCCCAACCCCCGCCCACACCCCACTTTTTCCACCATTGATATTAATCAAATGGTCAACATGTCCAGCAACACAGAATACAAAGGCAAAGCAGGAGCATGGTCCCCTCCCCCCATACATTACAACAAAAACCCAGATAGAGATATAACAACCATCATCTGCGCACATGCACCTCACTTTCCTTTCCCCCTCTCCTTCTTCTCCCCAACTCTACCCCTTTCCCTCCTCGCTCCACGGCGCCTGGCCGAAGAGCTCCTCAGGCAATGCCTCATTGTGGGGGATGAAGGCAGATGCGGTGGTTGCACGGGTATGGGAACGGGGGTGCCGAGGGGGCAACAGTCTCTGATGCAGAAGCAGGATCTTGGTCCTGCCTCTCATGTCATTCGCAGTGGTGGTGCGGAACCTAGGGGTGGAGTGCCGCGCTCCGGGACCACTGGGAGGCCTGTGCCAGTAGTGTTCCTGGCTATCGCCTCTAGGGCCTCTGCCATCTGCGGAACGTACTCAGTCATGGTGGTCAGCTGCCAGGATATGCCCCCCAATGCTTCGAGGAGCTGGTCGCCAATGTCTACAGTCCTCCTGGGCAACTGTACCATCTCTCCGCTCTCATGTCATGCTCATGGAACAGACCTGTTGCGTCCACGAAACGTTCGCAGAGTCAGCGCCGTCCTGGGGACAAATGGGGTGCCCTGTGGTGAGGTGCTTGGGGCAGGTACCACCAGAGTGGAGGCGGGAATGACCGGAGGACCACTAGATCACCTTGGGGTGAAATGGAGGTTCTCGAAGTCCGCGCACTCATCCATGGAGAACAGACCCAGCGGATTGACGGGCGAGAATCCGAGCTCTTCAGCAGATGTAGGTGAGTCCGGCCCCACGCCCTCACCTTCTGGCCTCTGTGGTCTTGCCTGGGGCTACGCTGTTGGCTGAGCTGCACAACACAAATGAGGTTATTAGAGTGCTAGGGTGACAAGGTGAGTCCAGTGCTACACACAGCATATGCACGACAAAAGCACCACCGCTATCAAGATCATCACAGACATCACATTTCATGACCATCAACACATGGTGGATTGCAATGATTTTCATTAGGCCAGCATTATTTCTAGGACAATTTTAGAAATCATCTATCATATATGATTGTTCGGATATGAGTGGGTGTGGCATCTATTGACTTTACATCACGCAATGGTGTAAGCTTTACTCACGTGGCATCACTTCAGGGTCTGCAAATGTTTCCGTGGCTGTCCGGGGGTGCTTCCCCATGAGTGTGAGCACCCGCTCCTCCATGTCAGTGATGTCGCTGACAACTGGTGGCCCCCCACCTGTTCGCCTCTGCATGGACCTCATCGTCGATAGCTTCTTCTGCAAAAGGTGACGAGACAACATGGCATGAGATCATTGCGTGATATCATTGCTAGATACTGTCAGACACTGATGCAACACATAACCGACTGATGTAATCATGATTATTATGATAATTATCATTCTTTACCTAAAGACATACATCGTGACCGCAGGCTTTGAGTACAATATTCTCGGTAAAAGTGAAAGACCTCACATCTGCTGATAGTCGCTCATGACTGTTACAAATCAAATTATATAAATACATAATACATGTAAATCAATGTAATACTTACTCTTGCGGATCCCACAAGGTCGTTCCATCGTTTGGGGCATTGGTTGCCCTCACGCACCTCGTTGGTCGCCGACGAGACTACCTCTGCTATCTCGGTCCATATCCTCTGGTAGGCCTTTGGGGTGGTCTTTCCACGCCCTCCTTGTGTCACATCACCCCAGCGTGACTCAACCTCCTGCAGGAGGGAGGCATTTGCCTTGTCTGAGAACCTCCTCGCTCTTTTGCGCCCTCCAATGTGCTCCTCTCCCAGCTCACTGCTCTCGCCAGCGTCAGTCTCCACAGTGTGCTGTGATGCCTCCTCCTCTCCCTCCATTATAGGCCAAATTCGGGCAAATATGTGGCTGGTAACAGCTAATTTTTGTTTTCCTATTTGCTCTAAAGCTCTAAACTCTCCTTCCTCCCAAAGCAGCCACACCACACCCACACACGCCTTCAGTCCCTCTCAGCTCCCTCTCTGTCACCTCTTCTGTGCAGGTCATGATGACCCTTGACCTCCTGAATCGCCGGAATCAAGCGTTGCCATGCCGTTGCTAAGGACGGCGACACTTTACGGCAGAAGGTCAGAGAGATTTGACGCTACTGCCCATTTCATGTCGCTCGCGGTAACGCCCAATTTAAAAAATGGAGACTAGGGGCTTTGAGAATGGGCGACAAGCCGACCATCTGAAAACCCATTTTTACCGCCCACGACGAAAATAATGCCCATTTTTGGGCGATCTGCACAAAAGCGTAAAATCAAGCCCTTGGTGTTTCCTGGACAAGTGACCGAACGTCTCTTCGCAGGTACTGATTATGGAGGCCTTGAGGGCAGACCTGGAGCTGTGGGCACTCTGCATCTCTGGGTTATCGAGAGTCGCCAGATTGTCAGAGGGGCTGGCTGTATAGGGCTTTCTTAACAGGGTCTTTGAGTGACTCTGCGTTGATTTTCCTGTGGCATTGTTTTTGTTGCTGTCGCTGTTTTGGGGCTACATTGATGTTAATGACGGAGCAGAAACTAACACGAGATAGGCTAAGATGGCCCCCAGGATGACAGCTCCCTAGGGAGCTGTCTCTGAACAACTTTATCCCTGGCCATCCATTGCCATCCTTCACTCTTTCACCCCCAATCTCCCCCCCACCCTGCCCCCCCCCCCACCCCCTGGCCCTAATAGTGGGTGCATTTCTTACCCCTAAAGTGCATTTTGTTATGTATTTAACGCTTGGCAACCTGTATCACACCACCACCAGAGGGCCCACCTGTTGGAGTCCTAAGGGATCCCAGCATCCCTTGGGAGCACTGTATATAAGCAGGCCACCCACGAGGTACCTGCACTCTGGAGTCTTATTAAAGGAGCTAAGGTCACACTTACTCATTGTTCACATACTCAGTTTCATCCTTTATTATGAGCGTATCAATTGGTGACGAGATAACGAACAACCGCATGAAATTGCAAAGAACAGTCGGTATCCTGAAGAAGTTCTCAGAAGGGGATGATTGGGAGGCCTTCGTGGAGAGACACGACCAATACTTTGTGGCCAACGAGTTGGAAGGGGACGAGAACGCTGCCAAATGAAGGGCGATCTTCCTTACTGTCTGTGGGGCAACAACCTATGCCCTCATGAAGAATCTTCTAGCTCCGGTAAAACCAACAACTAAATCCTATGAAGAATTGTGTATGCTGGTCCGGGAGCACCTAAATCCTAAAGAAAGTGTTCTGATGATGAGGTATCGGTTCTACACGTGTCAAGGTCGGAGGGCCAGGAAGTGGTGAGCTACGTCTCGCAGGACATTGTGAATTTAGGGGATTCCTAGAAAAATGCTGAGACTTTTTTGTGCTTGGCATTGGCTATGAGTTAATCCTTCACAAACTGTTGACTGTTGAAACTCCGAATCTGAACAAAGCCATAATGATAGCCCAGGCATTTATGTCCATCAGCGACAACACCAAACAAATTTCACAGCACAAAGAGGTTTCGGCCAGTACTGTGCACAAAGTAACGTCGTTTTGGAGCAGCAATATACATGGCAAAACGTACACGTCGGCTGCTGCACGACCTCAGATGACCCAGAGTCTGCCATCAATCGTTAATGTGAGGTAGTTAACACCTTGTTGGCATTGTGGAGGTGATCATCGGGCCCATCAATAGCACTTCAAGCACTATGCGTGCAATGGCTGCAGAACAATAAGGCACCTCCAGCGAATGTGCAAACGAGCTGCAAACCACCACGTTGCAGAGGAAGATCGATCCAGGCTGAAGTAGAGACTCGAACCGAGGAGGCAGAAGTGTACAGGGTACACACCTTCACTACAAAATGTCCACCAATAATGTTGAAAGTTGAACTGAATGGAATTCCAGTGTCCATGGAACTGGACATGGTTGCGAGTCAGTCCATAATGAGCAAAACAGCCTTCGACAGGCTGTGGTCAGCCCCATTCACACCAAGCTAAGAACTTACACCTAGGAACTGATCCCTGTAATTGGCAGTGCAGAGGTCAAAGTCTCCTATGACGGAGCAGTGCACGAACTCCCGCTGTGGATTGTGCCAGGGGATGGCCCCACACTGTTTGGCAGAAGCTGGCTGGGAAAAATCCGCTGGAACTGGGACGATATCCGAGCGCTTTCATCCGTCGATGACACCTCATATGCCCAGGTTCTGAGCAGATTTCTATCGTTGTTCGAGCCAGGCATTGGAAGCTTCTCGGGGCGAAAGTGCAGATCCATTTGGTTCCCAGTACGCGACCCATCCATCACAAGGCTTGGGCGGTACCGTACATGATGCGTGAGAAAGTGGAAATTGAGCTGGAGTGAGAAGGCATCATCACGCCGGTGGAATTCAACGAGTGGGCCAATTGTCCCGGTACTTAAAGATGACAGCACAGTCAGAATTTGTGGGGACTATAAAGTAATGATTAATTGTTTTTCGCTACAGGACCAGTACCCGCTACGCAAGACAGATGACCTATTTGCTACCATGGCTGGAGGGAAGACGTTGACCAAGTTGGATCTGACCTCGGAATACATGATGCAGGAGCTGGAGGAATCTTCGAAAGGCCTCAGCTGCATCAACACGCACAAAGGTCTGTTCATCTATAACAGATGCCCGTTCAGGATTTCGTTGGACGCGGCAATCTTCGAACGGAACATGGAGAGCCTGCTAAAGTCGGTTCCTCACACTGTGGTTTTCCAGGACGACGTACTGGTTACAGGTCGGGACACCATTGAGCACTTGCAGAATCTGGAAGACGTTCTTAGTCGGTTGGATCACGTGGGACTCAGGTTGAAATGCTCGAAGTGTGTTTTCCTGGCGCTGGAGGTCGAGCTCTTGGGAAGAAGAATCGCGGCAGACGGCATCAGACCCATCGACGCCAAGACGGAGGCCATCAAGAACGCGCCGAGACCACAGAACGTGATGGAGCTGCGGTCGTTCCTGGGACTCCTCAACTATTTGGGTAATTTCCTACCTGGGTTAAGCACCTTGCTAGAACCCTTACATGTGCTACTGCACAAGAGAGACGACTGGGTATGGGGGAATTCACAAGAGGCTGCCTTTGAGAAAGCCAGAAATCTGTTGTGTTCAAACAAACTGTTTGTCCTGTATAACCCATGTAAACGATTAGTGCTAGCTTGCGATGCGTCGTCATACGGGGTCGGATGTATGTTACAACGGGCTAACAAATCAGGGATTTTGCAACCGGTCCCTTCTGCGTCCAGGAGTTTGTCCAAGGCCGAAAGGGCCTACAGCATGATTGAAAAAGAGGCTCAAGCGTGCGTTTACGGGGTAAAAAAAATGCCCAAATACTTGTTTGGCCTCAAGTTCGAGCTTGAAACTGACCACTAGCTGCTCAGATCCTAATTCTCTGAGAGCAAAGGCAATGACACCAATGCCTCTGCCGCATCCAAAGATGGGCGCGCACGCTGTCGGCATACAACTATGTAATCCACCACAGACTGGGCACAGAGAACTGTGCTGAGGCTCTCAGTCGGCTACCATATCCCACCACCGGGGTGGAAATGGCATAGCCTGCGGACTTGCTCATGGTAATGGATGCATTCGAAAATGAAAAGTCACCCGTTACGGCCCACCAAATCAGGACCTGGACCAGCCAGGATCCTTTACTGTCCTTGGTAAAAAAATTGTGTCCTCCATGGGAGCTGGTCCAGTGTCCCAGTGGAGATGCAGGAGGCGATTAAACCATTCCACAGGCACAAAGACAAAATGAACTTGCAGGCGGACTGTCTGTTGTGAGGTAATCGCGGGTTTTGCCCAAGAAAGGCAGAGAAACGTTTATTTATGACCTACACAGTACCCACCCAGGCATTATAATGCTGAAAACCATAGCCCGATCCCATGTGTGGTGGTCCGGCATCGACTCAGATTTAGCATCATGCGTGCGCCAGTGCAACACTTGCTCTCAGCTAAGCAATGCACCCAGAGAGGCACCGCTAAGTTTGTGGTTGTGGCCCTCCAAACCGTGGTCGAGGATCCACGTGGACTATGCGGGCCCATTTCTAGGCAAAATGTTCTTGGTTTTCGTGGATGCTTATTCAAAATGGATAGAATGTGTAATAATGTCTGTAAGCACATCCAACCCCACCATTGAAAGCCTACGAGCCATGTTTGCCACACAAGGCCTGCCTGATGTCCTAGTCAGCGACAATGGGCCGTGTTTCACCAGTGCTGAATTCAAGGAATTCATGACCCGCAATGGGATCAAGCACGTCACATCTGCCCCGTTCAAGCCCGCATCCAACGGCCAGACAGAACGTGCAGTTCAGACCATCAAGCAAAGCTTGAAATGTGTGTCAGAAGGCTCCCTGCAGAGCCGGCTGTCCCGAGTGCTGCTCAGCTACCGCACCAGACCCCACTCGCTCACCGGGGTTCCCCCAGCCGAGCTGCTCATGAAAAGGGCGCTCAAAACAAGGCTCTCTCTTGTCCATCCTGATCTCTATGATCACGTGGAGGGCAAGCGGCATCAACAAAGTATGTACCATGACCGCGCAAATTTGTCACACGATATTGAGATCAATGATCTTGTGTTTGTACTCAATTATGGACAAGGTCCCAAATGGCTCACTGGCACGGTCATGGCCAAAGTGGGGAGTATAGTGTTTCAGGTCAAATTGGCCAATGGACTAACGTGCAGAAAACATTTGGACCAAATGAAATTGAGGTTCACCAACAGCTACGAACAACCCGAAGAAGACACCACCAGCTTCGACCCTCCAACACACACACAAGTTGCAACTGACATCATGGTTGATCACAAAGCTGAACTCACCATCCCCAGCAGCCCGGCAAGGCTGGCTGCCCAGCAGCCCAGTGAAGAACCAACCAACTCACCCACACCCGCATTTGTACCGAGACAATTAACAAGGGAGCGAAAAGCCCCAGGTCGTCTCACCCTGTAAATAAGTGTACTATTAACTTTACGAGGGAGTGATGTTATTTATTTAACCCTTGGCAACCTGTATCACACCACCACCAGAGGGCCCACCTGTTGGAGTCCTAAGGGATCCCAGCATCCCTTGGGAGCACTGTATATAAGCAGGCCAGCAACGCGGTACCTGCACTCTGGAGTCTTATTAAAGGAGCTAAGGTCACACTTACTCATTGTTCACAGTACTCAGTTTCATCCTTTATTATAAGAACATAAGAACATAAGAATTAGGAACAGGAGTAGGCCATCTAGCCCCTCGAACCTGCTCCGCCATTCAACAAGATCATGGCTGATCTGGCCGTGGACTCAGCTCCACTTACCCGCCCGCTCCCCATAACCCTTAATTCCCTTATTGGTTAAAATTATGAGCGTATCACATTTCTTACCGCTAAAAACCATGCTGCAAGTGCAGCTACCTGAGCCCACTGCTCATCCCCTAACCATGCCTGCTCCTTACCTCCATCTGTGAGTGCCGGATTTACCACCCAGATCGATCTTCCAGCCTAGCGGACCTTCCTGCCACCAAGACTTTCGCTCCCCCACTGGATACGGCTGACTCAGCTGCTCCTCTTGCCTTTAACAAATCCGTGCTGACTTTCATTGAACATTTCCAGCTCATATTTTTAAAAACAATTGTCTTCTGCTGTGATTGCCTGCTCTCCTGACAGAGCAGCAAGGTTAATAGAAAATAAAGATTTTTAAAGATCTGTGTAGTGTATGTGCACTCATACAAAACTCTATGCCAGCCAATGGAGGCAGTTACTGGGTTAGAGAGAAAAAGAAAACTGCAAATACTGAAAGAAAATGAAATCAAAACAGCAGATGCTGGAAATACACAACAGCCCCATCAGCATTTGTATAGAGAAAAAACCTGGTTCGAGACTCCGTGTTAGACTGTATACCCTAGGTCGTCCCTTGCCTCTGATGGAATTAGAAAGTTCTGCATCATCCCTGTTCCATCAAGATAACCGATTACTGAATTCCATGGAGGAGCTCTTGTAACTGATAATTATTTATATTAAAAAAATGTTATTAAATACCTCCCCCCAGCTCCAATCCCACTCCACTCCCAACCAATGATGCAGGGAGTAAATGTACTGCCAGATGTAGCCCCAAGCCATACAAACCAAAGGGTCGCAGTCCAAGCTGAATTAGATGACCTCAGCCAGAGTGGTAATTAGCTACCCTTGAGCTAGGTGAAGGGTGTGTGGGCAGGGGCAGAGATGGGAAGGTGGGAAATTAGCCAGGGCTCTTAGTCCTGTTTGTTATCCACTGACCTCTGCTGGAAAGTGAACATCTGTTAGCATTGGCTGATAACATGATCAGGCTCGATTGGTGGCATTAGGTGAGAACATAGTCAGGCTCAGCTGTTGGCATGGTCTGAGAATGAGATCAAGCTCATTTGTAACCCTCCCACAGTTGAATAGCCTACCGATTATTCAGACTCATAAATGAAGGATAGCCACTTGGGTACAGTACAGGAGGCCAACTGTGCAATGGTAACCCTAGGTGGCTTATACTCCTCTTCCTATAAATTTCAATTTTCTAATTTGAGTTGCCATAGCAACTTTTTAAATCACTGTTCTGAATTGGCAGAGGTCATTTTAATCCTCTTCGTTAATGTGATTTTTTTAGATCAAAATGAGCTTTTGAATGTGTATTGTATCACTGATAATCCTAATAGAACTTCAGCAAGATAGAAATGTGCAAGAAGTCACAAAAATTTAAAATGTATTCAGCTGTATTGTGGGTTAAGTTCATGGACCCACCCTGTAAAGTCCTTACTCCACAGTATGAAACCACACGAGGCACATGCTGGGGACAAGGTCACTCTGTGACCTTAACTCTTTATTCACAGGATTCCAAAAACGATGACCCTGCGTGGGACCTCCCTTTTTATACCTGTGTGATCAGGTAAGGAATGTCTCCCACAAGTTCACCCTTGTAGTCAAGGTGTGTATCTAGGTTGAGTGTATACAGTAATATTGTGGTTACATATATGACACACCCTACACAGGCATAGTAATGCCTCTTGAACACACTCGCCCAACCGATACAGACATGTGTAGCCCATCCTTTTCTTTTAGTTTTTGATTGTGCTCATCAAGGCAAAAAGTGTTAGTGCTGCAATTTTAGCATCAAGCACTCCTACGTTGGGTATAGCATAGCTAGATATAGAGTAAAGCTCCTTTACTCTGCCCTAATAACATGCATCGGAACCTAACTTTTGAAGTGCACCCCATGTGGTTTCTCTAAGTGATATTTGAACCAATGTCATATAGGTGGAATGTCAATATCTAACTCATGGTACATGTCTGCATACATACTGGTCTTTGTGCAGGCATTGTGCCAACTTGTAGCTTCATACCCACCCTTGTACAGTCAATGTACCAGATTAGAAATATTATCACCCTTGGCAAGTACTGTACCAACTTGCACCTATATTCCCACCCTTGTACAGACATTTGTGTCATCCTTGAGATAGATACATGCTCATTGTGTCAGGATGGATTGCAGGCGTCAGTGAACTCGGGAGAGAAAGTTGGGATGGAGCAACGAGCCACCCCTACACAGGTATTTTCATTTCTCTGTTTTTGTTAAGACAAGTTCTGTCAGTACACTTTCAGGAATGTAAACCAAACCCAGGGCAGCACCGCCTTAAACATACCTGTAAAATCAAGCTAAAACTGCACCCTGTTAATGGGTTAGTTAAAAGCTCAAAACTGCGATCACAAAATCAAAAAATAATTATGGATGAGGAGAACCATTCAACCCATATTAGTTCAGCCTTCCTGAAGCATCTCCCATTGCCATATCAAATTATTTCTTAAATTCATTGCATCCACTTTATCTGGAAGTCTGTTTCAAGTGTTGATCCCTTTTTGTGTAAAGAAGAACATCCTGGTATCAATCCTATAGTTACCTTTTAATAATTTTAATCGGTGTCTCCTTAACCTACTCCCACAACTTAAAGTAATATTCTGAACTTAGCTTTTCCACATGGTTTATCATCTCATACACCTCTAAGATCGCCTTTTAAATGTCTCCTTTCCAGGTTGTAAAGAGAAATTTAAAAATTTCTTCTGGGATGTGGGCGTCGCTGGTAAGGCCAGCATTTGTTGCCCATCCCTAATTGCCCTTGAAAAGATGGTGGTGAGTCCCCTTCTTGGACTGCTGCAGTCCTTGTGGTAAAGGTATTCCCACATTGCTGTTAGGGAGGGAGTTCCAGGATTTTGACCCAATAACAATGAAGGAATGGTGATATATTTCCAAGTCAGGATGGTGTGTAAGTTGGAGGGAAACTTACAGGTGATGGTGTTCCCATGCTCCTGCTGCCCTTGTCCTTCTAGGTGGTAGAGGTCACGGATTTGGGAAGTGCTGCTGAAGAAGCTGTGGCGAGTTCCTGCAGTGCATCTTGTAGATGATACACTGCAGCTACGGTGTGCTAGTGGTGGAGAGAGTGAAGGTTTACAGTGGTGGATTGGGTGCCAATCAAGTGGTTGCTTTGTCCTGGATAGTGTCAAGCTTCTTGAGTGTTGTTGGAGCTGCACTCATCCAGGCAAGTGGAGAGTATTCCATCACACTCCGGACTTGTGCTTTGTAGATGGTGGAAAGGTTTTGGGGAGTCAGGAGGTGAGACACTCGCCACAGAATACCCAGCCTCTGACCCGCTCTTGTTGCCACAATATTTGCGTGGCTGATCCAGTTAAGTTTCTGGTCAATGGTGACCCCCAGGATGTAGATGGTGGGGGATTTGGCGATGGTAATGCTGTTAAATATCATGGGGAGATGGTTAGACTCTCACTTGTTGGAGATGGTCATTGCCTGGCACTTGTGAGGTGTGAATTGATGCATTTTGGTAGAAAGAATAAGGAAAGGAAATATAAACTAAAGGGTACAATCCGAAAGGGGATGCATGAAGAAAGAGACCTGGGAGCATATGTGCACAAATCATTGAAGGTGGCAGGACAGGTTAAGAAAGCTGTTGAAAAAGCTTACAGGATCCTGGACTTCATGAATAAAGGCATAGAGTACACAAGTGTGGATACTATGATGAAACTATACAAAACACTGGTTCGGCCTCAACTGGAGTATTGTGTCCAATTCTGGGCACCACACTTTAGAAAGGATGTGAAGGCTTTAGAGATGGTGCAGAAAAGATTTACAAGAATGATTCCAGGGATGAGGGACTTCAGTTACGTGGATAGACTGGAGAAGCTGGGGTTGTTCTCCTTAGAGCAGAGAAGATTGAGAGGAAATTTGATAGAGGTGTTCAAAATCATGAGGGATCTAGACAGAGTAGATAGAAAGAAACTGTTCCCATTGGCAGAAGGGTCGAGAACCAGAGGACACAGATTTAAGGTGATTGGCAGAAGAACCAAAGGTGACATGAGGAAAAGCTTTTTTACGCAGCGAGTGGTTAGGATCTAGAATACACTGCCTGAAAGGGTGGTGGAGGCAGACTCAATCATGGCTTTCAAAATGGAATTGGATAAGTACCTGAAAGATAAACATTTGCAGGGCTACGGGGAAAAGGCGGGGGAATGGGACTAGCAAAGAGCCGGCACGGACTTAATGGGTCGAATGGCTTCTTCCCTGCTGTAACCATTCTATGATTCGATGACTGTTACTTGCCACTCATCATCCCAAGCCTTAATGTTTTCCAGGTCTTGCTGCATGCAGGAATGGACTGCTTCCTTTTCTAAGCAGTTGTGAATGGAACTGAACACTGCGCAATCATCAGTGAACATCCCCACTTCTGACCTTATGATGGAGGGAAGATCATTGATGAAGTAGCTGAAGCTGGTTGGGCCGAGGACACTGCCCCAAGGAACTCCTGCAGCGATGTCCTGGGACTGGAATAATTGACCTCCAACAACAACCATCTTCCTTTGTGCTAGGTATGACTCCAGCCAGTTTTCCCCCTGATCCCCCCTGACTTCAATTTTACTAGGGCTCCTTGATGCCACACTTGGTCAAATGCTGCCTTGATATCAAGGGCAGTCACTCTCACCTCACCTCTGTAATTCAACTCTTTTGTCCATGTTTGGATCAAGACTGTAATGAGGTCTGGAACTGAGTGGTCCTGGCAGAACTCAAACTGGGCATCGGTGAGCAGGTTGTTGCTGAGTAAGTGTCGCTTGATAGCACTGTCAGTGACATCTTCTATCACTTTGCTGATGATTGAGAGTAGACTGACGGGGCGGTAATTGGCCAGATTGAATTTGTTGTGCTTTTTGTGGACAGGACATACCTGGGCAGTTTTCCACAATGTCGGGTCATGTTGCAGCTGTACAGGAACAGCTTGGCTAGAGGCGCGGCTAATTCTGAAGTACAAGTCTCACCACAGCCGGGCTGTTGTCAGGTCCTATAGCCTTTGCTGTATCCAGTGCACTTAACCTTTTCTTGATATCCCCTGGAGTGAATCGAATTGTCTGAAGATTGTCTTCTGTGATGGTGGGGATGTCAGGAGGAAGCCGATATGAATCATCCACTCAGCATTTCTGGCTAAAGATGGTTGCAAATGCTGGGCTCCAACATCATTGAGAATGGGGTTATTCATGGAGCCTGCACCTCCCGTTAGTTGCTTATAGCTGTTCATTTAATTAACATTTAATTAAACCACATTAACCACTAATAGTGGGGGAGAAACATTTTAGTTGGCTTATTACAAGGTGCAAAGCACTGACTTTCAATTAAATCTTTTAAAAAGTTGCTGACACTTTCACTGACATATTTCAGAAATATCTGACTAACTCAGAGTCAGATATCTGAGTGAGAGAGGAATTGACCTGCATTGCTCCTGATTTCTGGGCGCTAAATGAGTACTTGGGGGATGAATTTAGCATCTGTACTGGATTCTTTGGAGCTCCTCACACCTTTCCCATAATGGAAACATTAGAAAAAAAGGAATGAAATAATCCCACATAACAACATGATTGGAAAATTAAAGAAAAAAAGACTTGCATTTATATAGCGCCTTTCATGACCATTGGGTGTCTCAAAGCGCTTTACAGCCAATGAAGTACTTTTGGAGTGTAGTCACTGTTGTAATGGCACCTCCAACAATGCATTACTCCCTCAGCACTGCATTGGAGTAACAGTGTAAGGATATTAGTAACACAGAAAATACTGATCAGTGTTAATTCTACTTATAGAATTTCCCCCCAGAATTTTCTCTTCTCTCATGAATAGGGTGACTCATGCTGGAACAAAAATGCTGACAACCTCCTAGAGCCTCAACCAAGTGACCATGATTCACCTGCAAGTCTGGAATGCTGTTTGACTCTGGACTATATACAGCAGACACCTCAAAGCGCTGGAGAAGTGCCACCAGTGCTGCCTCCGCAAGATCCTGCAAATCCATTGGCAGGACAGATGCACCAAGGTCAGTGTTCTCGCTCAGGCCAATATCCCCAGCATCGAAGCATTGATCACGCTCGATCAGCTACGCTGGGCGAGCCACATCGTCTGCATGTCCGATACGATACTCACAAATCAAGCGCTCTACGCGGAGCTTCGACACAGCAAACGAGCCCCCGATGGGCAGAGGAAATGCTTCAAGGACACTCTCAAAGCCTCCTTGACTCCTGGGAATCCCTGGCCCACGAACATCCAAAGTGGAGGAAGCGCATCCGGGAGGGTGCTGAGCACCTCGAGTCCCATCGCCGAGAACAAGCAGAAACCAAGAGTAGACAGTGGAAGGAGCGTGCATCAACCCAGGCTCACCGATCACCCTTTCCTTCAACCACTGTCTGCCCCACCTGTGACAGAGACTGGAGGTCCCGCATTGGACTCCTCAGTCACCTGACAACTCACATTTAGAGTGGAAGCAAGTCATCCTCGACTCCGAGGAACTGCATATGATGATGATGATGATGATGATGATGATGACTCTGGAGGAGAATCTTGTTTGATTTTGTCCTTATCCAGTGCTACATCAGCTCTAAAGGGCAGCTCGCCAATTGGGGGTGAGGGGGCGGACAGGAAACACGGCAGCTCCACCGCGGATGTCATCAAAGGGGGAAAGTAATGCCGGGGGAGTGGCCAGATAATCTTCCTACCCCTACAAAATTGATTTTTAGAAAAGTACTCATACTGTTGTCCGAGTGGCCTCCGGCGGTCCCTTTAAGGATACTCTAGCCGCAAGTTTCCCTAAAGAAGAAAAATGGTGTTAACTTACCTGAACACCCATTTTTTTTTGGCCCCTCAGCGCTGAAAATAAAAACTCATGGTTTCTCCACCATATGCGCACCCTCTGGTGCCGGCGCTACCCGATCCAACTCTGCAGGACAGAGCCTCCAATGTGCACTGAAACCGCACAGCGCATGCGATGAAAAAAAAGAAAAAAATGCTTTTACCCACTGCGCATGCGCATTGCGCATGTGCACAAAAGAAAAGACCCATTTGCACAGGCACATTAGAAAGTATTAAGACAACAGCACATGTGGGGACTGTGTGGATCATCACTGAGAATCCATTGGTGGCAGAGGTAGATTCGCAGGTAGGAAAAACAGCTTCGTTCGGGAGATGGCTGCAATGGAACTGCGCAGAGAAGGTGAAAGGGCCAGGGATGGAGAAGGGGAAACCGTAAGGGCGAAGAGATTTCACGCGGAAAAATTGAGCCCCTGGTAGACTTAATCGCGAGTAGATGGGGAGTTCTTGAAAACAAGGGGAGCTTCGGAAAAAATAAGCTTAAATCGTCTATACTCACGAAAGTTTGGGACCAGGTCACAGTCGGGTTTAATGGAATGTCCATGACCCTGAGAACCGGTGCACAGCTGAAGAAGTGGTGGCAGGATCTTGGACAAGCAGTGACTATAAGTAATACGTTAAACTTACATTTATTTGGGCTTAAAAATAAGTATATTTATGCACTGCAATAACATCTGTAAATGTGATTTGTGTGCATGTGTGTGCACGCGTGTGTTCAGAAGGACCTGCTCTTAAAAAGTTCCATTTGTAACTTTGCAGAAGATGGTGTCACAGATCAATCGAGAATGGTCACAAATTGGAGGAGGTCCACCAAGTAGGCTGCAACTAACAGCCGGGGAGTAGAGGATAGTGTCAATGATTAAATGCCACAGGAGAAGACCAACAATCAATGCTATTGGTCTAAATGATACAGGGACGTGTTCCAGTACTAAGGTGTTCATGGCTCCTGCCTTGTTCTGGGTCACTGATGCATGCAACGAAGGACCATGGTGCATATATCAGTGACCCTCATCCTGTCTGGATCCATGAACAACTTATTCTTATTGTCCACCTAAGCATTCCAACACTCCGAAACTCCATTAAAGCATACAAGTTTGATGGTGGGAATATTTAATAACCATTATGTAATGACCACCTAAGCACTCCAACACTCCTTTGAAACATAAAAGATTTGTGGTGGTAACATTTAATATAAATTATTTATTTTCCACTTAAGCACTCCAATACGCTATAAAAACCTAAAAGATTTGTGGTGGGATTATTTTTTTCAATGTAATGTTCCACCTTTAATAGAGATCACTGCTGCTTGCCTTTGAGCCTGGAGTGTCTTGCACTGTCCTTTGTGTGCAGATCTTCGGCCTGGGCTAGCAGCAGCTCCATTCGACATCCAACAGAGTGGGGAGAAGGCTGCACTGGATCCTAGATGAAGAAGAGGATTGCTATGCTGAGTCTTCATTTTTGGAACTTTAAAATGTTTTCCCTCAACTATTTGGAGTATTTTGGGTCATGAGGCCATCGTTAGGAAAAGGTAAATATTTTTTTTTTTTGCCATCATTCTTTTTTCATCGCAGGAACATCAGTATGGGTAAGTTTATATTTATTTTTTTATTTTATACCTGCTTATAGTTAAAATTTGGTTTTTAAATTGCTTCAAAGTTTAATTGTAAGATAAATGGAAGTCCCTCTGGCCAGGGATAGGAACGGGCCAGCGCGGATTCTCTAACTGCAGGTAAGGGTTTTTCCTTCGGTGCTTCTCGGGTCGCTGCGCCGGTTTAAAAAATGTTGTTGGTGGAGCAGGTTTGCCTTATGTAAAGAAATGGTGCAGAACCTTCTTTTACAGGTACTCCAGCGCCAGAATGTTTGGCACCAAACATTCTGGCGCTGTTAGTAGACACCAACGCCCCAACACTGGGGAATCGTTGGACTAAGCTTTGGCGTAAAAAAAATTCACTGCAAAATTGGGGCAAGTCGATCCTGTTCCACCTATATATTAATGAAGCTCTCGCTTTGCTTTGGGCAGGAGCACTGGCCACCTAAAGCAAGGTTCGCTCCAAACTTGAAGCAAACGTCAGGCGACAAATAAGTAGGACTTTCACTTTCAAATTTTCATCTTTCTACTGGCCCTGTCCCACTGAAAACTGTGGTGGTATTGAAGTGAGAACCACCCCTCCATTCCCCTTGGTATGTAGTTATCAGCTTTTGAGAAGCTGTTGGTCAGATTTTGCTAGTTTTCTAGGTTGGCAAGTACGGATGCACTGGACCGGATCACTTATGCAGCTACTAGCACAGGCAAATCAGGCTGAGTACAACATCATTTGTTGGCCTCAACTGCAATAATAGATCTGTTTGAACAGGTTGAGACGATTTAAATTTGAGCTGCTCTACTGCCAATAAGTCTAGCTACTGGTGCTGAGATGTATGAATTAATCCACTTAGCTGGCAAAAAATCCTCCCCAAAAATACACAAAAAAACAAGCTTTTTTTTATTGATTTGCACATTCCCTTTTTTTTGGTCTGCATTGTCGCTTCTGATTTTAAATCGCATAGAGAAAATGATGCATCATGATATTGTCAACAGACCATTTCCTGCCAGATGCCAAAAAGTTAACTCATTTCCTCCTACAGTACAATAAGTAGTCACTGTGGGGAATGGTAATGTACTGTTCTTATTATCTCAGTATCCCACTTCCATTCATATTAAACACCTGTACATGTCTTATAAATCCTGTTGGATACAGTATTGAATTCTTCTCAATAACATTGGCATGGAATAACGATAAAGAAATAAAATAAACATTTGCATTTGTATCGTGCCTTTCACAACCTCAGGATGTCCCAAACATTTTACAGCCAATTAAGTACTTTTGAAGTGTAGTCATTGTTGTAATGTAGGCAACACGGCAGCCAATTTGCAGACAGCAAGATTCCACAAACAGCAGTGTGATAATGATCAGATGATCTGTTTTAGCGGTGTTGATTGAGGGATAAGTATTGTTGTGCCAGTAACAGGGCAGATTCTCCTTTTCTCTTATTTTTTTTCATGTGTAGACCCTCTGGTAAGCCGCTCACCAGCGGCCAGCCAACTCCCCAATGATGCTCCTGCAACAAGCTCTGCAACCCAGAATGATACCCTGACTTCAAGGGTTGAGCTACGAGGAGAGATTACACAAATTAGGGTTGTATTCCCTAGAATTTAGAAGGTTAAGGAGTGATCTGATTGAAGTTTTCAGGCTATTAAGGGGAACAGATCGGGTAGATAGAGATAAACTATTTCCGTTGGTTGGGGATTCTCGGACTCGGGGGCATGGTCTAAAAATTAGAACCAGACCTTTCAGGAGGGAAATTAGGAAACACTTCTACACACAAAGGGTGGTAGAAGTTTGGAACTCTCTTCCAAAAATGCCAATTGATGCTAGATCAATTGTTAATTTTAAATCGGAGATTGATAGCTTTTTGCTAAACAAAGGTATTAAGGGATAAGAACATAAGAAATAGGAACAAGAGTAGGCCATTTGGCCTCTCAAACCTGCTCCGCTATTTAATAAGATCATGGCTGATCTCATCTTGGGCTCAGTTCCACTTCCCTGTCCGCTCCCTATAACCCTTCACTGCCTTATCATTCAAAAATCTGTCTTTCTCCACCTTCAATGACCCAGCCTCCACAGCTCTGTGGGGCAGAAAATTCCATAGATTTACGACCCTCTGAGAGAAGAAATTCCTTCTCAACTCAGTTCTAAATGGGTGACCCCTTATTCTTAAACTATGCCCTCTTGTTCTAAATTCCCCCATGAGTGGAAACGTCCTCTTTGCATCTATCTTGTTGAACCCCCTCAGTATCTTATATGTTTCAATAAGATCACCTCTCATTTTACTAAACTCCAATAGGCCAAAGGCGGGTACATGGAATTAGGTCACAGATCAGCCATGATCTCATTGAATGGCAGAACAGGCTCGAGGGGCTAAATGGCCTACACCTGTTCCTATGGGCCCAAGTTTCGGGCCGCGCCTAGAACAGCGCAGCCCCGACCTGGACGCCTGTTTTTCGCGCCACAAAGTGCGCCTAAAAAAAACTTACAGATTCTCCGGCTCCCTGCTGGTCCTCTGGAGCCGGGCGCGGTGCAGCACGAGCTGTAGGGGGCGGAGCTAGGTCCCTGCGCTGTAAACAGTGCCGGGACCTCTGCACATGCGCGCTACAGTGGACGCGCATGTGCAGTAGCTCCAGGCGTCCAAAACTGTGAGGGAGGGGCCCGAAGCACGCAGCCCCTAGCCCTGGCCAAATGGCCTCACTGGGGCTGCGTGCATCAGGCTGCCTCCCACGCCCAGCTCATGCTTACTCCGGACCCGACTCCCGCTCCCCCCCCCCGCCCCCGACCCGACCCGACCCCCGGACTGCACCCGACCCGCGCTTCCCCCCCCCCTCACCCGACCTGCGCTCCCCACCCGACCTGACCTCCCTTTCCCTCCTTCCCTCCCTCCTTCCCCCCGACCCGAACCGACCTCCCTCCCACTACCCCAACCCGACCCGCGCTCCCTCCCCGCCCCCGGACCCGACCCAACCCGGCCCCACGGACTGGACCCGACCCGACCTCCCTCTGCCCCCACCTCCCTCCGACCCTACCCGACCCTACCCGACCCGCGCTCCCTCCCTCCCCCTCCCCCCTCCCGAACCAACCTGACCTCCCTCCTCCCCCCCCCCGACCCGACCTGTGCTCCCGACCACCACCCACCACCCCCGCCGGACCCGACCCGACCTCCCTCCGCCCCCCCCAACCCGACCCGCGCTCCCGACCCCAACCCCGGACCCCGGACCCGACCCAACGCCACCTATCTGTAAATCTGGTGCTGGTGACGGGCCCTGCCCGAAGTCTTGGGCCCGGCCGGGCCCAGCCCATTCAGCCTCCCTCCCCCTTCTCCTTTCCCCTCCCCCCGCTTCTCCTTTTACCCCCCCTTCTCCTTTCCCCCCTTCCCCCTTCTCCTTTCCTTTCCCCCCCGCTCCTTCCCCTTTCCTTTCCCCTCCCTCTCCTTCCCCTTCTCCTCTACCTCCCCTTTCCCCTTCTCCTCTCCCCCTTTCCCCTTCTCCTCTCCCCCCTTTCCCCTTCTCCTCCCCCTCCCCTTCTCCTCCTCCCCCTCCCCTTCTCCCCCCCTCCCCTTCCCCACTTCCCCTTCTCCTCCTCCCCCTCCCCTCCCCCTTCCCCCATCCCTCCCCCTTCCCTCCCTTCCCCTCTGCCTCCCTCCCCTCCCCCTGCCTCCCTCCCCTCCCCCTGCCTCCCCCCCCTCCTCCCACTCCCCTCGCTGTCAGAAACACAGACACTGACAGACAGAGAGTGACAGACACACACAGACAGACAGACAGAGAGATAGAGACACTGACAGAGACACACTGGGGAGGGGGCATCCCAGCACGCTGTTGGAGGGCTCCCGGTGCTGCAGTCGGTAAGTAGAAAATGTTTTATTTATTGATTTAAAAAAATATATTTCTTATTAATTTTTTTTGATTGATTTATTGGTTGATTTATTGATGTTTTTATCATTTATTATTGATGATGGCTCTTTATTTGTAAAACTGAAGTGTTTAATGTTTGTAAACTTCCCTTTAAACACCCCCCCCCCCGCCCCACCATTCCCTATGCCTGATTTGTAACCTACGCCTGATTTTCTAAAGTGTAGACAAGGTTTTTTCGAGCGTACAAAAATCTTCACTTACTCCATTCTAAGTTAGTTTGGAGTAAGTTTTCACTGCCGAAACTTTGAAAACAGGCGTAAGTGGCCGGACACACCCCCTTTTGAAAGAAAAATTCTGTTCCAAAGTGAAACTGTTCTAACTGACTAGAACTGGAGCAAACTAAATGCCGAGAATTTGAATTTCTAAGATACTCCGTTCTACACCAGTTGCTCCAAAAAATCAGGAGCAACTGAGGCCGAAACTTGGGCCCTATGTTCCTAACCACCACTGTCAGGTTTAAGAGCCTACATCTACTGCCTCCCATTACACCTGATCTTCCTTCTGCCGTGTAACCCAAATTTCCCCACCACAAAGAAGTTCACTTGCTGCTAGAAGTTGGGGGAAAAAAACAAGCAATAAAAAGAAACATCAGAAAAAAGGAAGGAGAGAAAAAGTAAACAAAACAGTGCGAGGAAAAAACTGATGAAAAATGATTGCTACATCAAATGGAAAAGGGCAACTGCAATGGAGTAAGATGTCAGTAAAATATAAAAAAAGAGGAAGTTAGGAAACTGAAAATGCTGGGAACCTTCACTTCTGTTTTTATTACAGATTTCCAGCATCCACAGCATGTTGAAATTAAGAAACTGATGCCATGCTGTGACCAACAGCCCAGCCAGCCAACACCAGACCCCTACATCAATTGCTATTAGTCTACTGTCCCACCGAGCTGAATAACTGCAAGAAAGCATTCCAGTACAACCCTACACCTGAGGAGAGCCATGAATAAATGGCAAACATCCATCTAAAGAAAATCCAAGCTCAAAAGGAACTGCTCTCCTTCCCCTCTGCACCATCAGCCATGAGGAGTCCCAATTCAGAGCTAATATATAATGGAATAACCTGCCTATGTCACTCCTGTTTAGGGCGAATACAATAAAGATGAATATTTTCCACCACCTTCTCTGCCGATTTAAGTTGCTGCCTTTCGAGGTGCTAGCTTAATAATTCCGTGACTTGGACAGTCACAAGTTCCTTTGGATCGAGAACATGCCGTGAATATACCTCAGATGCTTCCAGCTCCCAAAATGGGGTTCAGAATGCTTAATTTCATATACTATTATTGGGAAGGCCAGACTCAAGTAATTGTGGCCTGGTTGCTAGCTCCCCAGTAAAACCTGTGGCTGAAAACTGAGGCTGGGACCTCCCTTCCAATCCCTCTTCACAGATTATCATTCATAGAAACATAGAAACATAGAAAATAGGTGCAGGAGCAGGCCATTCGGCCTTTCGAGCCTGCACCACCATTCAATAAGATCATGGCGATCATTCCCTCAGGACCCCTTTCCTGCTTTCTCTCCATACCCCTTGATCCCTTTAGCCGTAAGGGCCATATCTAACTCCCTCTTGAATATATTCAATCAACCGGCATCAACAACTCTCTGCGGCAGGGAATTCCACAGGTTAACAACTCTCTGAGTGAAGAAGTTTCTCCTCATCTCAGTCCTAAATGGCCTACCCCTTATCCTAAGACTGTGTCCCCTGGTTCTGGACTTCCCCATCATCGGGAACATTCTTCCCGCATCTAACCTGTCCAGTTCCATCAGAATCTTTTCAGTTTCTATGAGATCCCCTCTCATCCTTCTAAACTCCAGTGAATACAAGCCCAGTTGATCCAGTCTCTCCTCATATGTCAGTCCCGCCATCCCGGGAACCTTCGCTGCACTCCCTCAATAGCAAGAACGTCCTTCCTCAGATTAGGAGAACAAAACTGAACACAATATTCCAGGTGAGGCCTCACTAAGGCTCTGTACAACTGCAGTAAGGCCTCCCTGCTCCTATATTCAAATCCCCTAGCTATGAAGGCCAACATACCATTTGCCTTCTTCACCGCCTGCTGTACCTGCATGCCAACTTTTAATGACTGATGAACCATGACACCCAGGTCTCGTTGCACCTCCCCCTTTCCTAATCTGCCGCCATTTAGATAATATTCTGGCTTCGTGTTTTTGCCACCAAAGTGGATAACCTCACATTTATCCACATTATACTACATCTGCCATGCATTTACCCACTCACCTAACCTGTCCAAGTCACCCTGTAGCCTTTTAGCATCCTCCTCACAGCTCACCGCCACCCAGCTTAGTGTCATCTGCAAACTTGGAGATATTACACTCAATTCCTTCATCTAAATCATTAATGTATATTGTAAAGAGCTGGGATCCCAGCACTGAGCCCTGCGGCACTCCACTAGTCACTGCCTGCCATTCTGAAAAGGACCCGTTTATCCCGACTCTCCGCTTCCTGTCTGCCAACCAGTTCTCTATCCACGTCAGTACATTACCTCCAATACCACATACTTTAATTTGCACACCAATCTCTTGTTTGGGACCTTTCAAAAGCCTTTGAAAGTCCAAATACACCACATCCACTGGTTCTCCCTTGTCCACTCTATTAGTTACATCCTCAAAAAATTCCAGAAGATTTGTCAAGCATGATTTCCCTTTCACAAATCCATGCTGACTTGGACTGATCCTGTCACTGCTTTCCAAATGTGTTGTTATTTCATCTTTAATAATTGATTCCAACATTTTCCCCACTACTGATGTCAGGCTAACTGATCTATAATTACCCATTTTCTCTCTCCCTCCTTTTTTAAACAGTGGTTTTACATTAGCTACCCTCCAGTCCATAGGAACTGATCCAGAGTCGATAGACTGTTGGAAAATGATCACTAATGCATCCACTATTTCTATGGCCACTTCCTTAAGTGCTCTGGGATGCAGACTATCAGGCCCCGGGGATTTATCGGCCTTCAATCCCATCAATTTCCCTAACACAATTTCCCGCTTTATAAGGATATCCTTCAGTTTCATACATTCGTACACCTCAGAAAGGACCAAACTGAAGCCAGAAACACCCAATTATCATTGCTTTCCTGCAGAGTCCACCTGGTCAGTTAGCCCTTTACTCAGTCTGGCACAATAGGGATGACAATTCAGGTGGATTTCGAGTATGGCATCATGAAGAATCACTAGATTAAGGCAATTCTTCCAAGAAGGCCAGATTATTCCCTTCCAATCTGCACTATCTGCACTTAAAGAATGCTACAGAATACAGCTTTAAATATAGTTATATTATCATAGCCTCCATATACCTTTTGGATAATTATAAGCCCCAATAGATACAGTGGTAGATTGCTATAATACACAATATTTAATTGTAATTTTAAAATTCCCATCCTTGTTTTCATGGCCTCACCATTCCCTTTCTCTGTAAACTCCTTCAGCCCTATAACCCTCTGAAATCTCTGCACTCCTCCAATTCTGGCCTCTTGTGCATCAGTCTCAGCTGGGGCTGAATGGGGACTTGTCTCTGAGTCAGAAGGTCGTGGGTTCAAGCCCCAGGGGCTTAAGCACAAAAACTCTAGGCTGACACTCCAGTGCAGTGCTGAGGGAGTAGGGGAGTTATCCCTGGTGTCCTGGTCAATCATCATAACTAACACAAATGATCTGGCCATTATCACATTGCTGTTTGTGGAAGCTTGCTAGAGTGCAAATTGGCTGCTGTGTTTCCTATATTACAACAGTGACAATACTCCAAAAGTATTCCATTGGCTGTAAAATGCTTTGAGAAGTCTGGTGGTGGTGAAAGGTGCTATATTTCATCCAAGTCCTTCTTTCTATCCCCAGTTCACATCACTCCACCATTAACAGCCCTGCCTTCAGCTGCCTCGACCCTAAACTCTGGAATGTCCTCCCTAAACCTTTGCAACTCTCTCTTCCTTTCAGACGTTCCTTAAAATCTATCTCGTTGACACAGCCTTTGGTCACCTGCCTTAATATCTCCTTATGTGGCTTGATGCTGTTTGATAATGCTCCTGTGTAGTGCCTCAGAACGTTTTACTACGTTAAAGGCGTTATATAAATGCATGTTGTTGTTACCAGGCCCCCGCTCAGTGTGATATATTGATACACCGCCGCTACCTGTGTGTTCCACTAACGCAGACCTCCTGTATGGTGTTCAATGACGGATGTCTCTCATATCCGTGACGTACATGAGTAATTAGTAGGCAGCAGCAGCAGCAGCAGCAAGCAGCAGCAGCCAGCTCAGCACTCAGACATACACAGGACACGCGGGCTGCGCTCTTCTGCGGCGACTGTCCCTGGCTACTTCATCCTAGAAAACCAAACAGTGAGTTGGCGCCTGTCGCAAGAATCGGTGCGATTCTTGTTCTTACTTTTATCTTGACAATGTGGCGATAAAGTGAAATTAGCCCAAGGCATGGCATGGATAAAAGGGACTGAATGGATCGCGGTTTGTGCTGTGGCGGCTACGAATTATTATCGTAATAAAATATTTAAATCGGATTCCGATTAAAATATTAAGAGCTTCGCGCGGTAATAGAAACACAAATGGTTGATTCTGCATCTGAATAAAGGTGCACTTTATGAGGGGACCGTGCGATTGGCGCCGAAATTATACTTTGTGATGTATTTGTGCGTTCTGGTTATTTGTCGGTTTATGATACTTGAACGTTCAGTTCGTATTTAAAAAATACTTCGATCGCCTGGGGATTAAAGAGGATTAAACTATAACGCACTTTAATTAAAGCCGGTACCAGGATGGAATTGGAACTAAAATCATTCATACGCTTCCGGTTGTTTCCTAGTATTCACCTTACATATACATATACATATCCGCACAATATGGAAAAAACACTCAACGTGCTATTTTTGGGAAGTCGAGTTGCCCGTGCTGTAAGAGGCGCGGAAGTTGGCGGTGGAGCAGCAGCACGGTGCGGCAGACTGGGCTTGGGCTGTCAGTGCGGATGCCCACTAGCCATTTGGCGGGATGAGCTACTCTGGAGCTTGTTGCATCAGCCGACCGCTCAAAGTTGTCGGCTCACTTTTCAATGCATTTCCATTGGCGAGCTGCCCGTCCATGCGAATATCTTTCAATCTCCGGGCAGCTCCTTGCGAGATCCAGTTCTTCAATTCATATCTGTGACTTCAAAGGAGAGGAGAGGAGGGGAGGGGAAGTCCCCGCAAATGGAGAATTTGAGTTTGTTTCAAGTTTACAGATCGAGCTGCAAAGTGTCTGACGCAATAGGGGAAGTGGAGGGGAAACAATTGTGGCAATGGATTCCGGACCTCGAATTCGAGCCAGTGAAATGTGTTTGTGTGTGTGTGTGTCTGTCTGGTCGCCTTTTGAACCAGATAGTTATAATAATAAATCAAATGTCCGAATATGGGTAAAACGGGACGCTGCAGGAGACGAGGGAGTGGAAAAGGAAGCTGAGCAGGTGGGGGGAGGGTCCCGCGGGTATCGAACTGTTTGGCCCAGAATTTCCTGATAACAGGCGAATTACGCCAAAAATTACACCTAGAAACAGGCCATTTGGCCAAACTGGTCTATGTCAATCTAACCGACAAGTTATGCCGAAATTTCCTGAGAATTTCAGCCTACGCTGGAACGTAAAAACTGACATATAACGAGTGGAAATTCGGCGTAAACAATCCAGCCCGATGGAAGTTCCGAATGTATGCCATATTCTTTATGCCCCTCTTTAGTTAAAGTTTGAAGCCATCAAACCATTTATGCACATTAGGCACAGCAAGCATAATAATCGTGAAAGTGTTTCCAATTTTTAATGCAAATCATTCTGATGCCATAAAGATGCATTCAAAGATACAGAAAATACATTTTAGGTCTCAATGAGGAGATGTGTGTTTTTTAATTGCTTTAAAAATCGCCATTACACACCTAAAATCTGACTTTAGGTGCATTATTGCACAGGGATGGAGCTATGCTCACGAGCGGCAGCGGGTTTTGCTGTTTGTTTCGCAGAATCGGCGCTCAAGATCATGGCCGAAGTCATTTAATGCCTGACTTTCTACAATCTTTTGCACTGAAAACCGGCACTATGTCAGACAAATGCTGTTGTTTCAGCACACGTTTTCAGGAAATTCTGGGCCTATGTCTTTAAAAGGTTTATGAAGGAAGGATGAGGTGGGACAAAAGAAAGTGGTTAAGGGAGAGTTCCATACGGCAAAGGCATCATTAATGAAGGTTTGGCTTCTGACGATGGAGTAGGGTCAAGCAATAAACTATAGTGGAGAGCCGAGGGTTTGGGCTGGAATAAAGGTATAAGCAGTTTTCTTAAGTGGTTAATTGATCTCTTGCTGCATTACTCACAGACAAAAAATAGTTTTAAAATGGTATATATATATATATATATATATTTATTTCTGTTCTGCTTATTGCATTGCTTGCCTAAATTGTCTATTAATAAATGGGAAGAAAGTGTTCAACTGCCTTCTCCTGTTAATGATCTTGATAAAATATATTTTTAAATTGTCACCCCAAGAAAAGGTAGCTGATACTGCTATGTGATATCACTGTCATTATGATGTTATTGCATGTTGTGGTCACCAGGGACCAATGAGCAGTGGTTATCATAGATGAGGAGTGTCAAAGTTTTCTTTTTAAAGGTTGCACAAGTATTGAGCCTTTGGATTCCCTATCTTAAGTTTCAATCCATGTTACCATTAATGTGCATATATTTCAAGTTACTTATACTATCAGATCTTGGTGTTCTGATACAAGATTTATCCATCAATGAAGCAACAATGTAAGAACAGCCCTTTCTGAACCGCCAAGAAATATAAGCATAAATAGGACTCAGTTGCATGTGCTTTGAGAACTGTGAGGATATACAGCTTATTATAATCCAGAAAATATGTTCTGTCTCCCGAGAAGATTTGGTTTGCTATTACATAAATATGTTTATATTATTTAAAATACATCACATTAATTAAGCCAGTTTGATACAAGTACCAGTGTCTATCTACGTAATTGGTTTGGAGTAAATATTTGATCAGTTTGTTATGTGAGTACTGTGGGTTGCTGTTACATTAGTCAGCCATGTTAGAACATGTCCAGCACATTTCCATAGTGTAGCACAATTACATCTCTAATTTTAGATAAAAAAACTTTTACCTTGCTGCAGATTTTTGTGACCTGTTTCTGAAAGTGTGATGTCTATAATATACTTTCAAAGTATAATTTCAGTTCTTTGATCCATTTCAAGTCTATCATTTCTGTTGGTGCAACAGTTGGCCTCTGCCCTTGGGTCAGGGAAGAGAAAATTAGCAGTGATTTCTGCTGCTGATTGCTATTCAGTGACTCCCAATGAAAAGTGCAAGTGGGTGTTGGCTGAATATTTTTAAAAAAATCAGGTTTCACAATGTTGCTTTCCAGTTGAATAGCCTGGAATTAATCAGTGAATGGAGTGACAGATACCGAGTGATTGCTGGGTGTTTTTACAGAGAAAGCAATGGAAATTTATTGGCCACGTTACTGCACACAACTGTGCCACACCTCTCAGTAACCAGCTGATGTGGGCGTTGCCAGAATTGAGCCTCTCAGCTGAGAATGTTGCTTAACTTAGGCAGGGATGACTAAGGTGACATGCGTTGTGTAAAATAAAACAAACCATACTTACTTGAGGGAGAAAAAGGGAAAGTGCAGGAAATCTGAAACAATAGAACAGTTCCAACGTTATCTGAAAAAGAAAAGATAGTTTAATCTTTTAGGTGGAGACCATCCATTAGAACTCAAACTGTTTATACCTGGATCAAGAAGGGAAATTGGTTTGGTCCATCAGAATTCCTACTGGGGCCAACTTTGAATTAAATCTTTCCTCCAGTTTTCTCTCCTTTTCCAGCCTTCTCCCCTGATGGTGCTGACTCATGCTGGAGTATGTCTCCAAAGGTTCTGTCAGCCTCTGGTACTTCAACCAATTGACCATTCCTCGTGGGAGCACTCAATTGTTACCAGCCACACAGTCTGTGTGTTACTGCTTTCTAATAAGATATTAGTTGCAACAGGAAATAAAATGCTTTACACTTTATGGCAGAGAGCTGGTTTAATTTAGTGGCTTATGAGCATTTTTAAATTAAGTGGAGCACTTAGATTAAAAAGATAATTTATTTGGAGTCACGGACACAATGGATAAACTAATTTACTTTTAAATTAACTTTATTAACATCTGCCACTGGATTGAAATGTTAGTCACACTGTTATGCTAACTGTATAGAAACATAGAAACATAGAAAATAGGTGCAGGAGTAGGCCATTCGGCCCTTCTAGCCTGCATCGCCATTCAATGAGTTCATGGCTGAACATGCAACTTCAGTACCCCATTCCTGCTTTCTCACCATACCCCTTGATTCCCCTAGTAGTAAGGACTTCATCTAACTCCTTTTTGAATATATTTAGTGAATTGGCCTCAACAACTTTCTGTGGTAGAGAATTCCACAGGTTCACCACTCTCTGGGTGAAGAAATTCCTCCTCATCTCGGTCCTAAATGGCTTCCTCCTTATCCTTAGACTGTGTCCCCTGGTTCTGGACTTCCCCAACATTGGGAACATTCTTCCTGCATCTAACCTGTCTAACCCCGTCAGAATATAATTCTAGCTTAATTAGTGTGGTAAGCATTGATTGTATTTTAGATCAAAATTAGCCCAACAACATTTATTTGCAAACAGTAATATTGGGCTCAATTTTGTCCAGGAGTTGCTCCGTTTTTTTTGGAGTAACCTGCTTTTTCTGGCGTAACTTAAAAATCCCCAGTTTCCCCAATCAATTTGCACCAGCGTAACTCACTTAGTTACTTTTTTTTAGGTTCTTTTTTTCTCAAAAGGAGGCATTACCAGCCACCAATGCCAGTTCTGCCCATTTAGGTAATTTTGGCCAGCTAATAGTTACTCCAAATCTACTTAGGCCAGCGTATGTGGCCACTTCAGGAAACAATTGCGGAGAGTTAAATAAATCAGCGCAGGTAAGTACATCGGAGGCCATTCGGCCTCAGATGGGGCGGGAAGCAGCGAGGACCTGCACCTACACCAACCAAGCCTTACCCTTAGCAATGTTTGCAAACAAACTACTAACAATTCTACAAGAAATAAAAAATTGATGTCCTACCTTCATCTTCAAACTGCAATTCACCTTTCTGCACTCAGCCCGGGAAGGCAGCGGGCTGGTGCAGGAAGCCACTTGGCCTGGGCTGGGGCTGGACAACTCACCGGGAGGTCACTCGGCCTGGGCTGGGGCGGGATAACGCACCGGGAGGTCACTCGGCCTGGGCTAGGGGCAGGACAACGCACCGGGAGACCACTCGGCCTGGGCTAGGGGTAGGACAACACACCGGGAGGCGAATTGGCCTGGGCTAGGGGTAGGACAACGCACCGGGAGGTCACTCGGCTTGGGCTGGGGCGGGATAACGCACCGGGAGGTCACTCGGCTTGGGCTAGGGGCGGGAGAACGCACCGGGAGGTCACTCGGCCTGGGCTGGGGCGGGACAACTCACCGGGA